>NC_059197.1:45435903-45796736 GCF_020615455.1 Coregonus clupeaformis
AACTCTCTCTCCCAGAGGGTTTCCCCTTGGGTAAAGGTTACTTACTGCGCATCACAGCCATTTCCCAGTCCAATTACCTCAGCATCAGGAAATACCTTGGAGAAAGGCCCCAGCTATCTGTACTATCTGTACAAACACATTCTTGGCACACAAACCACTGAAAGTATTCTGTTTGTTTATCGGCAAAGCCTGACCCTGGTTGTGTGGAAATATAACAAGCCATTAGATCAGTACAGGATATTTCGATCTCCATAGCAGTTCTATGAAAAACAGGGGAAGGGGCAGAGTTCAATGAGATTATGAAAACACACAGTGTGTCTTCTAAGATAGATTAATAATGGAAATACTTTAACTGAGAGAATAGTGTTGTGATTTGTTTACTGTTCCATATTTGGGCAATACAAATACTGTTGGAGCTATAAAGACAAAGCCCTAAGACAGTGCAACATGTGTAGCTCGGCTGGTAGAGCACGGCGCTTGTAACGCCAAGGTAGTGGGTTCGATCCCCGGGACCACCCATACACAAAAAAAAATTTATGCACGCATGACTGTAAGTCGCTTTGGATAAAAGCGTCTGCTAAATGGCATATTATATTATATAAAGATAATTCACACTGAGTGATCTTGATTAGTGCATTTCATCTGTGGAAGTGGACAGTTTTTGAGCCTCACCCTCAGGATTTGAAATGTTTTTAGTACTGTATCTAAGGTAACTAAATCCTCTAATGGTGTCCTGTCTCTCTGTCCCTCCTCATCCAGTCCCTGGAGAGTACCCGTCGTATGATGCAGTTAGTAGAGCAGGTATGGGAGACTCTGCACCTGCCACTCACTGTGCCTCTGTTGACCAAGCCCTAATAATGACACATCGTCGTCATTATAATCACATTATCTCTAGTTGATTTTTTGGCTGCCTATTGATAATGAACTTAATTCAGTCTTTTAACTGAAGAGTCTTCATTTGATTCAGTTGAAATGCAAAATCATGAACAGCAACATTCTGGTGAATCTAATGCCATTTCTGATCTCAACAGAGCAAAGATTCAGGAATCCGGGCCCTGGTCATGCTGGACGAACAAGGAGGTAATGAAATGGACGCTATATAATAATTTTCTCTCATTGGAAGATGTGGACACAACATCAATGTCAATCGTACAACAGCAACCTTAGATGGTCTTTGTTCTTGTCTGTATATCCATGAGTGAGTGCTCATGTTTTTGTCAGTATACTAGATGTGTGTAAGATACTGTGGCTTGCGAAAGTATTCACCCCCCTTGGGAATTGTCCTATTTTGTTGCCTTACAACCTGGAATTCAAATTGATTTTTTGGGGGTTTGTATCATTTGGTTTACACAACATGCCTACAACTTTGAAGACGCCAAATATTTTTTATTGGTGATCAGCAATCTTTAAGTCATACCATTAAGTCATACCACAGATTCTCAATTGGATTGAGGTCTGGGCTTTGACTAGGCCATTCCAAGACATTGAAATGTTTCCCCTTAAACCACTCAAGTGTTGTTTTAGCAGTATGCTTAGGGTCATTGTCCTGCTGGAAGGTGAACCTCCATCCCAGTCTCAAATCTCTGGAAGACTGAAACAGGTTTCCCACAAGAATTTCCCTGTATTTAGCGCCCTCCATCATTCCTTCAATTCTGACCAGTTTCCCAGTCCCTGCCGATTAAAAACATCCCCACAGCATGATGCTGCCACCACCATGCTTCACTGTGGGGATGGTGTTCTCGGGGTGATGAGAGGTGTTGGGTTTGTGCCAGACATAGCGTCTTCCTTGATGGCCAAAAAGCTCAATTTTAGTCTAATCTGACCAGAGTACCTTCTTCCATATGTTTGGGGAGTCTGCCACATGCCTTTTGGCAAACACCAAACTTGTTTGCTTATTTTTTTCTTTAAGCAAAGCCCAGCTTTGTCCCTGACCTTGGTCTTCATGGTGTCGCTTGCTTGGTGGTGCCCCTTGCTTAGTGGTGTTGCAGACTCTGGGGCCTTTCAGAACAGGTGTGTTATATATATATATATATATATATATATATACTGAGATCATGTGACAGATCATGTGACACTTAGATTGCACACAGGTGGACTTTATTTAACTAATTATGTGACTTCTGAAGGTAATTGTTTGCACCAGATCTTATTTAGGGGCTTCATAGCAAAGGGGGTGATACATATGCACGCACCACTTTTTTTTAAACAAGTAATTGTTTTCATTTCACTTCACCAATTTGGACTATTTTGTGTATGTCCATGACATGAAATCCAAATAAAAATCCATTTAAATTACAGGTTGTAATGCAACAAAATAGGAAAAACGCCAAGGGGGATGAATACTTTTGCAAGGCACTGTATGTATGTGTCTGCTTTTTTGTGTATGTTCTGTATGTGTGTGTTCTCTCCTGTGTCTCTCCCATCTACCCATCACATGCCCCATATGGGCAGAGCAACTGGACCGCATCGATGAGGGGATGGATCAAATCAACAAGGATATGAAAGAGGCTGAGAAAAACCTAACTGTCATGGCCAAGTGTAGTGGCCTGTGTGTCTGGCCCCGCATCAAGTAGGTGTGCCCTGCTCTGAGGACACCTGTCATCTGTATGTCACCTGAGTGCCCGTCAGGCCAACGGGCAACCAGACAGTCTGTCTGTCCATCCATCCAGCCTCTGCTCCAGGCTATGATTCATTTTGTGTGTATTTTTGTTTTGTTCCATTGTGAGATTTGGTGACTAGAAGACTACAGCAAAGTTAACCACAAGAAAATGATGGTAATGTCCCAAAAAAGTTGTATTTTACAAACCGTACATCTTCTACTCACACAATACCATGCATTTTATGGACTTGTGCGGACCATTATTAAATAATTTGTCCTGTTCTCAGTTTTGGGGTTTGCACATACCATATTTGTGCAATTGCATTATGTTTGACTCCTGGCTTTTATTTGTCAGTTGGGGGCTTTGGTGATAGAACAGTTTTGTGTTATATTACGTTCTTCCCCGTTCTCCCATTCCTACCCTTCCCTTACGTTTTGCATTGTCCAGAGCAAATGGAGCGGATTGAGGAGGGCCTGGACCAGATCAACTCGGATATGAAGGAGGCTGAGAAGAACCTAACAGACCTGGGCAAATGCTGCGGTCTGTGCTTCTGTGATAAGTAGGTGTTGGCAGGTGGGATGGGTCATGAGTGTCAGGAGCAGATGGGGAATACATGGTTCCTTCCTCAAGTATTAATGTGCATATTGGTGTGCCAGTCTTTACACTTTGTTTGCTAGTTGCCACGCATCAGACTCCTGCTTGCTTGACTTGTCTCTTCCTTCCTTCTTCAACATGTCAGGGCTTAGATCAGGAGTTTTGTTTATTTCATGCAGGTGACCCTTTGTTGTACTCTGAGTTAACACAATGTACTGTGATATGAAGCTCTGTGTGTATGGCTGTGTGATGTGCTCTGTCCTGTTTGGCTCTGCCTCTGCCTCTACATAGGCTGAAGGACTTTGAGGAGAGTGGGGCCTATAAGAAGGTGTGGGGGAACAACCAGGATGGGGTGGTGTCCGGCCAGCCATCCTCACACGTTGTGGATGAGAGAGAGCAGATGATCATGAGCGGAGGCTACATACGCAAGTAATAATGGTCAAAGGCATGACAAACCCAATAGCAAGGCAACAAATCCCAACCAATGGAATATACTCAAAGACGTGCACGTGCCCTCACAATTCCTAAGAGACCGACAGCTTATTATTGTTGTACACAGTAGGCATATATCACACCATTATGGATATGGGATAATAATTCCAGTTTTTTTTGTTTTCATAGAAAAGTCTTGGGCGGGCCGTCTAAGCGTTTTTTGGGGGGCTGCTAATTCCAAACAGTGTAAAAAAAAGTTATAAATAAAAACCTGTCATTTTAATTTAATTAATTTTAATAGATTTTCGGGATGGAAAAACGCTTTCAGTGTTAACTTAAACGACTGGAACCAGATACAGAGTGTGTAGAACAGATAATGGGCCTACAGTGCATTCGGAAAGTTAGCAGACCCATTGGCTTTTTCCATATTTTGTTACGTTACAGCCTTATTCTAAAATGGATTAAATAAAAAATGTTCCTCCTCAATCTACACACAATACCCCATAATGACAAAGCGAAAACAGGTTTTTAGAAATGTTAGCAAATGTATTAAAAATAAAAAACAGAAATACCTTATTTACATAAGTATTCAGACCCTTTGCTTTGAGACTCAAAATTGAGCTAGGTGCATCCTGTTTCCATTGATCATCCTTGAGATGTTTCTACAACTTGATTGGAGTCCACCTGTGGTAAATTAAATTGCTTGGACATGATTTGGAAAGGCACACACCTGTCTATATAAGGTCCCACAGTTGACAGTGCATGTCAGAGCAAAAACCAAGCCATGAGGTTGAAGGAATTGTCCGTAGAGCTCCGAGACAGGATTGTGTTGAGGCACAGATCTGGGGAAGGGTACCAAAACATCTCTGCAGCATTGAAGGTCCCCAAGAACACAGTGGCCTCCATCATTCTTAAATCGAAGACATTTAGAACCACCAAGACTCTTCCTAGAGCTGGCCGTCTGGCCAAACTGAGCAATCAGGGGAGAAGGGCCTTGGTCAGGGAAGTGACCAAGAACCCGATGGTCACTCTGACAGAGCTCCAGAGTTCTTCTGTGGAGATAGGAGAACCTTCCAGAAGGACAACCATCTCTGCAGCACTCCACCAATCAGGCCTTTATGGTAGATTAGCCAGACGGAACCACTCCTCAGTAAAAGGCACATGATCATCCCCTTGGAGTTTGCCAAAAGGCACCTAAAGGACTCTCAGACCATGAGAAACAAGATTCTCTGGTCTGATGAAGCCAACATTAAACTCTTTAGCCTGAATGCCAAGCGTCACGTCTGGAGGAAACCTGGCACCATCCCTACGGTGAAGCATGGTGGTGACAGCATCATGCTGTGGGGATGTTTTTCAGCGGCAGGGATCGAGGGAAAGATGAACGGAGCAAAGTACAGAGAGATCCTTGATGAAAACCTGCTCCAGAGTGCTCAGGACCTCAGACTGGGGCGATGGTGTACCTTCCAACAGGACAACGACCCTAAGCACACAGCCAAGACAACGCAGGAGTGGCTTCGGGACGAGTCTCTGAATGTCCTTGAGTGACCCAGCCAGAGCCTGGACTTGAACCCGATCGAACATCTCTGGAGAGACCTGAAAATAGCTGTGCAGCGACGCTCCCCATCCAACCTGACAGAGCTTGAGAGGATCTGCAGAGAAGAATGGGAGAAACTCCCCAAACTCCCCAAAAGCTTGTAGCGTCATACCCAAGAAGACTCAAGGCTGTAATCGCTGCCAAAGGTGCTTCAACAAAGTACTAATGAAAAGGTCTGAATACTTATGTAAATGTGATATTTTAGTTATTTATTTTTAATACAATTTCAAAAACTTATAAAAACCAATTTTTTGCTTTGTCATTATGGGGTATTGTGTGTTGATTGATGAGGGGAAAAAACAATTGAATCCATTTTAGAGTAATAAGGCTGTAACATAACAAAATGTGGAAAAAGTTAATGGGTCTGAATACTTTCCGAATGCACTGTATATATTTATTTACGTTTTATAACTAACAATCTCTTAAATAAAAGCTAGACAAAACGATGAATTCAGTATTATTTGAGCATAAGAACTACATGGAAAAATGTGTAGAATTGCTGGAAATTGCCTTTAAAACACCAAAATCCTTTCTGCCACCAAGATGGCCTAATAAGAATTCTTGCTTAGGGCCTTGACCGATAGGCTGACCGCAACCATTGCCTTGCCCAGCCACACCCACCACCTAAGCTCCTTTTTGATCCAGAAAAAAACCTAAACTGTCTGCTGCAGTCTGCACATATTTTTTGGTTTACAAATATTTTCTGATTAATTTGGCCATTGCATTGATTTGAGATAACCCAGCTATGCCCAAAACAGGTTTTAATCACTACAACTACTACTTGCTCATTTACTGTATAGCTCCAAGGACTGTGTACATAACAGAGGCTGTGTGTGGCAGCCGGGGGATATTTACTCTTGTCTATAACACATTGACTTGTAGAAGCAGTCACCTGTCATGTGCTGTAGGAGCACCTGGCCAAACAGAGGACATTTATAAAAACCAAGTGCCCCTCCCTGGATGCAGGGAGAATACGCCTTGCAAAAACAACAACGTACCGTACATTTTTGTTAAATGTACAAACTGACAACTGCAAATGTTACATTCTGTTGATGTGTTTTCTCTTTATCTATATTTCTGTCTGTGTCTGTCTGTCTGTCTGTCTATCAGGGTGACAAATGATGCACGTGAAGATGAGATGGAGGAGAATCTGGGACATGTAGGCAGCATCATAGGCAACCTGAAGAGCATGGCACTGGACATGGGCAATGAGATCGACACGCAGAATGTCCAGATTGACCGCATTCAGGGCAAGGTCAGTGCTATAGTACCTGCCATACAGCTATTTATTCAATAACTATAGATGACCAATTCTGTATTGAACATTAATCTAATGTGTTGTTTTTACAGGTGATTCTCAATGTATTCCGCATCGATGCAGCCAATCAGAAAGCTAACAATCTAATGAAGAGATAAAGAGGAAGATTGTCCTTTTCCGCTGTGTGATCTTATCTACTCCCTGTCTTTCTGTGCCAATATGTGTCCAGTGACCATCCACCCACATAGAAAATCTGCCAAATGGTCTTGTATGCCTTATCATAAAGCCTGAGCAGCAGGGTACACATCATTATTCATACCTGGCTCTACATTGACCCTAGCCTGTTTGCCAGTCTCTGCCACACGACAAAGAAGAGTACAAGGAGTGGAATGCTACCTAGACTGGTACCCAGATAGCCTGGAGACCACTCTGCTGCCATCTGTTGGCTAGATTGTTTTCTAAAATACTAGATACACATGCCCATCCGCTCTTTCAACATCCTCCGCTATCCTCCCTCCCATTCTCTTTCGATGCAGAATGGAGCACCAGTGGAATTGGGTTGCTATGCTTGTTGTCACCAGGCAGACTAAAGTAAATGGGAAGGAATCAACATTCTGTGTCTGCTTTTCTTTTAACACTAATGAGGTTTGCCTTTCAATGATGACTATAGTTTTTTAAATGCACTTTATAGCTCAGTTTTCGTTTTTATTTATTTAACTCAAGATTTGCTTGATGGTAGACACATTCTCCCATGTAGGCTGTGTTGAGATTGTGAACTGGACATCTACATGTATCTAGCAATTGATATGTTTGAGTTTTGGTTAAGACTATATTAGCACTTCAATATAGCTGGGTTTCTATCGCACAATTTCCTAATTGTCATAACATCAAGTAGACTAGGCCCACATCCCCCTTCCCGTCCCCCTATTACATCCCTCTGATGTTGTGGTGTTCATTCGCAAACTTCAAACTGAAAAAATATGGACAGAGATTGTAATTGTGTATAAAATGTTAAATTAATGTCACATTTAAAATATGGATAATTCTTTATGTCAACACAGGTATGTTTTGTTACATGCCTAGCTAGCTTTAAATGGAGAGTGAAGGTGCCTTATTCATTAGACCGCGTGGCCTAATGGATAAGGCGTCTGACTTCGAATCAGAAGATTGAGGGTTCGAGTCCCTTCGTGGTCGTTTAATTGCTCTAGCCTTATTTATTAAGACAAGTTCCCAATGTCACTGGGAAAGGTAGGATCGTTGGCAAATAGCGCTTATTTCGTTTTAGATTGACTACTGTACGATTTCCGCTCGTGTATGGTATATTCTTATAATTTAGTAGCCTAGTATTTAAGACCTTCATGTGTTTTAGTAGCTACATTACTTGGTTGACAAATGTCACCACAGGGTGTGTACTCGTTCAATCAATTACTGTACGTTATTTGTAACAATAGTAGCAGTGACTGATGCACGTTGAACTGTAATGTGGCCATTCCTGGCATCATCCCAAATTCGTATTCTGGTAAGATTTCGTACATGTTGCGCTCGTATCCGCCTGTGGGTCATGGAAAAGTGCGATCAGAGTCTGCGCAACTCAGCGTTCTTCTCGTCGTCTGTGCGAAGTTTATGAAGCTACACTGCAAGAGGAGAAAAAACATTCGTCATTCTATTGGTAATTCCTGCTATATCCAATGAATCACAACTTCACATTTGTTATTGTTAACTCTTTTGTCAAGGTGATTAATTACTAAGCTATTTAAAGTTTCAATATCTATAAACAATCTGCAAACAAACGCGGACGACCTAGCTAGCTAGCTAGAGCGCTAGCTACCGACCTAGCGACCAACATTAGCCAACGTTCCTTCAAAATGGTAGCTAGCTAGGCAGAATGCATAGGAAAAGCTCGCAATTGTCTTATCAGTATATCCACAACAAATTGGTAAAGATCTGTGTTCGTTTTTAATTTGTATTTTGTCCCCTTCGTTGCATGGCATGATGCAGGTTTACCGTGGTTGAAAACACTGGCATTCGTTGTACAGCAAAATAGCTACTGTAGCTGGCTAAATTCAGCGTAGAGTACTCAAGGGGGCTCAACAAAGAACCAGGAAGCATAATGCTCATTGGCCTAGCAAGAGAGTGTGAGATTGAAGCTACTAATTATACAAATGGTTAATTTAAAGACAAATACCCACATTTAATTCCCATGCAGAGTTGTATTTAAATTTTTACAATTAACTATTATGTCAGTTGTCAGGTATTATCGGCAATAGTAAATCATGGTGTCCTGACTACTGGAATGTATGCCTTTATGAAGAGGTTGATGCATTACCTGGTTAAATAAAGGTAAAATAAAAAAAATTACAGAAGTCAAATTTTAGGCACACTTAAGGATGGATCCCTGGTCTACCCATTGATTACGGCATATTATTTTCCCACAGAACAAATTCTCCCCAAAACATTTTATAAATTCAATGCACTCTTTTCTTTAATCTATAATATATGCATAATAATAAATAATATATGCCATTTAGCAGATGCTTTTATCCATAGCAACTTACAGTCATGCGTGCATACATTTTTACATAGGCATGGTCTTGGAAATCAAACCCACTATCCTAGCGTTGCAAGCACCATGCTCTACGAACTGAGCTACACAGTCTTATAACAATAACGTCTTTACACAGGGATTCCTATCAGTGGAGTGCACTGTGGTTTACATTTTGTTCTCTCCTGCAGGCTGGCAGTGCCAGGGGTGGTGCCCTCTCAGGTATAGGTGGCTATCTCTTGGGCGTGTAAACAGGACAGGCCAAGGGCCGTTAGGGGTGCAACATGAATTTCAAATTCACCTATAGCGAAATAGAGGAACTTGGTGGCAACTTGCCCATGAAGAAAAGGAAGTCACGCTTCACCTTCGATGAAGTCCACCTGCTGCTGACTGAAGTCAAAAGAAACAGGCACATCCTCGTAAGTAAGTACCTCCACTCAGTGTGTACTGTGTGCACAAATTACATGAATTTGATCATTTATGAAGTTTATGCATGGTATTGTGTGAGGCCTTTGGTCATGATCAGCATGAAGCACTCAAAATAGACATATGTTCACTTTGCATTTGTTTGTTTTTTATTCTCTGTTTGCCTTTTATTCCTTGGAGTGCTATTATCTGCGTTTGTCACCCACCACAGGCAAGTTCAATCAAGGCGCCTCGTCAGACCTGAGGAAGCGAACATGGGCGGACATTGCGATTCGCATCAACAAAATCAGCGAGTGCCAACGGGAGGTCATGGAGATCGTCAAGAAGTGGGCGGACCTAAAGTGCGACGCCAAGCGCAGGATGGTGGCAATGCGAGGGCCTAATGGTGTCCGTATCTCCCAGAACCTGTCGCCAGTGGAGAAAATGGTGCACGTGATACTAACCATGTCCCCTCCGAACAAGGCCACCATGGGCAGTATGAATAATGAACCTGAGGAGAATGACTTTGGTGACATGTCGGAGATGTCAACTCGCTTCTCTGGCACCTCTAATGGTATGGCTGGCCTTCATCATATGGGTATGCCTGGCACCAGCCCCCACGCCATGGGCTCGTCTTTCTCAACTCCAGATAAAGATTATGGCATGTTCTCTCGGATGCCATTTGGCCGTGAGTCTTTCCTGTATTCAGAACAACATTTCTCCTCTTCTCATGAGCTCTTTCTCCCCAACACTCATGCACTCAACACACTATTCACATTGTATTGATTCTGATTATCTCCCTTGTCATATTGTTTTTCTTGTCCTTGTAGGGGATCCTTCTCAGTCATCTCATGATTTTTCATTCATGACACCAGTCGATGAAGGTAAAACTCTTTCTCTCTCGCTTTATTGTTGGTAAATGTGTTTGCACCTATGTTTCTGTGTAATTATGCATCTATGTGTAATCACGTTGTGTTTGTGTATTACCCATAGACAACAGTCTGGGATTCGAGGACCTAGAAGAGGTGCCGCGGCACATGGGCTCCTTCCACCCTCCTGCTGAGCCTCGTCGCACCTACTCCAGATTCGCTGCCTCTTCCACCGCTATGTATTCTTCCATGGCTACCTCCTCGTCCTCCCTCCCAGCTCCCTCTTCCTGTCTCCCTGCTCCTCCCTCCTCTTCCACCTCTCCAGGGTCAGTCATGGGGCAGGGGGCAATCCGGAAGCAGCTAGCCCACAGTGCCTCCCTCAGTCTCAAGGAGCAGCAGGCCACTACTGCCCTGCTAGGGGCCGTGTCAGGGTCTCTGGGGGCCCTGGCCCAGTCCGTGCAGCAGCTGGTGGAGTCGCAGCAGGAGTTTGTACGCGACTCCCTGCAGATGCAGCGAGAGACTGTGAGCGTCCTGCGAGACTTCTCCACCAGTGCCCTGGCTCTCCTGCGGGACAAGGTCAATTGCCACCCACCGCCTTAACTCCCAGTTCACCTACAGAACCCAACACAACACACACACACAGACCCTACCTGTGAAGTGCTTGCCCGTGTACTGGGATCATGTCATTAATACTGTTTGCTGATTCACCTTGAGAATGAGTATGCTGCCACTAGTATAGAGAGTACTGAATAGCAGGAAGCCAAAATAAAATTATGAATATCTTTATATACTGGAGAGGAGCCTTCTAACTAGTGACTGGTTTGTGTTACTTTTGATGACAAAGAGCAATGCATCCACGTGTCATGGTTCCAGAATTATGGTAAATCACATTCTTTTTTTCTTTTCTTTTTACTGAATGAAGCAAGAGTGGACATTGCAAGGATGTTTGTCAGAGAAAAACTTGTGCAATACTCTAAAAATGCTTTTCGAGTGTAAGCGAACTGTTGATCTGCTCCTGTTTTGTTTTACATGGCTTCATAGCACATACTGTACATGTGGAAAGTATGAATGAGTTTTCATCTGCCAACCTCTGTCATATTACTATCCAAAGGTTAGGTGGTTTGGTTTTTAAACTGGCAATAAATCCCACTACAACTACGAGACGACTAAATAGAAACTGGCAATATTTGTAGCATTTGCACTTCAATTTAATGTATTTTCATTTTGTATTGAGTTTAAATTATATTGAGTGTTCAACTTTTTAGGAAAGTTTTGGGAATTTTGTTGTTATATTTTGTCAATGCTGAAGAAATGTTTTTATGAAAAAGTAACCTTTTCACTGAACTTCAATTAACTTTTAGTTTTTCCAGACTGAATGATTTTTAAAACATACTATAGACTACTGTACTGTAATGTGTGACTCCTTCAACCAAATCTTGAGAATAAAACAACCTGTTTTGAACTTATTTGTTCCTGGAGGCAGCGAATGAATGTATGGGATCTGTGATCAGTCACTTCCCAAGCTAAACCAAGCTACAGCTTTAAGACCCAGGTACTGACAACATTGAAACATGATCTTAGGCTTTAATAAATGATAGGACTCCTGGCTCATCATGCAAGGTGCTGGTGCTGTTTGCCCTCTGAAGGACGAAACACAACGCATCTGTGAAAAGCCAAAGATAACACAGACATTCTGTTCACAGTTATTCCTTTTTTTTTACCTTCTGCCCTCTGGATCCAGCTATCTGGCCATGAATCATGAATAGTAAGTAGTGATGAGTTGTGAGTGACAATGGTATTGTAGCATTATTTGTACGGTTGTCGAAGCAGGATGTGGTCTCATGTTTAGGTAGGCTATTGTCTTGGAAACATTGGAGCTACAGTTAAAGGTCCCTTTAGGTTTGTAGGAGAATAAAATGCCCTCTGAATTTGGGACACATTTTCCAACTTTTAGGCCAATGGCTGTTGTGAAATGGGAGTCAACTTTTGTTTGTTTGGGTTTTCTTTTGTTGCTTTGGAAAACTCTTCGGCCCTTAAGATAACTTGGCCGATCCAACAAATACTAAAGACATGGGAGGCTGACAGCTGTGTGTGTGTTTCTGCAGAGCCTGTATGCAATAACAATAGTGCATCTTCCGTCTATCAATGGTGTGTTAATTTATCCTACTTGATGATATAATCAACCTAAATAATAATGTTGTAATGTCTTTCTCAGCGACTACCTGTTCAAGCTGCTTCTTATAGGAGACTCTGGTGTCGGCAAGTCTTGCCTGCTCTTGCGGTTTGCGGTAGGCATTGTGTTAAAATAGAATACACACAATCTTTGGTGTCCCATATGGCAGAGTCTAGAGTAAACAGAAAGCGAAGGCCATTTCCTTTGTGGAAAGGAGACTGCAAAACATCATCCA
The DNA here is from genome assembly GCF_020615455.1 of Coregonus clupeaformis. Lineage (NCBI taxonomy): Eukaryota > Metazoa > Chordata > Actinopteri > Salmoniformes > Salmonidae > Coregonus > Coregonus clupeaformis. Next base: position 45,448,606 of record NC_059197.1, read on the forward strand.
ACCCAGTAATTAACCACTGTTTGAAGGTTTGTTCAGCCATTCTCCCATTGTAACTAATAACACTGCTCAGCTGTCTACTCCTCAGGATGACACCTACACAGAGAGCTACATCAGCACAATCGGGGTCGACTTTAAGATCAGAACCATTGAAATGGATGGGAAGACTGTCAAACTACAAATTGTAAATACATGTTTATAAGACAAATTCTGTTATAGCTCCAGTTGTACATTTTGAGGATGGGTAAGGCTTGTTTGTAAGTTCTAACTGTTTGATTTCTCTCTCCTAGTGGGACACAGCTGGACAAGAGCGGTTCCGGACCATCACATCCAGCTACTACAGAGGAGCACATGGGATCATCATTGTGTATGATGTCACTGATCAGGTAACACAGTGTATTTGAACACTTCCTCTCTATGCGCTGGATTGACACATCTATTGCATCGCAATGTACCAGAGTTAGAGATAAAACTATATGTTTGAGATTTCAACTATTTTGCCAGGAGTCCTTTAACAACGTGAAGCAGTGGTTGGAGGAGATTGACCGCTATGCGTGTGAAAATGTCTCCAAGTTGCTTGTGGGAAACAAGTGTGACTTGGTCTCTAAAAAGGTAGTGGACTATGCCACTGGTCAAGTAAGTGTCTGTTCTCCCTCATAAAATGCTTGCTACACCAATGCACAATTGATTCCTCGTTAACTACAAATGACTGTCAGTCATAGACATGCTAATCACACGTTATTGTGCTTTTGTTCTGTTGTGTCGTGGTAAATGTCATAAAATTCTGCTCTCTCTTTTTGTTTGTACGATTGCTTCAGGAATTTGCTTTGTCCCTAAAGATTCCATTCCTGGAGACCAGTGCGAAGAATGCTGATAATGTAGAGAAATCATTTTTAACCATGGCCTCTGAAATACAGAACCGTGTTGGAAGTGATGGTGTTCAGAGTGAGGCTGCTAAAGTGGGCAACAAGATAAACAGTGCACCCCTTTGGCCCGGGGGGAAAGACAAGGCTACTGCAGGGGAGGGGAATTCTTGTTGCTAATGCCATACACAAACTACAGCATAAGATAATCAATGAGTTTGGACACTATCTTCTTTTACTTTTGTTTTGTTCAGAGATGGTAATTGATCGTTGTGAGAACAGCTATGCAATAGTTATGCGGTAGCCTGTTCCATTAATGCAGAGAATATGGCCCGCTGAAAGGCACCCTTTGAATTAGTCTGGGTACCAGTCTATGTAACATTCCACTCCTTGTGTCATATGCCAAAGAGTCTTTGGCATATGACATGGAGTACAAGGAGTGGAATGTAATAGCTGAACAGAGACAGCAACCATGCTACCTTTGAATGGCCTGGGTATCGAACATGTGAAACAACAGTTGATCCATGTGGGGATCCAGGATAGGTGAATGTTTGCTTGATGATTTGAACTTGTAAGGTGAATTTAGGGTGTCATTTTATCTCTAACATTTGTGAATAATTTATTATTTTGGTTACCATGGGTGGTCAACAACTTATTTTTTCTTGTGTTAAACACTTTTTGATTAACGTTTGTTGTTTAATGATGACAATAAATTATACATTTGTGGCTTAATTTGTTTTCTTGATTGTTTTTATGCATAATGCACTGTTGTTGCTTGAAACTTGTTGATGTATATGAACAATTTGATCAACTGAACTCTTCAAATAATATGATGAGTAATGTGTAATGTCCACAAATAGAGTGGTCCACAGGTACAACTGTGGCAAATCATCTCTGGTATGGTCGGTGCAACCATAGAAACAGAATCGTTCTAGTTCTGTGGGTGCAACACCCATAATCTGAAGCAGATGCTACTGTGTTGTTATGGCTGCCCTCTAGTGGTCATATATATTAGATATAGAAACGCAAAATAGAAGCAACATGAAAGGAAGAAATTAAGATAATGATTGTTGCTATGCTCTGCGAAAATCATAATTTATTACATAGGGGCCTAAAAGTTTAACATTTGAAAGACAAATCAGTGCAAGCTAAGTTTGCCATGTCTTATAAAATACTACATTAATTTAATACAATTTAGACTGTGCGAAGGGAATTAGAGTGGTACAGCAATATAAAATACAATTTGTTGTGTGTATTAGTCTACAGTTCTGTAAAAACCTTCTGGGTAGGGGATGTATTTTTAACAGACTTCGGGCATTGCCATCAGTCATGATTGACATGTTGGGTTGCATTCGAAGTTCAATTAAATATTTGTTACGATTGGAGAAAACGCTGTAAGTATCGCCGTATTTTGTTCCACGTGACCGTTAACGATTTTTATTGCGCCTTATGGCTGTCGCTCAGAGTAACCTAAGCCAATCAGGTGCGTTTGTCCTTTTCACTCGCGCTATGTTCACCGGCTCTTTCCCATTCAAGATGTCCGCGACGTCTATGTTCCCCATGTGTGTCCGGGCGAGCAGGGGCCTCCTCACGCTCAGGAACGGGGGCAGAGGGGGTTCAACCCCAGCAGTAGTGGACTTGATTCGGGCACTTTCCACGGAGAAGCCAACAGGAGAGGGCAGTGCTACAGGTGGACTCGCTCAAGCAATCTTGCAAGAGAGGCTTCAGCAGCAACAGAAGAGTCAGGTGAGTCAAGCTAGCTAGGTAACGTTAACTAGCTAACTGACATTCCCCCCTGCCTGATTGGGTAACGTTAGCTAGATAGCCATACTTTTAACAAGCAAGGCAAAAAAAACAAAAAAAACATGTAATAAATCAGCTGGTTTGGTTTTCATGAGTTGTCATTTCCAGTTTGTTGAAACTCCGGGTCTCTTACGACACTAACGGTATTATTTTCCATTTACACCCCGTTATTTGACTGAATGAATGAACTCGTCGGAATAGCATGTTGAGCTAGGCTAGCCTGTCATCCAGGTCAGTGCAATCCGGGATCCTTGACTATAAACCTTTACCCATACCCTAACCCTTAGCTAAACCATTTTAATTAGGGTAGTGACGTCCGGAGGATCCCGGATAGCACGGACCCTGTCATCCAACTGGCTGTATCCAGTCAACTAGCTAGCCTACCAACAATGCCTTTGCTACTGGCTGTAATAATTAGCTAGTTAGTTTTCAATTGCAACTGAATGAGTGTTCCCCAACTAGTTAGCTAACGTTAGCTCATCAGTTTACTTTCACATGTAACACACCCAGGCATATTCCACGAGATAAACTAGCCTTACGATACTAGCCAGCTAGCTACCAAGTAGGTAGTGGATTCATCCCCTAGCCAAGCTAACTTGCTTTACCTAGATATACAGCTAACCAGCACGTATACTCCCATATTCAGCCACCGTCTATTATTTATTTTTCACACATCAAGGTTTCTGTACAAGGCTAACATTACATTAAATGCATGGTATGGGTCAAGGTTTTTCTCGATTTTTGAAGGTCAGGTATACTCTCCGCGCCCCCAATGCATTTCCGGCACACACACTGATTAATCTTATTGTCACAATTTGATGTGTATATACACTACCGGTCAAAAGTTTTAGAGCACCTACTCATTCAAGGGTTTTTCTTTATTTTTTACAATTTTCTACATTGTATAATAATAGTGAAGACATCAAGACTATGAAATAACACATGGAAACTTGTATTAACCAAAAAAGTGTTAAACAAATGAAAATATATTTTATGAGATTCTTCAAATAGCCACCCTTTGCCTTGACAGCTGTGCACACACTTGGCATTCTCTCAACCAGCTTCACCTGGAATGCTTTTCCAACAGTCTTGAATGAGTTCCCACATATACTGAGCACTTGTTGGCTGCTTTTCCTTCACTCTGCGGTCCGACTCAACCCAAACCATCTCAAATTATTATTATTTTTTTTCACCTTTATTTAACCAGGTAAGCCAGTTGAGAACAGGTTCTCATTTACAACTGCGACCTGGCCAAGATAAAGCAAAGCAGTGCAATAAAAACAACAACACAGAGTTACATATGGGGTAAAAAACATAAAGTCAAAAATACAACAGAAAATATATATACAGTGTGTGCAAATGTAGCAAGTTATGGAGGTAAGGCAATAAATAGGCTATAGTGCAAAATAATTACAATAGTATTAACACTGGAATGCTAGATGTGCAAGAGATTATGTGCAAATAGAGATACTGGGGAGCAAAAGAGCAAAAGAAATAACAATATAGGGATGAGGTAGTTGGGTGGGCTAATTTCAGATGGGCTGTGTACAGGTGCAGTGATCGGTAAGGTGCTCTGACAACTGATGCTTAAAGTTGAGGGAGATAAGAGTCTCCAGCTTCAGAGATTTTTGCAATTCGTTCCAGTCATTGGCAGCAGAGAACTGGAAGGAATGGCGGCCAAAGGAGGTGTTGGCTTTGGGAATGACCAGTGAGATATACCTGCTGGAGCGCAGACTACGGGTGGGTGCTGCTATGGTGACCAATGAGCTAAGATAAGGCGGGGATTTGCCTAGCAGTGATTTATAGATGGCCTGGAGCCAGTGGGTTTGACGACGAACATGTAGTGAGGACCAGCCAACAAGAGCGTACAGGTCACAGTGGTGGGTAGTGTATGGGGCTTTGGAGACAAAACGGATGGCACTGTGATAGACTACATCCAATTTGCTGAGTAGAGTGCTGGAGGCTATTTTGTAAATGACATCGCCGAAGTCAAGGATCGGTAGGATAGTCAGTTTTACGAGGGCATGTTTGGCAGCATGAGTGAAGGAGGCTTTGTTGCGAAATAGGAAGCCGATTCTAGATTTAACTTTGGATTGGAGATTCTTTATGTGAGTCTGGAAGTTGAGTTTACAGTCTAACCAGACACCTAGGTATTTGTAGTTGTCCACATACTCTAGGTCAGACCCGTCGAGAGTGGTGATTCTAGTCGGGTGGGCGGGTGCCAGCAGCGCTCGATTGAAAAGCATGCATTTAGTTTTACTAGTGTTTAAGAGCAGTTGGAGGCTACTGAAGGAGTGTTGTATGGCATTGAAGCTCGTTTGGAGGTTTGTTAACACAGTGTCCAATGAAGGGCCAGATGTATACAAAATGGTGTCGTCTGCGTAGAGGTGGATCTGAGAGTCACCAGCAGCAAGAGCGACATCATTGATATACACGGAGAAAAGTGTCGGCCCAATCATTGAACCCTGTGGCACCCCCATAGAGACTGCCGTAGGTCCAGACAACAGGCCCTCCGATTTGACACACTGAACTCTATCTGAGAAGTAGTTGGTGAACCAGGCGAGGCAGTCATTTGAGAAACCAAGGCTATTTAGTCTGCCAATAAGAATGCGGTGGTTGACAGAGTCGAAAGCCTTGGCCAGGTCGATGAAGACGGCTGCACAGTACTGTCTATTATCAATCGCGGTTATAATATCGTTTAGGACCTTGAGCGTGGCTGAAGTGCACCCATGACCAGCTCGGAAACCGGATTGCATAGCGGAGAAGGTACGGTGGTATTCGAAATGGTCGGTGATCTGTTTGTTAACTTGGCTTTCAAATACTTTCGAAAGGCAGGGCAGGATTGATCTAGAGTGTCACCCCCTTTGAAGAGGGGGATGACCGCGGCAGCTTTCCAATCTCTGGGGATCTCAGACGTTATGAAAGAGCGGTTGAACAGACTAGTAATAGGGGTTGCGACAATTTCGGCGGCTAGTTTTAGAAAGAAAGGGTCCAGATTGTCTAGCCCAGCTGATTTGTAGGGGTCCAGATTTTGCAGCGCTTTCAAAACATCAGCTGTCTGAATTTGTGTGAAGGAGAAGCGGGGGGGGGCATGGGCAAGTTGCAGCTGAGGGTTCAGAGTTGGTGGCCGGGGTAGTGGTAGCCAGATGGAAAGCATGGCCAGCTGTAGCAAAATGCTTGTTGAAATTCTCGATTATTTAATTAATTTGGTTGAGGTCGGGGGATTGTGGAGGCCAGGTCATTTGATGCAGCACTCCATCACTCTCCTTCTTGGTAAAATAGCCCTTACACAGCCTGGAGTTGTGTTGGGTCGTTGTCCTGTTGAAAAACAAATGATAGTCCCACTAAGACCAAACCAGATGGGATGGCGTATCGCTGCAGAATGCTGTGTTAGCCATGCTGGTTAAGTGTGCCTTGAATTCTAAATAAATCGCAGACAGTGTCACCAGCAAAGCACCCCCACACCATAACACCTACTCCTCCATGCTTTACGGTGGGAAATACACATGCAGAGATCATCTGTTCACCCACACAGCGTCTCACAAAGACACGGCGGTTGGGACCAAAAATCTCAAATTTGGACTCCAGACCAAAGGACAAATTTCCACCGGTCTAATGTCCATTGCTCGTGTTTCTTGGCCCAAGCAAGTCTCTTCTTATTATTTGTGGCCTTTAGTAGTGGTTTCTTTGCAGCAATTCAACCATGAATGCCTGATTCACACAGTCCCCTCTGAACAGTTGATGTTGAGATGTCAGTGACTTGGACTCTGAAGCATTTATTTGGGCTATTTCTGAGGCTGGTAACTCTAATGAACTTATCCTCTGCAGCAGAGGTAACTCTGGGTCTTCCATTCCTGTGGTGGTCCTCATGAGAGCCAGTTTCATCATAGCGCTTTATGGTTTTTGCGACTGCACTTGAAGAAACTTTAAAAGTTCTTGAAATGTTCAGTATTGACTGACCTTCATGTTTTAAAGTAATGATGGACTGTTGTTTCTCTTTGCTTATTTTTGAATAATATTACTGGTCTTTACCAAATAAGGCTATCTTCTGTATACCCCCCCACCTTGTCACAACACAACTGATTGGCTCAAACACATTAAGAAGGAAATACATTCCACAAATTAACTTTTAAGAAGGCACACCTGTTAATTGAAATGCATTCCAGGTGACTACCTCATGAAGCTGGTTGAGAGTGTGCAAAGCTGTCAAGGCAAAGGGTGGCTATTTGAAGACTCCCAAATATATAAAAATATATTTTGATTTGTTTAACACTTTTTTTGGTTACTACTTGATTCCATATGTGTTATTTCATAGTTTTGATGTCTTCACTATTGTTATATAATGTAGAAAATAGTAAAAAATAAAGAGAAACCCATGAATGAGTAGGTGTTCTAAAACTTTTGACCGGTAGTGTATAAACTAGAAGCATAGTCTCATTTCCTTTTTTATGATTTTAAATTCCTTATTTCCAAGCTATTCTGTATTATAGCTACGTATTCCCAATATAATGTCTAGCTGTCTTGTGTGAGGAAGTGAAACGGAATCTGACCTGGCTGTTTACACTGACAGGGCCAGCCCCCTCCAGAGGGGGACGGGGACTCGGAGCAGAAGCATGACCAGGGAGAGGACAAGAAACAGAAGGAGAACACAGCCTATGCCAAGAAGATGGTAATGCGGTTAGCAGGCCTGATGGGGATAGGAGGTGCTGTCGGCATGGTGTACATATTCGGTGAGTCCGCCTGTTCCCTCTCTTCGGTCCCCTCCACTCTGTCAGAGCAGCAGCATGTCAAGGGCTGACACTGAACCAGCAGCGCTAGTGAAGGTCATACAGAAGATAGTGGAGTGATTTGGGACACCCTCTCCTTGCTCTGTGGAATATTTACTTTTTAAGAGGGCATTCTTGAAGACTTGTTTTGAGCTTTAGGTGAATGGGCAGATTTGTATATTAATCGCCTTTCATTCCAATGATGTAGAATTTTGATCAGCTGTCTCTTTGCACTCATTTTATATCTTTCTTCAAATGTGTTTTCTCAAAGCATGTCTGACTTCTCTGATCAAGTTACTGTTCAATAGCTATTGTATATGAATCAAATATTTAAATTCCTTGGCATATTCCAGTGTTATTGTACTTTCTGTCATTACTGTCAGCCTAGATGGATGGTTGAATTGTAGAAGACATGACCACATTTGTCAAAAGGAATGGTTGAATGTTTCACGAAGAGTCTGTTATGTCTCTGCTGAAACACATGACACATTGTGCGGTGCCATATGCTTTTCAGAAGTAATTTGATTTGTGGACACATGGCATCTGATGCATGTAATGCAATGCAATAAATGCTCATGTTGTTTCAATGCAAATATATGTATAATATTATCATAATGTGTTTTTCTCACTATCTACAGGAAGCAATTCAGTGGATGAACAAGGAAACACGGTATGTTTTCATTCAAACCTGTTTCAATGCAGAACATGTGGTTTATTGCCTTAGGACCAATTATTGAAAAGTAGAGTTAAAAGATTGCCAGACTAAGTTCTGTAGAACTTCTAAGCAGACTGTGGCTTGTGCCAGTGGTTTTAAAGTGTGCATAATGAAAGGTGGTGACTTTACATTTACATTTTAGTCATTTAGCAGACGCTCTTATCCAGAGCGACTTACAGGAGCAATTAGGGTTAAGTGCCTTGCTCAAGGGCACATCGACAGATTTTTCACCTAGTCGGCTCGGGGATTAGAACCAGCGACCTTTCGGTTACTGGCACAACGCTCTTAACCACTAAGCTACCTGCCGCCCCACTTTAAATGACACTTATCACACGTCTCAGGTAGATCCCATGTAGCTCGTTAATTGATTCAAGCTAGTGCTTGCGGTATGTATAGTTTCCCACAAGACACACCAGGGACTAGAGGTGTGAGTCTGGGAAGGTGGCTACTTCAAAGAGCACACTTCTTTCAACTTTCAGGTGTGGTCTTGCTGTCCACTTCAAAGGGCACACTTGTCAGCCTACTGTAAATAGTCTGTTAACTGCCAGGGGATAAAGGTATGGGGTTGGAAAGGTGGGCATTTGAAAAAGCACACTTCTCTCACTTCAAAGGGCACACTTGTCAGGCTGCTGTGAGTGGAGTGTGCCAGGCCTCTTGGTGCTGGATCCCACACTTGTCCCCTCAGACTGGAGGAGCTGTGTCAATTAGAGGTCTTTGGGTGTCACTGTGAGAGAACGAGCTGGATCCTGTTCTCATCTCTATGGCTTCCTCTCAGGAACCAGAGGAGCCTGATGTCTGGAACACCTTTCCAAGGCTCAGCCTTCATGGTGTGAATTGTCGATCTCTGAGTGAATTGATGTCCATTTACTCAACACTTTTTGAATGAAAACCTTATTATAGTACATGAGATGACCAGCTATTTACCTAATATTAAGGTCCCTTGTGCTTACAGCAATATATCATGATTTTACTATAAGTTACACCCATAATAAGAGGGTAAAATATAATCCAAAAGCCACCGAAGGAGCTTCCCGCAAGGTGAACATACTGTAGTTGGCTGATATGACTCTTGTGGTCACTAATGTATATTTTTCAGTGGCATTAGCTTGGGCAGGATGTGTGGAATGAGAACAGGATGGGGGGGCAACGTCCTCCGAAGGGCACGTCTCGGGTAACTGGGATATGTGGCATGTGCAAGGGGTTAGAGCTGTGGGATTGGGAACATGGACACTTCTTAGGGCTCACTTCATCATCAAAGACCCTAGTTTGGTCTTTCATAGTTAACCTGTGGCCATTTCAAAGGGCACATTTCTCAGGCTGCTGTGATTTGAGGTATGTAGGCCTTACGTGATGTGTGGCCTTCTGCCACGGGTTAGAGGTGTGGGTTTGGAAAGGTGGGCACTTGAAAGAGCACACTTCTCTTACTTCAAAGGGCACACTTGTCAGGCTGTTGTGAGTGGAGTATGCCAGGCCTCTTGGTGATGGATCCCACACTTGTCCCCTCAGACTGGAGGAGCTGTGTCAATTGGAGGTCTTTGGGTGTCACTGTGAGAGAAGGAGCTGGATCCTGTTCTCATCTCTATGGCTTCCTCTCTGGAACCAGAAGAGCCTAACGTGAATGTCTGGCCCACCTGTCCAATGGAAGAGTCCTAAGGTAGATTAATGCAGTTACATCCCAAGGCCAATCTTGTACAGCAGCATATTTGGGCTTTGCATTCATCAGTAGCCTGAGGTTCTAAGGCTGAACATGCTAGTGAAAACATGACTAGTCATCTACACTTATGAGTTTCTTTGGGGAGGAAATGAGGTGTTCATTTTTGTACTGAGTGACATCAGTAGCTCTACAGCCAAGTCTTAGGTTGTGGTCGCTTTGGATTTGGTCCTGTTTGGCACAAATGTTTGGTCAAATTATGTCCTGGTCTGCGGGTTGTGCACCTCTGGCATACTTCCTCATAAAGTGTTACCCATCATGTCCTGCCTTAAGTGAGACTAAGCTACCAAAGGGCACACTTCTCAGAAGATTGTGGGTTTGGGAATGGGGCACTTCAAAGAGCACACTTATTTAACTTCTCATGCCCTGTTCTTCACTTTACAGTTTAAGCTTGTTCCCACTTCAAAAGGCACACTTCTTACGCTGCTGTTAGTAGTTAGTTGACTATGCAAACAATTTGGAATTTCCAACACATTAATGTTTCTTTATAAAAACAAGAAGTGACGCAGTCAGTCTTTCCTCAACTCTTAGCCAAGCGAGACTGGTATGCATAGTATTAATATTAGCCCTCTGATTTATAATGAAGAGCAAGACGTGCTGCTCTGTTCTGGACCAGCTGCAGCTTAACTAGGTCTTTCTTTGCAGCACTTGACCATATGACTGGACAATAATCAAGATAAGATAAAACTAGAGCCTGCAGGACTTGCTTTGTGGAGAGTGGTGTAGAAAAAGCAGAGCATCTCTTTATGACGGACAGACCTCTCCCCATCTTTACAACCATTGAATCTATGTTTTGACCATGACAGTTTACAATCTAAGGTAACATCAAGTAATTTAGTCTCCTCGACTTGTTCAACAGCCACACCATTCATTACCAGATGCAGCTGACGTCTAGAACCTAGGGAATGATTTGCTCTTAGTTTTAGAGATGTTCAGGACAAGTTTAGTACTGGCCACTCATTCCAAAACAGACCAACTCTTTGTTAAGGGTTTCAGTGACTTCATTAGCTGTGGTTGCTGATGCATATATGGTTGAATCATCAGCATACATGAACACACATGCTTTATTTAATGCCATTGGTAAACATAGAAAAGAGTAGAGGGCCTAGAGAGCTGCCCTGCAGTACACCACACTTTACATGTTTGACATTAGAGAAGCTTCCATTAAAGAAAACCCTCTGAGTTCTATTAGATGGCTCTGAATCCACTATATGGCAGAAGTTGAAAAGCCATAACACATATGTTTTCTCAACAACAGGTTATGGTCAATTATATCAAAGGCTGCACTGAAATCTAACAGTACAGTTCCCACAATCTTCTTTCTATCAATTTATTTTAACCAATCATCAGTCATTTGTGTCAGTGCAGTACATGTTGAGTGCCCTTCTCTATAAGCATGCTGAAAGTCTGTTGTTAATTTGTTTACGGAGATGTAGCATTATATTTGGTCAAACACAATTTTTTCCAACAGTTTGCTAAGAGCTGGCAGCAAGCTGATAGATCTGCTGTTAGAACCAGTAAAGGCCGCTTTACCACTCCTGGGTAGCGGAATGAATTTGGCTTCCCTCCAGGCCTGAGGACAAAGACTTTCCTCTAGGCTCAGCTTAAAGAGATGACAGAGTCAGCTGCCATCCTCAGTAGCTTTCCATCTAAGTTGTCACCAAACATTTCTGTAGGAAAGCCAACGATAAAGGCTTTATTATTCGTGTTGTGCTGTTTACGCTAGGTGCACTTGATTCGGAATCCCTGCTCACCGGGTAGGCAGAGTGTTCTCATTTTGAACCATTTAATTTGTCTGTGAAGACAAACTCCGCCTGCCCGGCGGACCGGGAGATCTGTGGCTAAATCGAGTTTGCCTACTGCGCTGGACAATTGGGTAGCTCAAATCACCGTTCCTACAGCTTCCACGTCCCTTGCTACAGCAAAGTTTGATGTTAGCCTAAGTGAGATTTCATAACTTTTAAAACCATGACCAGAGAGAGACTTTCAAATACAGCAAAGAGCTGCTGTTTTAAGTTCATGTATAAGTATTTATTCAGCACTGTCAACACTGTTTTTGTTCAACACTATTACAAAACATAAGCGCTTCTCCCTACTACAAGTGTATCGATAGCCCTGCAATTGTCATTATTTTTAGCAGCTCGTCATGTCTATTTTAATATCAAGGAATATTTCACTTTTCTCTGGTCATAGGAACAACATGAATTTGTGCATGAGGCAGATGCAGTGCGATTTGAGTTTCGCCATCAGGTGGAAGACAGTGTCCCCTCTCTCTGCTCAGTCTCACCGGAGGAAAGGAAGGAGAGAGCAGGGCCCGTGAGAGGCGGACCCTCTGCTGTTCTCTCCCCTCCTTCTGCTTAGACTAATGCCATGTTCAAAACTTCAGTGCGTTCAAGACAACTAGGTACTCGGGGGGGGAAAAAAATAGATCCGACTAGAAAAAATATTTTGGAACGGTCATCAAACTCGGAATTTCAAGTTGGAAACTCTGGCATCTTTCTAGAACTAAGACTTTCCGACCTGAAGATCACTGATGTCATGATTTGACCTACTTCCCCCTTTGAGAATAACAATATTGGCAGGCCAGGCATATAGCCAATATGCTGTGATAATGGCCCCGTGTAGCTCAGTTGGTAGAGCATGGCGTTTGCAACGCCAGGGTTGTGGGTTCGTTTCCCACTGGGGGCCAGTATGAAAAAATGTATGCACTCATTAACTGTAAGTCACTCTGGATAAGAGCGTCTGCTAAATGACTATAATAAAAATAAAACAAATGTATTAGGTCTACTGCACAAACCTCATGCCTACAGAACTGTTAAATGTTAAGTCATGATTTAAAAAAAGAATCTGCGCAGTAGATCTCAGCTTGCTTTTTGGCTGTGAAACTGATCTTGACTTGGTGACCACTGCTCTAGGGGTTGGACTAGGTTGTGCTGAATTTCCAAACCAGATGAGTGCAATTTGGAACTTGGGTGTGACAACCAATTCTCATTCATTTCACTAGCTCAAGCATTTATTTAACCTTTTTATTTAACTAGGCAAGTCAGTTAAGAACAAATTCTTATTTACAATGGCGGCCAAACAATAAAGACGCTGGGCCAATTGTGCGCCGCCCTATGGGACTCCTGATCACGGCCGGTTGTGATACAGCCCGGGATCGAACAAGGGTCTGTAGTAACGCCTCTAACACTGAGATGCAGTGCCTTAGACCGCTGCGTCACTCAGTAGCCCAAGCAACATCTCTTATGGGATTTGCCCCTCACCAGTGTGTTGCTGTGAGGGTCTATGTTCTCATACAGCCATATTGTACACGGCTATCAGTGTGGGAACTATTTTAATCTCTCAGAGCAATAAGTGGCCACCTCTGATGTTTGGTGAGAGTTCCCATGGCCATCCTGTAGCTGGTTCGGGAACATGGCCTGCCCCTGGTCTCCCGGGCCTCTGCCCCAGTGTTGTGACCAGGTGTGAATTACCCCTAAATGAGCACTCACACTCCTCGTACAGTGTCAACCTCCTCTGAAAGTCAATTTGGAAGACCCAAGTCTTGTTCTAAGTTAATTCACTGCTCTGTAATGTGGTTCTTGAGAGAGATACTTTAATGGGCAAAACAATCTGTTGTAGCAATATTCTGCGTGTTTTCTGGTTCCATATTTATCTCTTTTTGAGATTGCATGGTTAATTCCATTAATTAGGCTAATTATATAATCTGAGACAGGGCATTGAAATAAGATCAATTAATTGATAATGATTTCCTGAACTGACTCTAACCCTGACTACGTGACACTATTGGTTTAGGAAAGGAAGGCGGAGATACTGGACACTATGTACTAGGCACTACCAACATAGGGGTTGATAAGACTCAGTCATTTGCATGCCTTCTTTTCCTTTCCTAAGCATAAGCTTAGCTCTGAATGAGATGTCTAGTCTGAGTGCTTTAAGAGGATCGCACCCGATTCCAAGGTTGGCGCTGACGGAGGTCCGTTTGCGTCGTGTTCAAAAAATTCTGGCAGCCAACCTTGGAATCGGGTGCTATCCTCTTAAAACAACTCTCTAGGCCTAGCCACAAGAGGGCACACTAGGCCGACTTATCATTGCTGTGTTTACCTTTCCCCACTGGCCCATCCCCTTACCTTTGCCCTAGTATACAGGTTTACCTGGCACATTCTGAAACTAATCTGATAGGCAATGTGCTTTATAAGCAGTTGTCTAAATCATGAACTGTGTCGGTGATCAAATTATCTACGTTATATAAAGAAAATTCCTTATGACCATGCACAGGCAGCAGGGGGCATAGTTGGGCAGTCTGTCTCTTCAACCACTGCAAATAAAATTGTATTTGTCACTTGCGCCGAATACAACAGGTGTAGACCTTACTGTGAAATGCTTACTTACAAGCCCTTAACCAACAATGCAGTTCAATAAATAAAGTTAAGAAAATATTTACTAAATAAACTAAAGTAAAAAAAAAGTCAAATCAAAAAGTAACACAAGAAAATTACATAACAATAACGAGGCTATATACAGGGGGTACTGGTACCGAGTCAATGTGCGGGGGTACAGGTTAGTCAAGGTAATTTGTACATGTAGGTAGGGGTAAAGTGACTATGCATAGATAATAAACAGCAAGTAGCAGCAGTGTAAAAACAAGGGGAGGGGGCAATGTAATTTTATTAATTGTTAAGCAGTCTTATGGCTTGGGGGTAGAAGCCTTTTGGTCCTAGACTTGGCGCTCCGGTACTGCTTGCCGTGTGGTAGCAGTGAGAACAGTCTATGACAGCCTTGATAGGGAGGGAGGGGTGTTGAGGTGGGGGATGAAACAGCTCCAGCCCACCCCCTCGGTTCCCATGTAGTGGCCCCAATGTGCAGCATGTGGTGTCCCACTCGGCCCCCGGCTGGTTCCCTCTCTCTCTCTCTCCCCGTTGGGCAGGCAAACCCCCAGGTGGGCCGGGCCCAGGCCAGGGACCTGCTGGCAGATGCAGCTGAATATTAATCAGCTGGGAGATTAATTTGTCTGGTAATTGGTGGGCTGGTGTGGCGCGCTGCTGAAAGTGTCACCGCGGGGGAGGGCTACACGTAGGCATGACGGCACAGAGACAAGCCGCAGCGCCACGGTTCAATATACTGGACACTACTACACAGTGCGCTACACACAGATGCTGGGCTGTCCAGGCGGAGAGTAGAACGTGACTGGTTTGGACAGTGTTGGTGTCTGTGCTCTCAAGGAGAAACCGGCTGTCTCTTAACTTTGGTACCTTACAATATCATTCCCTAGTAACAATGTAACTCATTTTACTGGCAGTGTAGACACTACACCAACACGGAAACATCCTGTTACCAAGTCTGACACTAAGTGGACCCAGTGTAATGGTACAGGTACTGTTGTTGTCTCGATCCCTTTTAATATGACATGCGAGCCACAATACGTTTCAGGAGACCAGGGTAAAGCATCAGTAACCATTACTGACTGCGCCGCCCCGGTGTCTCGTAATATTTGAATGGGCTTTTGATCAGCTTGTTCTCCAGTTAAGGAAACACAACCGGCAAATATAAACGGAGCATAGACAGGATCCGGTTTCTCAAATGCTGAATCAATAACTCGGTCCAACAGACCAGCCAAAGACTTGACTAAACCCATACTTTCAATTTTTGGGGACGGTGACAGGGACTGTTTCGGTTTATTTTTCAAAACCGGGCAGTCCGCAATCACATGACCCTTTTGGTGACAGTAAAAACATTCACGGACTTCATGAAAAGGCTTAGGGTTGTCAGAGGAAAAGCGACCTGAACGGGGCACTGATGATGTAATCGTTCGGTCTTCAAAACGAGGCGCACCAAAGAAAGTATTGTGTGTCAAAGCGTACTCATCTGCTAACACTGCTGCCTGGGCCAATGTCACCACTTTCTGTTCATTTAAATGAACTACAATTATATCAGGGAGGTTGCTTTAAAATCCTCTAACAGCATCAACTCCCGAATATCAGCAAAGGTGTTAGCTTTGCTGGCTGAACACCAGCGATTAAACAGACTCTTTGTCCCTTGCAAACTCAACAAAAGTACGGTGAGATGTTTTTTTGTGGTTCCTGAAGCACTGTCTATAAGCTTCAGGCACCAACTCATAAGCCCGCAACACGGTAGTTTTAACTGTATCATACTGTAAACTGTCTTCCAGGGAGAGAGCAGCTACTACTTCCTGGGCTTTCCCAGACAATTTACATTGTAACAGGAGCGGCCAAACCTCGGGTGGCCAATGTAGCGCAGCGGCCACACGCTCAAAAGCAAAGAAATAGGAATCCACTTCCGACTCCCGGAATGGAGGGACCAACGCTATATTTTTACTTACATCGAAGTGGGCTTGATGATAAGCAGTTTGTGGAGTCGCACTGAAGCCAGCGTCTAGCTCCAGTTGTCGCATTCTCACCTCCTTTTCAATTTCCATTTTCCAAACTGCATCTGTCTCTCTTTATCTTTTTGCTCCATTTCTAACCGGGCCAGCCTCACCTTTAGCCTAGCGGTCCCGCTTGAACGACCTGAAGCAGAAGATAAAGGATCGAATCGGGGCAATGTAAAGGGGGTACGAGCAACCCCTTCCTCCGTCCTGTCCTCCGACTTGGCATCGGAAGGTCTACCCGTCTCCTCTCCTGAAGCCTCCCGCTCCTTATCTTGAAATGAGAGAATTCACTCTGTCACTAAACCCTCCCTGACTAGCCTTTAGGGCTTTCTCAGGGATAACAAATCCATAATGGTTAGCAATAGCGAAAATATCTATTTTCCGAAACCTCACCAAACTATCAACAGAGGGCGCTTCAATGAACTTGGAGATGGCTGAGGCAGCCATCTTGTATACAGCAGCCACCTGAATACACACAAACTAAACAAGTCACCCAAACTCACAACCTACCATCACACCTCAATCACAACTCAGAGAGCTCAGCGCAGCAGGGTCCGGTGGGTTTAATGAAATCCCGGATGAGCCCCCATTATGTTACGCACTCCTCTCGGAAGAGGGAACGCAACACCCTGCTACAACTCAACTCTCCGTGGTGTGAAAGAGGTATGGGACTGTAGGTGTGAGTAAGGATGACAAAAGGCAGAGAATACCGTTAACAGGGAATGTATTCCTTCGCACGGTAAATTTGGGGAAAAGGGGCTGGACGGAACCAAAGCAAAGAAAGTAAATATCAAAGCCCCCTCTCCTACCTTACCTGCCTACCCACTACTACTTAACTAGCACCACCTGGTGCACTAACCAAAATACAGGGGATGGTCCGCCCAGGTCTTTCCTAGTGTGCATAGACAGTTAACTTCTACGGGTAATGTATGCCCGCAGGCCTCTTGCCTAAGCACTCCCTAGGTGCCTTCCCCTTCCCCCCTTGGGAACAAATTAAACAAAATAACACAAACTGGTTCACAACAAAACCTGAGAGAAAAAACTAACTCAGGACATTAAAGAAACTCTCTGAGCAACAAACTAACACAAAACATTACAATCAGCTCTCACAGCAACAACTACACAGTACGTACCAAATGTCTTAGCAACAACCAACATGCTATAACTCTCAGCCATTAGCCCTCTCATCTCTGGTTCCCCCCCTTCTGAGCAACAGAACTGGGCCTTATATAGCTTCAGAAGGAGTTGGTAATTGGAGACGGCTGCGTCCTGACGAGGGCGCGGGGTCAGCTCTCCAATCATCAATGTTCATTGACCAATCAGCTGCTTGTTGGGGAATTTCAGGAACCCATTTCCTGAAATACATACATGAAAATACACAACCCACAACACAGAAATTGGGGAACATAACACTTATAAACAGTTCTTAAGCAGGGACTATGTCAAACATTGGTACGGTATTGCTGTTCAGTTTAGATCAGGGGTCACTCGTGGCCAAAACCGGTCCACGAGTGATTTTGGGGGGGATTAACATTTTTGGTCACAAGACTGTCAAATCAGCAGGGGTTCAGCTAAAAACGAGTTTAATTTAGTAATAATAATATGCCATTTAGCAGACGCTTTTATCCAAAGCGACTTACAGTCATGCGTGCATACATTTTTTTGTGTATGGGTGGTCCCGGGGATCGAACCCACTACCTTGGCGTTACAAGCGCCGTGCTCTACCAGCTGAGCTACAGAGGACTACAGAGGATTTAGGTAATCTGTTCCCAAGTATCCCCACACAAAAAAAAGATGTGAGCGTGTTTTAATGTAATCAATGTATGAAATTATTGTATTTGAAAATAACAATCTCTTTTTGGGCTTAGTTGTGGTCAATTGATAATTTTCTGGCCCCCCGAACATTTGTGCGGACAAAAATTTACCCGCGTCTGAATCTAGTTGCATACCCCTGGTTTAGATGCATAGAAAGAGAGATGAAATGCCAACTAGCCTGGATGGTTACAAACTTTAAATAAAGGAATATTCACTAGTATTTGAGAGGCGTCGTGGCGGTTTGGACCTAAACACCAACAACTGAATTGGCTGACACTGACGTTTGAATATAAACACAACCACAAAATGTCATGTTATTTACCTTATACATTAGGCCTTATAGTGTTATTCATGTCACAAGTTTTCTGGCAACAGTACCATCTGTTTGACACTGACCTGGCATACACACAAGCATGTGAAGTGGACCGTTTCTCACTTTCCTTCTGTCTTCTCTTACAGATTCCAGATGAGTTTGACAATGGTGAGTTGATTTCCCTTTTGTTTCCTCAATGACTGACTCTACTTGTGGTATTTAGCCTAATCCATACGGTATTTTGGAGAGTTTTCTTTTCTCAAAGTTGAGTTAGCTTAGAGATCAGTGTTTTTATTTATTCCCCCTTGGTCTCTGAGGCTTTTGGCACACCTGCGTTCCCAAACATCTGCTCCTGGGCTGTAAATGGATCTCGATTCACTTTACTTCAGCTATAAAACATAACTGATGTGAAGGCTACGTAAACATGGAATAACAAGGTTCAGACAGCTGTTGGTGGTTAACTTGTGAAATCTTAGCCCTATTTATTTCCTCCTTAGATTTGTCAATAGAGATGAGTAATGTCACCTGTTTGTTTGCACCCTCAGGCAGACCTCTACTAATCTAATACCCAACATTGTCCATACCACGTTTACAACCCGCTCCCCCCATTTCCACCCATTCATTGACAGTGGTCCAGATGAGCCCCCTCTAGCTTGCCTGTTCTGCTGTCAGCTTAGGATGGCGGGCAGGAAGCGGGGTGTATGATCAATCAACCCGCTGAGAAATGCCACCTTGCAGGCGTCCCACACACAGGCAATGCCAACCGCCCCCCATTCTGTGTGTGACTACCACCCTGTACCCACCCAGCCGGTAACCAACCCCCCATATGCCCCTCAGCCATCAGTCATCCCTATAAACAGCCAGGCTGACAACCTGGTGAAAAGGGCCTCATGACAAGACCGACACAGGAAAATGGAAATTAGATTGTCTTTCTCTCAATTTCATGTCATAGTATTACAACCCATTGGTTTCCCCAATAGATTTGTAGTCCTAGTTGTCTGTTTCATTGGTATTTTGACTGTCATCCTCTCTCCCTCCACTGAGTGCACGTTTGGCCAGTGTGGAGCTGAGAGGGAATGTGTAGTGTTCTCCTATGACTGGCTATGCTATTGAAATGACAGAGGGCAGAGCAGGGGGACTGAGTCGCGAGGTGCCTCCCTCCCTGCTTCAAAGCTATGCTAATGCCGGGGACAGCTGTGGCCCTTCCCAGAAGTGTTGATTTTATATCTGATAGAGTGAGGGGAAGCCTCCTCTTAAACACCTAACAATCACCCTGTTATACCAATAATTGCTTAATGAATTCCTCACGCTGTCACGCTCCCCAAAGTCCTCTGTCTCTGTATGGCACTGCTGCTGCGTCTCTATTTCCATTCGCTGCTACGGCTGCTGCTGTTATTGGCTAGCCCTGATGCACCCACAGCGTTCAATACCCCTAATGAAGGCCAATGATTGTCTAAGGTGCCCCCGGGGGAGCATAGAGGGAGTATTCCAGCCCCCTGCCCACGCTCCCCTCCACCCCAAGTGGCAGAAGGCGAGTGGAGGGGGGCAGCCTGGACGCCTCCGCTGGATGGGTCCTCAGGGACCTGGGGCGTTGAGGTCTGGCCTGCAACAGGCGTGCTCGCCAGACCTGTGTCGCCATGCCAAGTGATGGTATTCAGAGCCAGCGCCGCCGCCGGTGACGAGCAGCGGCATTATGCTGAGGAGGAGCGTTGGACGCTGTGGCGGTGATGAGCTCCCCAAAGACCAACCTGTTGAGGACACACTGGGGTGTGACAAGTGCAGGACTGCTTTCAAAATACTCCTAGTATGTACTGTGGATCTAATAAGCGGTCTTGATGCAGTATGCGATCAATCAGTACACATACCAGATGTTTGTGTTTAGGGGGAGAGAGAAAATATGTTGCTTTAATCTTCAAGCACAATTATTAGGCTTAAATAACTGACTTGTACTTTTCGGAGGCGTTTCATGACTTGGAAGACCTCCTCTCTTCCGGTCCATTTGATCAGATCATTCACCCTCCATGTGTCCCAGTCAGTATCCCACAGCTAGGATCCTCAGAGCCCGTATTTGGCTGTGACTTGATGAGGGGCCGTTCTGTACGACCTCCATGTTTGCTCGCTCTGACAGAAACGTACAGCCCCTAGGATAGAGACCACCAGGGCTCCAAACACACAAACCAACCCAGCCTGCCTCCTGTACCTACCGGCCCAACCAACAGTCTGTGTCCCTAAGCTGGGCACTCTAATAGAGGCTCACTGCCCCCCCCCCCCTCAAAAAAAAAAGGAAGAAGAAGAAGGAGGAGAAAGGCATTAGAGTAATAATGGCCTTAGGCAAACTAGCGGAGCATATGTCACCCCGGTCGAGGATTAAAGGAGGCCTTTGTTGTGTCCGGAGGCCCGGCCATCGATCTTTCTCGCCCTTCCTCCTTTCCTCCCTCGTTCCCTCCCTACTTCTCGCCTGTTTAAATTGACATCCCTTCCGAGAGCAACATAGCTTTTCCACTGGCCATAATGGCCTTCCTCTATTACTGGCAAACAAAGTTAGGACAAGAGGCTGCCTGACCAGAGTGCTGCTGCTTGTCAAAGCCTACTTTTCTGGGGGTCTTTGTTTTTCTTTAGTTTGTAACGGTCTTCCTTTCAGAGTCGATGTCAGTCCCAACTGTGGAAAAGGACTGCTTTGTTTTTGCCATAATGGGGGTTCTGCTTTTGATAAGACTGAATGTGATCATAGTGACAGCCAACTGTTACCAATGGAGAAAATTGAATGCCTATGTCTCTGACTGTATGGCCTGAAATTGGCTGCATCCTTTCTCCTTAGAGGTAGAGGTTGCTTCCCCACCTCTCACTCATCATGGGAGGACCCACTGTGGCCTGGCTGACAAATATTCATCTCTTCACCATCCTTTTCCTGTCATCCTCCTTTCACACACTCATCCCACCACTACCAACCCCCAGTCCCTTTATTACCATGATAAAAGCCGTAATCCATCCTGTCCTCACAGTCACTCACACAGTGGCACAAACACAGAGATGTGCACACACCCACACAAGCATATTACACATTTGCGCACACATACTCGCATGCACACACATACACAAGCTTCAACAACCCCCTGCAGGGGGGTGTAACGATTACCACCCACCCTCAGCCTGGCTTTGCTCTACGTTCCCAGGGGAGAGGTTTGTCAACAGGGCCGGTCACAGTCCCACGCTCTCTGGAAGAGTATGTTCCGCCCAGGACTAATAAAACATGCAGGCCTTATAAAACACACATACGCAGGCAGGCCGGAGGGGTAGGGGGTGTTTAACCATCTCACCCACTCCCAGACCTGCTGTTACTGGGCTGGGGGACCCAGAGGGGCCTGGCTGGTTAAACACAGTGGCCAGAGGCTTCAGGCAGGCCAGACACTATAGGCCCATAGAGACCTACTCCATCTCTCTCACTCCGTCTCTGTCCCAAAGGACTTCACATCCCAGAGGCCCCTGGCTGCATGCTTTAGCTGAGGGGAGAGCTAGCCCAGTAGCATCTGCCATCAAATTGCTGAGATGTTATCTGTTGGGACCAATGCTGCGGTCCCCTATAGGGATGCCTTTCTTAAAGCGGCAATCAGCAGTAGAAACAATAAAGCGGTCTCCCTGGTTCGGTAAAAAGCTGAGGGATGGTGCTGGAGAAATGTAACCACTCAATTTCAGCTATGGATGCAAGGACAAACCATCCATGATATTAAAATTATATTTTTAACCATGTTTTGAGGCTATGTATTGTTTGTTTACATTTTAGTCATTTAGCAGAAGCTCTTATCCAGAGCGACTTACAGTTAGTGAGTGCATACATTTTCATACTGGTCCCCCGTGGGAATCGAACCCACAACCCTGGTGTTGCAAACGCCATGCTCTACCAACTGAGCTACACAGGACCTACATTACGTTTTCTTTTGTTTACAAATATTGGAGTAAAACAAGTTTATATTTTGGGTTCTGATGGGATACGACTGTTGAACTTAGCTCATGACTTATTTATGAGTTATATTCTTCAATAATCAATGGGTATATATCTTTAATTTATAAGTCAATGTATACTGAACAAAAATATAAACACAACATGCAACAATTTCGTTGATTTGTACTGAGTTACAGTTCATATGAGGAAATCAGTCAATTGAAATAAATTCATTAGGCCCTAATGTATGGATTTCACATGACTGGGAATACAGATATGCATCGGTTGGTCACAGATACCTTTAAAAAAAATTATGGGCCACAGGATGTCGTCATGGTATTTCTGTGCATTCAAATTGCCATCGATAAAATGCAGTTGTGTTGGTTGTCCGTGGCCTGCCCAAACCATAACCCCACCGCCATCATGGGGCACTGTTCACAACGTTGACGTCAGCAAACCGCTCACTCGCACGACGCCATACACGTGAGGCCGGTTGTACGTACTGCCAAATTCTCTAAAACATTGGAGTCGGCTTATGGTAGAGAAATGAACATCCAGTTCTTTGGCAACAGCTCTGGTGGACATTCCTGCAGTCAGCATGCCAATTGCACGCTCCCTCAACTTGAGACATCTGTAGCATTGTGTTGTGTGACAAAAATGCACATTTTAGAGGACTTATTGTCCCCAGCACAAGGTGCACCTGTGTAATGATCATGCTATTTAGTCAGCTTCTTGATATGCCACACCTGTCAGGTGGATGGATTATCTTGGCAAAGGAGAAATGCTCACCAACAGGGATGTAAACAAATTTGTTCACAAAATGAGAGAGAGATGTATTTTGTGCGTATGGAAAATGTCTGGGATCTTTTATTTCAGCTCATGAAACATGGGACCAACACTTTACATGTTGCTTTTATATTTTTGTTCAGTGTATGTAGCAACTGCTGAGTGCCCCTTTTAATTGTCATTCATTAGGGCTGCAGCTGTGTCCATTTCTACCACCACCGGAGTGGGCTTGAGATGCTCAATAACTCTATTGCCAATACATACATGGATCACAAGTCCCCTTAGGCTAAGTGTTCAGTCTTGAGTATGGTGTGTTGAGAAATGGTGCTCGCTCCACACTGTTTATAGCTGACATTTCCTCTCTTATTGGATCTCGCTTACAGACGCCCCGGTTATCCAGCAGTTGAGAAGGACGTTCAAGTATTTCCAAGACTACAGACAGGTGGGTGATAAGAAACAAACACAAAACAGAAAAAAAGTGATCTGCCTCTCCCACTGTTCAATGTAGCCTGATCAATGGATGGCTCCGCTCTAGTTGGTTGTATTTGCTATGTGGCTGATCTAGTCAGCCTATTCCTCTGAGGCTGGTGTATTTGGTTCAGGGAGGTAGAATAGAAGGTCATTGTCCACTAAACCCCTGGGTTAACCGCTGGTTTGGGATATTTACACTGGGTGAGACTGGGAGCCATGTTAGGCCTCTTATCTGTCTTTACTGAAGCAGAGGCAGGTGCAGCCAGACCGCTTAGAGCAGGAAGGCCTCTGCATGGGCCTGCAGCTGCTGTTCAGTTAGACCCCCTCCACACACACCCACCAAAATCCATCTCCCTCGTAGCACTTTGATCTCTTCAATGGAGCGTGAACATCCCCCTGTCTCCTTCGTGTGTATCCAAACGTGCACACCCTTTTTCCATATCGACAACACACACACACACACACACACACACACCCTCTCCTCCTCCCTGGCCTCTGGTCTCCTGAACATGTCAGTTCTCTCTTCCACGCGTCCCATCTCCCTCTTGCAGCTGGTTCTTACAGGATTATGGCTTTATGGGGTTTGCAGGGATGAGGCCAGCTAAGAGCAAACAAACGAAATAAGGAAGTGTACCACAATCTTTAACGCACCTGCAATCCCACATAAGCAGCCAAATACAATCTCCTCCAATTTTTTACTACGGCGAGCCAGGAGTGATGGCCTCCGTGTGTTTTACTGCAGCTTGTTTGTGACCATGTTGACATTAGACTAGTCTTCAAGTCTTAGGGTAAAGAGGAAAAACGTATGCATGATCTCAAGTATTAAAGGGATCGGCCTCGTTCAACACAAAATACAAATTGCATACTTTTTTAATAGAGCTTGGCTGTTGTCAATTGACCCACATAGTTCTGATGATGTGCCACTTGTTCCTCCCACTGCAGCATCGTGTTTTTGTATAGTTGTGTGATGTCATATCTGTGTGCCTCCCAGATGATCATTGAGCCCACAAGCCCCAAGCTGCTTCCTGACCCCCTGAGGGAGCCCTACTACCAGCCCCCCTACACCCTGGTCCTGGAGCTCACAGACGTCCTGCTGCACCCCGAGTGGTCGGTACGTACCACCCCCTTCCTCCCCAACACACCTCAACTCCCTCTTACACCACCTCACCCAGGCCTCCTGGCACCAGGGGCTGGCTGGGTGAACTGGATGCCTTCTCTCAGTATAGCCTTGAACACAACAAGATAAAACATGTATTGTTCCTCTGTGGGTGGCCATCTGGCCTGTGGGTCGCTGGGGGCCCGCCACCCATCTACCGCCACTATCTGTAAAGACCCCCCCCTCCCTTCCTTAACCTGTGTCTTCCACCTGGCCCCCTCAGAGCCCCGTCTCAACCCCTACTCTAATACCACCCTCCACCCTCCACCTGCCCCTCTACCTGAGACCTTCCACCTGCGCCTCTACCTGAGACCCTACCTACTCTCCCTTACCTGTGGTCTCCATGCCCCCTCCCCCGTATGACTCCCCCTACGAGTTGCACGTGCAGTAGACAGGTGGGGCGCGGCCGTAACCCGACACCTGCCCTCAGCAGACAGCCGCCTGGCGGCCCTTCGCACAGAGACTTTGATTTCTGAAGATAAGACTGCAAGTGGCTTAGGCCAGCCTTTTTGTGTTAACAACATAGGCTGGGCCTAAACTCAGGAGGTCACCCAAAGGCTTCATCTGCCATAAGCTGCTCCGTTTAGGCTGTCGAAAAAGCAAAATGTGTACCTGTAAATATACCACTTTATAACATGACGACAAACTAATCAATCATTCACTTGTTTGGATTTATGTCGATTGGATAATGGCTGTCAAAAGAAAAATCGTACTCTAAATATAACACTCTATAACATGATAAACTGATGATTTAACCTCAAGGATCGGACCCTTTTTTCAATTTTTGCCTAAAATTACATACCCAAGTCTAACTGCCTGTAGCTCTTGACATGAAACAAGGATATGCATATTATTGATACCATTTGAAAGGAAACACTTTGAAGTTTGTGGAAATGTTAAATTAATATAGGAGAATATAACACATTCGGTCTTTGAAATGCAAGAGAAAGGTCACAACTTAATATTGCAGTTTTGGCACAATTTAGATTTTGGCCTCTAGATGGCAGCAGTGTGTGTGCAAAGTTTCAGATTGATCCAGTGAAGCATTGCAGTATTGGACTATTTGGTATCAAGTCTGCCCAAATGTGCCGAATTGGTCAATTGATACATTTTCAAGTATGTAACTATAGAGAACATACAAAAATGATATGGTAATACAAAATGTAAGTTTACACACTCCCAGGAATGTCATACATGATGGGTCATTAGCTTATACACTAACTTTCACACATCTAGATGGCCGGGCGGGGTGGGTGTGGAGCCAGAGACAGCAGGGGTTCAAACTGTAGAACCCAGTTCCTACATTTGAATATACAAATGGATTTGATCAAACAAAACTATGCTACATTTTATCTCTGGGACCCTTAGGATGACAAATCAGAGCAAGATTACTGAATGTAGGTACATTATTTACCTTTAGAGGTGAATGTATCAAACCAGTTGCCGTGATGTTTTTTTGTTGTTGTGCACTCTCCTCAAACAATAGCATGGTATTTTTTCACTGTAATAGCTACTGTAAATTGGACAGTACAGTTAGATTAACACGAATTTAAGCTTTCTGCCCATATAAGACATGTCTATGTCCTGGAAAGTTTGCTGTTACTTACAACTGTCATGCTAATCACATTAGCGCATGTTAGCTCAACCGTCCTGTATACGGGACACCGATCCCGTAGAGGTTAAATAGATTATTCACTGACTATTTGTGTGGATAGCTTTCAGTGAGTGTTCTAGCCATAATGAATGTATCCCATTGCAGTTGTGAGTAGTTAGTATCTCTTTAAATTGGTTTGTTCTCCTATACTCCCCACAGCTGGCTACAGGCTGGCGCTTCAAGAAGAGGCCAGGCATCGACTACCTGTTCCAGCAGCTAGCCCCTCTCTATGAGATAGTCATCTTCACTGCAGAAACAGGCATGGTGAGTGACATCACTCAACAACACGAGGGTTTGAACGCTGTTCTGGCATGGGCCAATGAGGACTTACAAGACCTTGTCACACCATTTATTGTACCGTGATTGTTTCAAGTACAACTTTGCAGTCCTATGTTGACAAATACTATTTTTTGAGCCAGAATTTCCCTTAAATCCCCCACCCACCCTTTTGTCCCTTTTGAATTTGTCTCGTGCCAATCAACACTGCAATTCTATAGGTGTTGCAATGGACAACACATTAACTGCTATAATATGTCACATTTTAGTGAAGAAGCATTTTGGATTGGTTAAGGTGTATACCTGTCTGCCTCACTTACCTAACAGACACCTGCCACAGCCTCCCTCCGCCACAACCAATCAGGGCCGCTCTTACCGCTGGGTGTAGCTTAGCTGGTTTGTTGTGACTGCACCGGTCACCTCCTTGATTTCCCTGTAGACCTTTGTTCTAATGGTCACCCCAAAACAAATCCATTACTTTTGAATGTGTTATGTTACTCCAAACTAACACTGTTGACGATTCTTGATCTCAAACAACATCCATAGTGTTGTTGCATTTGACTGTTTTGTTGTTTTGGCACCAATATGCCTCACCCCTATTGTTTGTCCTAATTACCTACGTCTTGGCCAACAGGCAGGCTCAGAACGGGTTGCCTTTTGGGCTGCAAAGACTCCTTTATTTTAGGCAACATTTATATGCAAATGAGCCATGCTCCGCTCAGGGTCTAATTGGCCCCTTGTTTAGGGACTGTTTGTTTTCTCTCGGTGAAGGTCAGCCTCAGTGTTGTGGTGACCTGCAACAGTGGCTGTGCCAAGTCAAACTGAAGCATGTCTGTAACTCCGCTAGCTGCAGATTTTCATACGGAGAATGGATCATTAATCAATGTTAATTAAGGTTTCCTGTGCTTCATATTGGCACGTGTATTCTCCACCTGCCCACTGCAGTCGTGCTGACTAAACCATGTAGTTCTATGAGAAGCTGTTACTTTAGATTTTCTAATGCGAAGAGATTAAGTGTGATTTTATGAGGAGTATTCAGGAAATTAGACCCTGACGACACAATCATAGGTCTGTCCAAATCATCAGGCCAAATCTAGCCATGTAACTTTTGGCCATCATGCATATGCAAAAGCATCTAGCATGTCAATGCTGTGTGAGGTTGTGATGTAATGCGTGTTCTCTCTCCCAGACGGCGTACCCTCTGATTGACAGCATTGACCCCCAGGGCTTTGTCATGTACCGCCTCTTCAGGGACGCCACGCGTTACATGGAGGGACATCATGTCAAGGTAAACAAATAATCAGGCTGACCTTCACCACGGGAACCGTGTGTGTGTGTGTGTACACTGATGTTTTATGTACACTGCATAAGCCTCCAATAACACAGCATTCCGTGAATTTAATGTCTTCCATGTTTCTGAATTTAAAGCCATCAGTGTTCAGACAAATGCCCTGTTTGTTGACTGTTGGATTTGGTTTGCTTTAGTTTGGATAGACCCGTGTATGCTCCTTCACTTTCTCTCACTCTCTCTCGCTCTTTCACTTTCTCTCTCTGTCTCTCTCCGTTTGTCTGTTATTTTCTAAGACATGAGTTTAAGACTCTGAGACGTTGCTGTACTCCTTTTCAACCCCACTCCTCCTGGGCCAAGCCCCCAGCCCAGAACCCCCGGTGCGCCCCTCTCGACTGTGACCCGGTCGGCACAATGGTGCCATACCCCCCGTGTCTCCGTTCCATAGCCGCCTTCTGCTCCAGCATTGATTTTCCTATGCTCCGACTCCATCCCTCTTTCTTTCTCTCCTCCTCGGCCCCTGACAATAGGGGTTTCTTCCCCTCCCTCCGCCTCCCCTTTCTGGGCCTCATTAACCTTATGTCTCCCTCTCCCCCTCTCTCCAACAGCCTGAGTCAGTCTCCATGCATGGCTGAAGTACAGTAGTATTAACAACTTTGTTCAACTAACTTATCATCTGGCATCTATTACATGGCTGTGTGTTACTAGCTGAATCAGAGCTGACTGTAACTAACATGCCTAGCCTACATCACCATGTTTCAATGGAGTGCTTTTGTAATGCATGAGAAAACTAGGTTGGCCTGGTAGTGAATGTGTGGTTATGGTCCCTACATGGCCTAGTTGTTGTGATGTGTATGGCTGAAGTGGTGGGTAGGTGTATAGGTATAACTTTTCTATGTGAAGATGCATGGCCAGTTCTTTCCATGTTAATCACTCACTACTAAAAATTGGGAAACATGAAGAATTGATGAGGGTAACCTGCTACCCCCTGCTATACAGAACTTTAATGTATTTATTTGGTAATTAGTCGTCCTGACTCTAACGTTACATACAGGATCTTCTCCTCTCCTTTTGTGTACTCACCTGGATTCACGTGTCTCCTGTTCCCCTCCCCTTCCTTTGGTGACCTTCTGCCCATCTCTGTCTCTCTCTTCACCCCCTCTCTCCTCCTCCCCCTTCCTCTCCCCTCCCTCGTCTTCCATCTGGCCCTCTGAAGAGCAACAGGGAGGCAGAAAGTGAGGGAGTAAGAGAAAGGGAGGTCTGAATAGAGATCTGTCCCCCGAGGCCTCAGGCGTCTGTCCAATGGTGAATTTCGATGGTGTTTTTCCCCCAAAAAGTTTTCAAACGATGTGGAGCCACAGATGCGATGTGCCAACACAATCAGCAAGCCTATCTGACGACTCACATTATCTGCCGTTCTGTCTAATTAACTGTGATAGAACCAGGCTGTGGTAGAATCAGCCATTGATGTTGATGACAAGTCCAACTTTGAGGCAACCCCCTGAAGACAGAGGGCAGTTAGTGGAGGGCATGACCTTCTGTCACAGGTGGACCGACTGGATTGAGTTGAACAAGACTGTTGAGTGCTCGACTGCCCCACCAAATGTGCATTTCAGAGATCAGTTTTCTTTTTGTTTCTTTTCAGTTCAAATTGTTGTTTCATTCTCCATGGGAGAGTCAGATTTAAGTTGTCATACTAGTGCACAGTGTGTTTATCTGCTCACTTAACTTGTGGGTAGGCATGTGTAACCCTATGAGGGTGTGTGTGTGTGGGTTGGTCACATGCCTACTCTGGCTTACAGCCTGTTGCTTTGTTAGGGGATCACAGAGCACGGCTGGCTGTGAAACCGGAGCCTTTAGAAAATATTCATACCCCTTGACTTACTTTTACATTTTAGTCATTTAGCAGACGCTCTTATCCAGAGCAACTTACAGTTAGTGAGTGCATATATTATTCTTTTTTTCATACTGGCCCCCCGTGGGAATCAAACCCACAACCCTGGCGTTGCAAACGCCATGCTCTACCAACTGAGCTACATCCCTGCCGGCCATTCCCTCCCCTACCCTGGACGACGCTGGGCCAATTGTGCGCCGCCCCATTGGTCTCCCGGTCGCGGCCGGCTACGACAGAGCCTGGATTCGAACCAGGATCTCTAGTGGCACAGCTAGCACTGCGATGCAGTGCCTTAGACCACTGCGCCACTCGGCATACCAAATGTTGTTTTACAGCCTGAATTCAAAATGGATTAAATTAAATTAAATTTGCACTCATTTACACACAATACCCCCATAATGACAAAGTGAAAACATGTTTTTGGAGTTTTTTGCAAATATATTGAAAATGGAATACAGATATCTCATTTACATAAGTATTCAGTAACACTTTACTTGACACCTAGCATCATAGCACTTCATAACTGCTGACATAACTTGTCATAATTTTGTCAAAACACTGTCATGATCCATAAATTTACACCTGTTGAGATATATTGCGTTATGTAATGGCTGGTCAAGACACCTACATATGGGTCAAATCCCACGTTTATTCAAATTTGTTTTTTCCCTGCCAAGAAGTTTCCATTCATTTTGAAAGTGTGTTCCTTGAATCCTTTGTAATTAATGCTTTAGTCATGTTTTTTTTTTTCTTCATATTTTAAGTAACTTGTTGTAAATACATTGTGACACTGTCAAGAAGCATTAAGGCAGTCTTGTGTCACTGAACTTGGACTAATAAAATAGACTTTGACACTGGCAAGAAGCATTATGACCATCAGAATCATGTAAGCCAGAAAGTCCTATGAGGTACATGTCTATGTCAGTCATCAGTCAAAAAGAGGGTGTCTTGTCCTGCTCCTGAAATCTGCTCCTGCATTCATCCCAGTCATCCGCAAAATGTGTGTGCAATTACAATGATAATTTAAGATGGTCAATTTCAGAAATGTTATTTTCTCAAGCTCTGTTTGATGTTCACTGCCGCTCCCCATCTAACTTCCAAGTCTTTCCACAGATTTTCGATGGGATTCTGTCTGGACTTTGGCTGGACCACTCAAGGAATTTCACATTCTTGTTCTGAAGCCATTCCAGCATTTCTTTGGCTGTATGCTTGGGGTCATTGTCCTGTTGGAACATAACTCTTCGCCCCCAGTCTAAGGTCGTTTGGGTTCTCATCAAGGATTTGTCTGTTTGTCTCTATTCATCGTTCTCTCTATCCTTACCAGTCTCCCAGTACCTGCCACTGAAAAGCACCACCATGCTTCACGGTAGGGATGATGATGGGTGGGTGATGAGCTGTGCCTGGTTTTCTCCATTCAGGCCATTTTTGTCTCATCAGACCACAATCTTTTGCCTTATGATCTGTCTTTCACGTTCCTTTTTGCAAACTCCAGGTGTGTTGTCGTGCCATTTTCTCAGGAGTGGCTTCTGTCTGGTCACTCTCCCAGATTGGTGAAGTGCTGTAGAGACTTGTCCATCTGGCAATTTCTCCCATCTTAGCCAATGAACTCTGTAGTTCTGTCATTGGGTTCTTGGTCACCTCTCTGACCAAGGTCCTTCTTGCCTGGTTGCTCAGTTTCGTCGGACGGCCAGCTCTAGACAGAGTCTGCGTAGTTCCATATTTTTAAGTTTCCCAATGATGGAGAACACTGTTCTCTTGGGTACTTTCAACACTCTAGAAGTTGTTTTATACCCTTCCACAGATATATGCATTTACATTACATTTTAGTCATTTAGCAGACGCTCTTATCCAGAGCGACTTACAGGAACATATGCCTCATCACAATTCTATCTCTGAGATCTACGGACAGTTCCTTGGACTTCATGGTATAGTTTCTGCTCTGACATGCACTGTCAACTGTGAGATCTTATATAGACAGGTGTGTTTCATTCTAAATGTCCAAACAATTGAATTGGCCTCAGGTGGATTCCAATCAAGTTTTAGCGACACCTCAAGGATGATCAAAGGAAAGTGGATGCACCTGAGCTCAATTTAGAGTGTCATAGCAAAGGGGTGTGAATACTTATGTAAATTATTTCTGTATTTCATTTTCAATACATTAGCAAAAATGTCTAAACATGTTTTCACTTTGTGATTATGGGGTATTTTGTGTGGATGGGTGAGGGGGGGGGAAAGCAATTTTGAATTTAGGCTGTAACACAACAAAATGTGGGATAAGTCAAGGGGTATGAATACTTTCTGAAGCACTGTATGCATCACACGGCCCAACAGCCCAACTCTCAACTACACGTGCCCAACACACATACTATATTTATCTGACTGAAATAGTAAATTATCGGAAAGGCTGACCAACTCTGTAAGCACAGACATCAATACATCACTCACAAACTTGTTCCTGCACCTCACACTAGGCTAATGTAGAAACGCACACGCGTCAATATACACACGTCCACACTCCCACGTTCTCTTGGGGATTGGGCCCCGTCTCAGAAGGAAGGCAGATGCTGATTATTTATTGGGAGAGAGGAGTGTGCCGGTTCTTTCCTATTCATCTACCTACACACACACTGCGGGCCAGGCTAGTCAGCAGCACCTCAGGGGGATCCAGATTACCTCGGTGATGGGGAGAACTCAGCGTCCCTCTACATCTGCTCACCACTGAGACTCAATGCGCAGGGCAGGGCAGGCCAGGGAAAAGTGTGTGTTTTCCCCTCTACAAATGTGTGTACAGTGCATTCGGAAAGTATTGAGACACCTTTACTTTTTCCACATTGTTACGTTACAGCCTTATTCTAAAATGGATTAAATTGTTTATTTCCCTCATCAGACTACACACAATACCCCATAATGACAAAGCAAAAACAGGTTGATAGAAATTTTAGCAAAGGTATATAAAAAAAAAAAAAACTTAAATGACATTTACGTAAGTATTCAGACCCTTTACTTTGTTGAAGCACCTTTGGCAGCGATTACAGCCTCAAGTCTTCTTGGGTATGACGCTACAAGCTTGGCACACCTGTATTTGGGGAGTTTCTCCCATTCTTCTCTGCAGATCCTCTCAAGCTCTGTCAGGTTGGATGGGGAGTGTCGCTGCACAGCTATCTTCAGGTCTCTCCAGAGATGTTCGATCGAGTTCAAGTCCGGGCTTTGGTTGGGCCATTCAAGGACATTCAGAGACTTGTCCCGAAGCCACTCCTGCTTTGTCTTGGCTGTGTGCTTAGGGTCGTTGTCCTGTTGGAAGGTGGTCCTGAGCGCTCTGGAGCAGGTTTTCATCAAGGATCTCTCTGTACCATTCATCTTTCCCTCGATCCTAACTAGTCTGCCAGTCCCTGCCGCTGAAAAAGATCCCCACAGCATGATGCTGCCACCACCAGGCTTCACCGTAGGGATGGTGCCAGGTTTCCTCCAGACGTGACGCTTGGCATTCAGGCCAAAGAGTTGAATCTTGGTTTCATCAGACCAGAGAATCTTGTTTCTCGTGGTCTGAGAGTCCTTTAGGTGCCTTTTGGCAAACTCCAAGCGGGCTGTCATGTACCTTTTACTGAGGAGTGGTTTCCGTCTGGCCACTCTACCATAAAGGCCTGATTGGTGGAGTGCTGCAAAGATGGTTGTCCTGCTGGAAGGTTCTCCCATCTCCACAGAGGGACTCTTGAGCTCGGTCAGAGTGACCATCGGGTTCTTTGTCACCTCCCTGACCAAGCCTCTTCTCCCTCGATTGCTCAGTTTGGTCGGGTGGCCAGCTCTCTTGGTGGTTCCAATCTTCTTCCATTTAAGAATGATGGAGGCCGCTGTGTTCTTGGACCTTCAATGCTGCAGAGATTTTTTGGTACACTTCCCCAGATCTGTGCCTCGACACAATCCTGTCTCGGAGCGCTACGGACAATTATTTTGACCTCATGGCTTTGGTTTTTGCTCTGACATGCACTGTCAACTGTGGCGCCTTTTATATAGACCGGTGTGTGTGCCTTTCCAAATCATGTCCAATCAATTGAATTTACCACAGGTGGACTCCAATCAAGTTGTAGAAACATCTCAAGGATGATCGATGGAAAAAGGATGCACCTGAGCCAATTTCAAGTCTCATAGCAAAGGGTCTGAATACTTATGTAAATAGGGTATTTCCAATTGTCACAATTACCATTAAACAATGAACGGGATAGATTTCATTTTTAATCAAACTTTCTTTAGATAAATTCCTCTTCCGAGTGTCTTGTAACTCAACTCTCTCTTCCACCCCCCTGTAGGACGTGTCGTGTCTGAACCGGGACACCTCCAAGGTGATACTGGTGGACTGTAAGAGGGAAGCCTTCAGCCTGCAGCCTTTCAACGGCATGGCTCTGACGAAGTGGGACGGCAACTCAGAAGACCGAACACTCTACGACCTAGCTCATTTCCTCAAGAGTAAGTGTGTGTGTGCGCAATGGCGTGTATGGTCAGTGTGTGTCGACCAACCTGTTCCTTCCCAGACACGCTATTCACTCGTGTTTCTCTCCGGCAGCCATTGCTCTCAGTGGAGTGGATGACGTGCGTTCTGTCCTGGAGAACTACGCACTGGAAGACGACCCCATAGAGGCCTTCAAACGCAGACAAGCGCAGCTAGCACAGGTACAGTCCAAACAAACCCAATGTTTAGGAGCAATGGATGACAACTAACAAATACACTAACATTACCAACATTACTAACATAAGAGAAGTGTCCTCATCCTCAAGAAACATTACATTTTCTGTAGGAAAAACCTTTTCACTGTTGGTTGATTGATGCTTTTTCTCCAACTGTTTTGCGAGAACTTTAGAGCAATAGTCCATTAGATACTGATGTAACTGTAGATACTGATGTGTGTGTGTGTGTGTGTGTGTGTGTGTGTGTGTGGGGACAGGAGGAGGAGCAGAGGTTGGCAGAGCTGGCCCAGCAGAAGAAGCAGGGCATCTCTTTGGGCTCCATCGCCGGAAGGTTCTGGCGTTCCAAACAGTGAGGGACCCTCTCACTCACACCCACCAATCGCAGCCCACCCCTCCAGTGTCCGGCCAAAAGGATGGAGGGCCGCAGGCACTCGGCGGGGTGGGCAGCGTGGGGGAGGAGACAAGGAGAGACCATCCAATCAGCTGGACTTTTGACTGTCGCAAGCATGTCTTTGGGGGGGATGAGCTGGAAAGGAGCAAGGCTTCAAAAGAACATTCTGGTACCTCTGTCGCCAGCAAAGTCACTTCCTGGATCTCAGATGCTGTGGTGTAGGCAGCGCAAGCCCCCGATCTGCTTCCATTGGTCCTCTGTTGGCACTGACATATACAAAATGGTGCTGAGTGGTTAGACATTATTGATTGAACCGTTTCAGTCCACATTAGTTCATCCACTTCTACTCACCGGCCGGTCATACAGGGAACTGACCAGAGAACAGTGCTCTTATCTGCAACTCCATGCACTTGGATCTGGTGCCCTGGGATGATAGTTTGATCAGCTTCGCACAACAGTTTTTTATTTTTGTTTAATGTATATCTAAGACTGAGCTGGTCAGGGTTTAGTATATTAATATGATTATTAAACATGTTGCACTCTTAGACTCTCTAAGCTTCTTATCTCCACCAATGAGAAGTCATGGCTTGGACAGGCGCTGTTGATGCCAATGGGACTGTGTGCAACAGAGGCTGGAGCTTGCGCTGTAGGAATGAGTGGGAGAGACATTTTCAGCAAATCAAGCCAAGCCATGTGAAATTGGGCTGGTGCCAAGCATACAAAGTGAAAATGGATCCTTGTCTGAATATGTGCTTGTTGAATGTTCTGTGAGAGTTTAGTTTGTGAACCATTCACAAAGTCCCAAATAAAGAAAAAACTCTTAAATCTAGCATCTTGTGTGATTTGGCACAACCTAACATGTAATGTGAACTAGCTTCAATCAGTTGTTTTCATGGCAGTATGTTGATCTCCTCTAAATACCTGAGGAATATTTATGTCTGTAATAAAGCCTTCTATGAACTGTAACTCAGTAAATTCTTTGAAATTGTTGCATTTATATTTTTGTTAAGTATAAATATCTTAACCAGTTTTTCTTATTATTGGTGTAAGAGTGAAGAACGTACCATAAACTCACTCCACAGCTATCTTGAAATGTCGCTGATGGGGCCATCCAAGATGTACCATTTTGTATGGCTCAAATGGTTTACATGTTGTCAAGGAGGGCAGTCACGTGTGTTTCAAACCAGAGGATCACTAGTTTGAGGCCAGTATGGGGCAGTTGGACAGTGGAGGAAGCTAAACTGTGCGCAGCACACAGAGCCTGTTATGTTGGCAGATATAATCCAAATAAAATCTGAGATATTTAATTCATTAACAACTGGCAGAAGACATTTCCTATCTGACTCTTGTTTGTGGAAGAGGTCATCATATAATGTAATTAAGTATTGTAACGATTAACTCCTGACAAACACTATGAGCCTCTTCAGTATTTGGCACTAGGGAATTTGCAGTTTAAGCGCAGCTGATCTCGGCACAAATATTTGCAATACCAGATTAGGGTCGATCAATGCACATCATCCTCTGAGGGATACTTATGTTGGGTTTTAAGGTGTCTAAAATGCTTCTTTAATTCTCTATTTGAGAATGATACTTGTTTAAGCAAGGATTTAAAATATATTTGTTTTAGGGATTGCACGTAATTTGTGAAGTCACTAAGCCTAAAGTCCCTGTTCTTTGATTTTGCACAAACTAGGAGAAAAGGGGTTCATTTGACCAAATGTATTGTTTTATTGTATTATCAATACAATAATAGGCTACAGCAAAGATGTAAAAAAGCATTGCGCATGGTGTGGGCCATTAATAGAAAATTCATCAAGAGGGAGGAAATCGCCCAGCAGTCGCAATAATTCCTTTGAATACTCTTTACAGAAACATGTGACTTTGTAACACCAATTGGAATACAACTAGATGATAATGCAACCATTTGAGAGTAAGCTGTGAAGGGAGCATGTGATGGCTCAATTCACAAATAGCTGCAAATTGTGAGGTGTCGAGGCTTTTTGGTTTACCACCACAACCCCATAGACAGACGCACACGTGCCAAAATACAAATCACCACAGGCTTTCTTGGGAAAATGAGTGTGTGAGTTAATTTTTTGTTTTAATACCATGGTTATTTACTTACATATTTAACGAATGATTGATTTCATCTGCATATTTTAATAGCATAATATCTTAATAATTTGTGCAATTATCAGCAGTAGGACTACTGGGTTTAAAGAAAACGAAATTCGACTGAATGTGTCATATTTTAAATTCAATTACATTTTCCCATGCGTTATAGTTCAAGTAATAAATAACTAGTACTACCACTCAAGTGACTATAGTGACATAAGCTTCTGTTGTTTACGAAGCATGTGACAAATACAATTTGATTTGAAGTGACAATTCCGTAATGCACTGGTCTTGATCATTTACAGAGATATGGCAAAAGTGAGTCTTTTTTCTGTCTGCTTTGGTGAGTTAATTTTCATTACCAGCATAGTTTGACCTTATTTAAGTAGGCTAGGACAAGTTGGGGTCAGAAATGAGTAGGCCTACCCATGTGGCCAGCAAAGCGAATGTGCCATTTCATTTGGACCAAGCTAAATCTGCTCGTGGAAAGGTGCGACCAAACTCGACCGACATAAAGTGTCACCTTAAACTGCTATAAATGAACATGCACGCGACAGAAAGCCTGGGAATCGGCCTGTCTCAGGCTCGTGGTGTTGCACATGACACCTCTACAAAAGGCGCAAATTCACATTTATAGGCGCCCTATGCCTTCTGCCACCGAGTAACACCTCTCCAAATGTTCTCGCAGTGCGTCTTTCCGCTCCTCCGGGTTGTTCCCTCTATTTCTCCTCCCAGTTTTAGCACCACTGGTCAGACACACGCCACACCATGGCAAAAGCGACGAGTCCTACACCATTTGGACATTGGGCACGTGTGGAGAGTTGAGTGGCAAGTGCTAGAACATTTGCCCAAAGCTGTTCCAATATGGTTGAAGAAATAGCACAACCTTTAGATGCAAATCGACCAAATATTTTTCATTTAAAAAGATTAACATTTCTGACAAGCTATTTCCATGGACATTACGCATGTTAAATACTTGTTAAACGCATGCTGTGTCATGTCCTGTCGAATATCTGCCTCTGCAAACACAGGCATATTACAATTATGCACATATTCGATCGTGCCATCTGGTCATCGACTTGTTTTATCATTCTTTCCCCTTCGTCGAATTCCTCATGACAAGCCACGCACGCGACACCTGTGTAGGCCTATCCCTAACAAATCTGATATGCATTTGCATAATACTAGTGCTTGACTTGGGATGGAAGAAGCGCAGGAGTTAACTTTTGCCAAGTCGGTCCATTTGTTCACCGAAATTCACAAATGACATTATGGTATAGAAACCTCTGATTATTCACTGTTAACGGTTTATACACGTTTTCCATGACTTCTCCATGGCTTTTAACCAAATTCCAATTACTATTATTATAGCCTACATGAAAAAATAAGCATTTTTGACACTGGAAAGCTGCTGTGTCTGATCCCATGTAGACCTACCACCTCCTGCCGTTGTGCCCTTAATCAAGGCACTTAGCCCCCCACATAGAACTGCACTGTTATAGTCACATGTTGTCAACATGTGGTCAACCCTCCATCTGGAGAACTCCTGAGTGTGCAGGCTTGGCTTTTTCAACATTACAACCAAATACTTTTGTCTTTATAAAATGATTCACTCATTCAATAAATCAGGGATCAAATGGATGAGGTAGGCTACTTCAAAGCAAGGTATCTAACTAGACATGTTTATGTCTAAGGCTCAAATATTCATGTTTCGGGGGAGATCTCTGGACAGCAAGTTATTTGTCAATTAGGCAATTAGAATATGTTTACGTTGCCGCAATTATATGGCTACCGTTTAATATGGGGAATCCCAGTTTTCCAACCGTGCAGATTTATTTAGGCTCTACAGTGCCGGTGCAAAGGCAACAACGAAATGAATGCTTAATAATATATAGTTAACTAGCAAGATAACTGCTACAAGTTATGTTTTGAATTGGTGATCTAGTTAGTCTGGCTGTCATTATTTTATACCTGCTGCTGAAATGTTGCGCTCTCTCTCCTCCGGTAAAGGCCCACTCGCACTGGCACACACGCAGCACCACAGACATGCACTAAAGGGTCATTCCGATAATGGCTGATATGTAGTTTTTATTTTATTTGATTGATCATATTTAAAAGTGTGATTTCATGAATTACATAAACAACAATTATTAAACTAATTTCCATGACTTTTCATGACCTTACAAACCCTCATTTGACAACTTGGAACAGCGCATCATGCCATTCAGGCTGGCACGTTTTCAATTTGCGCAATCTCGAACAGCCTAAAGTCAGTCACTCACAGATTCACAGACTAGCGCCAAATAAACTTGAACAAAGCGTAATCAGGAAATTAATGTCCACCCTCCATTGCTATTCAATGAAGATCCTGCCTTCATTCCGCTTTGATCAAACTTGTTTGCCTCGGTGTGTGAATCTTGGCCCTCAATAGGCTACTTTGTTTTTATAGAAGAGCCAGTACGCAATTCCCATAAAATGTGAAGTGCGGGTACGTGGGTTCCGGACAGCTCCCGCCCATGTCAAGCACTGCATAATACCAAGCTTCCACGCACGCACACGGCCTTCTCTGCAACAAAACGCATTTGGCTATAGGTCCCATGAGAGCGTAAATCTGTAAAACAAAATGTGCATTGGATGTTACATATTTTGTCCTTGTTTCAGGCAATTATCTGCTTTCACTGACGTCACTCCCTGACGAAGGCCATGCAGCCGAAACGCGTCGGATTTTTTTAAAATCTTGTTTCTATTGAACATGCCATACTAATAAAGGCATTTAAATTAATTATATGAAGAGTGCCTTGGTCCTCCTTTCTTTTTGACTTAAATGTGGTATTGGATAGAAGGCTTAGTGCCATGGACCTAATAAAAAGGTAATTGTTGCCATTCATATCCTATCAAAGTGTCATAACACAACATGCTGTCGTATTAAAACCACACAACTTGCATTGTTGTTTTGGTTAAAGCAAGCTCATACAAATGATGTGATCCGTCCGGATGTGGATACGCATGATGGAAACTTTTATTGTTTACAGAGAACAGTTCATATTTATTTATCCAGTCTTTTGTCCCGAGTTGGAACTCAAGCCGCGAAAACACCCAGTCTGGATAATTATCCAACCAAATAATGACAATAGAGGTTTATCTGTACCCTTTTTTTTTGTGACGCGCTTCAGCCGAAGCGTGCATGGGGTAGTCAGGGCCAGCGGAGGCACGCGCTGCCCTCATTAGAATTACAATAGACGAGCGCCAAAGATGAGCAACAGTTTGCAAAGCTGCCCATTGTCCATGTAGACCCCCACAACAGCAAGCACACGCAGTCTACTGACACACGCGCCCCATTAAAACATTAGAAGTTGGCTACAGATAATGTCGCTGTCATATGGAATTTAGATTCATGGTTATTTTGTTATTCCTTTACGTTTTTAATTACGCACTTAAATGATCATTGTAATACTGCATTAATAAGGAAATGTTCTAGGCTAATACTATTAGACTACACTCCCTTCATCTGATTATTTAGTTATTCCATTGCAATAGCCTTCCTTCAGAGGTTTGGATAGAACGAACGACTGGGCAACTGTTCATGTTATCACAGAGAGCATATGGCGGACACCCTCCACTTGACTGAAAGCCACTCGAGGGCCATCGGCACCATTACAGAGATACATAAACAGATAGGCGTACCAAAAACGGTATAACACAGATTCTATATGCCTTACCTGCTATGTGGAGTTCAAATGGATGCGCGAACAGTTGTAATCAAATCAAATCACATTTTGGTTGCGTACAATATATATATATATATATATACACACACAGTGCATTCGAAAAGTATTCCCTTTTTCCACATTTTGTTACGTTACAGCCTTATTCTAAAATTGATTAAATTAATTGTTTTCCTCATCAATCAACACACAATACACCATAATGACAAAGCGAAACAGGTTTTTAGAAATGTTTGCAAATGTATTAAAAATAAAAAGCAGAAATACCTTATTTACATAAATATTCTGATCATTTGCTATGAGACTCGAATTTGAGCTGAGGTGCATTCTGTTTACATTCATCATCCTTGAGATGTTTCTACAACTTGATTGGAGTCCACCTGTGGTAAATTAAATGGAAGGCACACACCTGTCTATATAAGCTCCCACAGTTGACAGTGTCAGAGAAAAAACCAAGCCATGAGGTTGAAGGAATTGTCCATAGAGCTCCGAGAGAAAATAATTGTGTCGAGGCACAGATCTGGGGAAGGGTACCAAAATAATTCAGCAGCAGTGGCCTCCATCATTCTTAAATGGAAGAAGTTTGGACCCACCAAGACTCTTCCTAGAGCTGGCCATCCGGCCAAACAGAGCAATCAGGGGGAGAAGGGCCTTGGTCAGGGAGGTGACCAAGAACCCAATGGTCAATGACAGAACTCCAGAGTTCCTCTGTGAAAATGGGAGAACCTTCCAGAAGGACAACCATCTATGCAACACTCCACCAATCAGGCTTTGATGGTAGAGTGGCCAGAGGGAAGACACTCCTCAGTAAAAGGTACATGGCAGCCCGCTTGGAGTTTGCCAAAAGGCACCTAAAGGACTCTCAGACCATGAGAAACAAGATTCTCTGATTTGATGAAACCAAGACTGAACCCTTTGGACTGAATGCCAAGCGTCACATCTGGAGGAAACCTGGCACAATCCCTACGGTGAAGCATGGTGGTGGCAGCATCATGCTGTGGGGATGTTATTCAGTGGCAGGGACTGGGAGACTAGTCAGGATTGAGGGAAAGATGAACAGAGCAAGTCCAGAGAGACCCTTGATGAAAGACTGGGGCGAAAGTTCACCTTCCAACCGGGCAACGACCCTAAGCACACAGCCAAGACAAGTCTCTGAATGTCCTTGAGTGTCCCAGCCAGAGCCCGGACTTCAACCTGAACGAACATCTCTGGAGAGACCTGAAAATAGCTGTGCAGCGACGCTCCACATCCAACCTGACAGAGCTTGAGAGGATCAGCAGAGAAGAATGGGAGAAACTCCCCAAATACAGGTGTGCCAAGCTTGTAGCGCTATCCTCAAGAAGACTCGAAGGCTGTAATCGCTGCCAAAGGTGCTTCAACAAAGTACTGAGTAAAGGGTCTGAATACTTATGTAACAGTGTTGCTTCCGTCCCTCTCCTCGCCCCTACCTGGGCTTGAACCAGGGACCCTCTGCACACATCGATAACAGTCACCCTCGAAGCACCGTTACCCGTCGCTCCACAAAAGCCGCGGCCCTTGCAGAGCAAGGGAAACAACTACTTCAAGGTCTCAGAGCGAGTGACGTCACCGATTGAAATGCTACTAGTGTGCACCGCTACCTAGCTAGCAATTTCACACCGGTTACACTTATGTAAATGTATATTTCCATTTTAAATGTTTTATAAATTAGCAAAAATGTCTAAAAACCTGTTTTTGCTTTGTCATTATGGGGTATTGTGTGTAGATTGATGAGGGGAAAAAAACAATTTAATCAATTTTAAATAAGGCTGTAACCTAGCAATGTGGAAAAAGTCAAGGGATCTGAATACTTTCTGAATGCACTGTGTGTATGTGTGAATATATATATGTGTGTGTGTGTGTGTGTATACAGCACCAGTCAAACGTTTGGACCCACCTACTCATTTAAGGGTTTTTCTTTATTTTTACTATTTTCTACATTGCAGAATAATAGTGAAAACATCAAACTATGAAATAACACATATGGAATCATGTAGTAACCAAAAAAGTGTCAAACAAATCAACATATATTTGAGATTTGAGATTCTTCAAAGTAGCCACCCTTTGCCTTGATGACAGCTTTGCACACTCTCAACCAGCTTCACCTGGAATGTTTTTCCAACAGTCTTGAAGGAGTTCCCACATATGCTGAGCACTTGTTGGCTGCTTTTCCTTCACTCTGCGGTCTGACTCATCCCAAACCATCTCAATTGGATTTAGGTTGGGGGATTGTGGAGGCCAGGTCATCTGATGCAGCACTCCATCACTCTCCTTCTTGGTAAAATAGCCCATACACAGCCTGGAGGTGTGTTAGGTCATTGTCCTGTTGAAAAACAAATGATAGTCCCACTAAGCCCAAACCAGATGGGATGGCGTATCACTGCAGAATGCTGTGGTAGCCATGCTGGTTAAGTGTGCCTTGAATTCTAAATAAATCACTGACAGTGTCACCAGCAAAGCACCTCCACACCATAACACCTCCTCCTCCATGCTTTACGGTGGGAAATACACATGCAGAGATCATCTGTTCACCCACACCACATCTCACAAAGATCAAAAAATCTCAAATTTGGACAGATTTCCACCGGTCTATTGTCCATTGCTCGTGTTTCTTGGCCGATCATCCGTTCACCTACTCTGCATCTCACAAAGACACGGTGGTTGGGACCAAAAATCTCAAATTTGGACTCATCAGACCAAAGGACAGATTTCCACCGGTCTAATGTCCATTGCTTGTGTTTCTTGGCCCAAGCAGTCTCTTCTTCTTATTGGTGTCCTTTAGTGGTGTTCTTTGCAGCAATTCGACCATAAAGGCCAGATTCACGCAGTCTCCTCTGAATAGTTGATGCTGAGATATGTCTGTTACTTGAACTCTGTGAAGAATTTATTTGGCCTGCAATCTGAAGCTGGTAACTCTAATGAACTCATCCTCTGCAGCAGAGGTAACTCTGGGTCTTCCTTTCCTGTGGCGGTCCTCATGAGAGCCAGTTTTATCATAGCACTTGATGTTTTTTGCAACTGCACTTGAAGAAACGTTGAAAGTTCTTGAAATATTCCGTATTGACTGACCTTCATGTCTTAAAGTAATGATGGACTGTCGTTTCTCTTTGCTTATTTGAGCTGTTCTTACCATAATATGGACATGGTCTTTTACCAAATAGGGCTATCTTCTGTATCCCACCCCTACCTTGTCACAACACAACTGATTGGCTCAAACGCATTAAGAAGGAAAGAAATTCCACAAATTAACTTTTAACAAGGCACGCCTGTTTATTGAAATGCATTCCAGGTGACTACCTCATGAAGCTGGTTGAGAGAAGGCTAAGAGTGTGCAAAGCTGTCATCAAGACAAAGGGTGGCTACTTTGAAGAATCTCACATATAAAATATATTTTGATTTGTTTGACACTTTTTTGGTTACTACATGATTCCATTTGTGTTATTTAATAGTTCTGATGTCTTCACCATTGTTGTACAATGTAGAAAATAGTAAAAATAAAGAAAAACCCTTGAATGAGTAGGTGTGTCCAAACTTTTGACTGGTACTGTATGTATAAATATCTCAGCTCATGAAACATGGGACCAACACTTTACATGTTGCATTGATATTTTTGTTCA
Organism: Coregonus clupeaformis; assembly: GCF_020615455.1. Taxonomy (NCBI): domain Eukaryota; kingdom Metazoa; phylum Chordata; class Actinopteri; order Salmoniformes; family Salmonidae; genus Coregonus; species Coregonus clupeaformis. Next base: position 45,492,988 of record NC_059197.1, read on the forward strand.
GTGTATATATATATATATATATATATATATATATATATATATATATATATATATATATATATATATATATATATATACCCATATACTGTATTTACACTGAACAAAAATATAAACGCAACATGTAACAATTTTTTAGATTTGACTGAGTTACAGTTCATATAAAAAAAATCCTTAGGCCCTAATCTATGGATTTCACATGACTGGGAATACAGATATGGGTCTGTTGGTCACAGATACCTTAAAAAATAGGCCTCAGGATCTCATCACGGCATCTCTGTGCATTCAAATTGCCATAGATAAAATACAATTGTGTTCGTTGTCCGTAGGTGGTAGCCGTCTAGTGACAGTGACAAAAATTCAGGACAGGGTACTGTGCAGGGGCCGGCTAATTGTTGAATTGTTGACTAATTAACCGTCTGATGGCCTTGAGATAGAAGCTGTTTTTCAGTCTCTCGGTCCCAGCTTTGATCCACCTGTACTGACCTAATGAGGGACAGGGTTAATTCATATTGGCTGATATCATGCTTATCTCCTGCCTGCACGCATGTGCGTAGGCCTAATTGTAGCGGCCTTTATCGGCCTACATTTTAATTATACAAAAGTGGAATGGATTGGTCCACTATACATGATTGTAGGCTACTTACTCTGCCTGGACCCGAGCAGAATGAAATATGGCTGAATTGCATGGGTCCTTCCATTAGCTGTGCTGTGGTGTAGGATAGGCTACTCCCTAATCTGTCCAGTCAAAAATGTAGACAGTTAAGGTGCCTACCTATATATGGAAATGATTCACTTTGTCCTTCTCTGACATTGAGTGCTTTTGCTTGCTTATTACGCAGCAAAGAGGTTGTGTTGCCCAGCCTATGGAAGGAGAAGGTGGGTTGCATAGCCAGTTGCCGTTGATTATCATACAGCTGTAGTCATGACCCCTCCCCCCGAATCTTTCGATGGAATAATAAAATATCTCCCTCCGAAGTTTTCCGGTTTGAGGCCTCACACGCGTCAGAACAATTACAATTCTGGGGCTGAATTAAAGGGGTGTGCGCGAAGCCCCCTCCACCATACACGGCCATTGTCCTCCCTCTCAGGAGAAAAGGATGAAAACATCCCTGAAGAATAGGCTGGCACGCGACACGCCGAAGAAAACTAAAAGAGGAGAAAACTAACCACTGCTTAATAGAAGTAAAGTGACTGGGGATTTTTCATCGCCAATCAAGTTATGACTCTCATGCTTACACAGCAAACCTACATTTCCCCATCGATAAAGTGTATTCACCATTGCATATATCCAGTACTTTAATTTACTACGTATTGAAATTAATGTCTTATGATAGTAATAGATCAAAATATGTTTGTTTTTTCAATCACACGAGTTTAGGTTAGGTCTCTTCGCAATCAAGGTGCCAGTTCTTTCAACGTGTATAGGCCTATAGCCTATTTCTTCACATTTTCGTTTAGCTATGTGGCTGAAGCATCCATATAGCCTTAAACTTAAATGGGTTTGCATTTCGTTATATTACACTATCCAATTTGGTGACATCGAATCAAAGCACATCGTAAACAGTCCCCAAATTGCAGCCAAGTCTGCACAGCCTTTGACACACCCCCTAATTCGCGCCCGCTTCCTCCCCCTATGATGCTGGAAGGCGGTATAAAATCCCTGGTGCACTCTTCATTACATGTAACTAAAGGTAGAAGTCCAGAGTGCAACTGCTCCGCGGAGCGAAAGGATTTTATTTTCGTTGTGAGCTCCATTTCTATTAAGTGTTGTCTGAAGACAAAACAAATCTGACAAGAAGTGCGCTCTATTTTTGACATTTCGCACGTGATCTTTTTCTTCTTTTTTTTGGATTCAATACATTTTTCCTCTATATTGGATATCTAGCGCTGTCTGCTATACTTTCATAGCAGACGAATAAACACTTCCCAGAATGTCTCATTTGTTATTAACGTGTTTTTTGGCGTTGATATCAATGCAACTGGTGAGTACACATACAATATTCATAGAGTTATGTTACGTGTTGGTAACCTGTGCAATTGCGCCTTTTACACACTGATATGTACTTATTCTTCCTGTAGGCCGAGTCGTCCGGTGTGTTTGAGTTGAAAGTACACTCCTTCAGTAGTACCCGTAGTGTCTGCAAACGGTCTAGGGACTGCCAGATATTCTTTCGAGTCTGCCTTAAACATTCCCAAGATGTCATCTCACCTGAGCCCCCCTGCACCTACGGCATGGGACTGACCGAAATCTTCAGTGCCGACCAGAGCTCCATCTCCAGTAGTGCACCCATCAGAGTGCATTTCCAATTAAAGTGGCCGGTGAGCAGCCTACTGTACACATATTCAATATACTATAGAGCTGATGGTAAATTAAAGGTCCAATGCAGCCGTTTTTAGCTCAATATCAAATCCTTTCTGGGTAACAATTAAGTACCTTACTGTGATTGTTTTCAAATAAATGGTCAAAAATAAACAAAAATAGCTTCTTAGTAAAGAGCAATTTCGCAAGTGAGAATTTTGCTAAGACTGATTGGGAGTGGGGAACTCTCTTATTTGTCTATTAACTAATTTACCACCTGGTGTTGTGACCAGGCAGGCCAAAACTCCATCTCACCAAAACAGGCTGTAATTTCAGGCAGTCTTTAAAAACACCTCTTATACTAAAAGCGCGTTATCATCATTTTCACAATTTCACTGTATTATTCCAACATGGTATGGAAATAAATTTAAAACACAGGAAAAGCACGTTTTTTTTACTGCACTGGGCCTTTAATGGTTAATGCCTGGTGCTACATTTCATAGGTTGGGTAATGTCATTAAGCTTTTCATGAAGAGTTTTCACTTGAAATAATCCCGCCTCTTACAGCTTTTTGACAAAGTATATAATTTTCCTGTGTGGATTGTAGGGTACATTCTCGCTCATTGTTGAAGCCTGGAACGCAGAGTCCTCCGACGGCCAGTCCACAGGTAGGTAGCCTTCAGTGCACACTCCCTCTAGGGGGCGTAAAGTGGATATTCCTCTAACAGTCATTCCCAGCACAAGCGTTTGAGTATAAAACACGTTTTACCTATTTGCAAAAATATATTTTTTAAAGCCATTACCTCACAAGATTGAATTTTAGGAATATATTTTATTTTTCATCTGCTTAATGTCTCTCTCTTTAATAGAAAACCAGAATAACTTGATCAGCCGCTTGGCCACCCGTAGAAGACTAGACATTGACGAGGATTGGTCACAGGATGTGCATTTTGAAGAGCAAAGTGAACTTCGTTATTCTTACCACGTTGTCTGCGATGAAAACTACCACGGCGACAGCTGCTCAGACTACTGCCGTCCCCGTGATGATCAATTCGGACACTTTACTTGTGATGCCGCGGCCACCAAAATGTGCCTGTCGGGTTGGAAAGGAGAATACTGCTCAGAACGTAAGTGTAGAGAAGGACTACAACTTTTTTTAAATGATGAGGCCAATTCTTTTTTTTCTTTTTTTAAAGGCTGTTATTCAGAGTAAAATATATATATATATAGCCACAAAATGACTGTTTTGCGACACTGATTTGTGATGGATGTGCACAGCGCTTGTAATTTCAATTATTGAAATAGTTAATTCAGACATTTCAACTACATCTTCTGGTTAAAACATGTTACTTCTGTCTATTCAAATATAGAGTTTGCATCTTTTGTTCGGGCCAACAATGGGAGCTGAGTGTATGGTTTAACAGGGACACGCGTTGGAACTTAATGTGCGCTCCCTTGCGTGAAAGAATATGGCATGTGTTCCTTTTGTGTGCGTACCAGCTGCTTAGTTTAGTACTTAACAAATACTTGATGTGTCTGAGCTCAGTGAGGGGGGTTGTTTTGTGATGCGAAAGGGGCACACTCATTCTAATTTCCCCCTATCTCTAAAGCCATATGCTGGTCTGGCTGTAGTGCGAAGCACGGTTATTGTGAGGCCCCTGGCGAGTGCAAGTGCCGCCTCGGGTGGAAGGGGCCCCTCTGTGACGAGTGCGTCCGCTACCCTGGCTGCTTGCATGGCACCTGCGGCCAGCCGTGGCAGTGCAACTGTAAAGAGGGCTGGGGAGGACTGTTCTGCAACCAGGACCTCAACTACTGCACCAACCACAAGCCCTGCATGAACAATGCGCCCTGCACCAACACAGGCCAGGGCAGCTACACCTGTACCTGCAGGCCGGGCTTCAGTGGCAACAATTGTGAGATCGAAACCAACGAGTGTGACAGCAACCCCTGCAAGAACGGAGGCAGCTGCAATGTAAGTTCTGCCATAACTGCTGTGTTGTAATTATCTCTCAGGATTAAAAGCTACTGCTCACAATCCAAGTCTTTAATTGTTCACTATGAAACGCTAACCTATCTATTTCATATTTCCAGGATCTGGAGAATGACTACACCTGCACCTGCCCCCAAGGCTTCTACGGGAAGAACTGTGAGATCAGTGCAATGACCTGTGCCGACGGGCCCTGCTTCAACGGTGGAACCTGCATGGAGCAGGTGACCGGTGGTTACTCCTGCCGCTGTCCTGCCGGCTACATGGGCTCCAACTGCGAGAAGAAGCTTGACCGCTGCAGCAACGACCCCTGTGCTAATGGTATGCATCCCCCCAACAGCACAACCACTGTCTGTGTGAGGGAAACCTACCAGGACTTCGGATTGTTAAGATGGAGCCACTCACAAACTCTTATCTGTCTGTCTGACAACAAAACTCAACCGACTGTGCTGCAGACACATTCTTTGGCAGTTACCATCGTGGGTTTTTGTAAATTGTTATTCTTTGTCCGTAAACTCAGTTTTGTTTTGACATGCATCCAGTCTGCGCCTAAAATGTAAAGATTGCAGCACAGGCACGGTACAAAAGACTCTTGGCTCAGACTGATATAAGGGGTGAGATATAGCTGTCATTATGAGGCGGAAAAAACTAGTCTTAGAATGTTGTTGGCTATTTTGTCCCCCATGGGTCCTCATTAGCTACACTGTAACTGTACTTAATGTGGGAATGAGCACAAGCTTATCTGTAATTGGCTACATTTCCTGTTGGTGTGGGAAGCAAATATAAATTTGCCTTCCATAAGAAGCTTTGACACTCATACCTGTACTTCAAGTTTTGATAAACATGTTGAGTGTGCAGTGATTTGAACCCCTCCTCGTCTGTCTATCTCTCTGATAGGTGGCCAGTGCCTGGATCTGGGCCACAGCCTGATGTGCCGTTGTCGCCCTGGCTTCACTGGGCCGCGCTGCGAGATCAACATTGATGACTGCGCCCGCAACCCCTGCCACAACGCCGGTACCTGCGTGGATGGCATCAGCGACTTTACCTGCACCTGCACCCTGGGCTTCACCAGCAAGGACTGCAGCGTCCGCGCCGATGCCTGCTCCATCTTCCCCTGCCAGAATGGAGGCACCTGCTACACCCACTTCACCGGACCCGTGTGCCAGTGCCCGGCCAGCTTCATGGGTTCCCGATGCGAGTTCAGCCTCAAACCCACCGCCAACCCCAAGGCAGACGGCTTGCCCGCAGCCCTGGTTGTCGCCTTCGCCCTGGGCCTGGTCACCCTCACCCTGGTGGTTTGTGCTGCCATCGTGGTCCTAAGCCAGATGAGGCGCGGGCGGAAGGCCATGGCATCTTCTGTTCGGAACGACCTGGAGACGGTCAACAATCGGCCCATAGGTGGTTCCAACCCCCCGTCCAGCCTCCGAGAGAAGGAAGCCTTCCTCATCCCCGGCGGACATTATAAGGTGTCCAATAAGGACGCAGCGCTGATCTCGGCCCCCGCAGACAAACCTAGAGACAAGGCGGCCTACAAGCAGAAGATGGTTGACTACAACTTGGCCAAGGAGGAAGACCGTCATGCCAAGAACAAATTTGACCAGTAAGTATGCCTCGCCAAACTCAAACGGTATTGTGCCAATGAAGCAGAGAGTGTGTGATCACCAATGCCCTAGAGTTGAATGGAGTACTTGTATTTCCCAGTGGAACCTAGCACCCGGGCTTTCTTCTAGCAGAAATGTTACAACTTGATCTCTTACTATGTGATGCTCAGGCTTTATCAGATTTTTTAAACCCTCAACTTTGTATTGGAGATCATGGGATCCACTGTTTTTGTTGATGTTGTATGATTCCATTGCTCCTGTGGAACCAGTCCTGACCTCCTTACCCTCCCTCGATCTCTTTTACAGGAAAAAAGAAGGCAGCATAATGGTTCCACCAATGAGCTTCCCTAAAGAAGGCTTGTACCACCCAGTCTTCATCATCCAGACCGAACAGCAAACTGAACAGTGTGTCTTTGCTACTGAGGTAAGCAGCTCCACCCATTCAAACGGGTTATTATTAAGAGGTTATAAAAGAAGTTATTGTCAAATCACTTTTTCAAGATTTGTTTGGTAACTTTCTCTCTCTATCATTTTCCCACGTTAGGTTTAACAACAGTATTCCGACACCAGGAGTACTGTGACCAACAAAGGCTTTGCCTGATCATGTTTACAATCTTTCAAAGACAATTCAAAGAATTGAAGAGGATATATTAAATCAACAGGTATTATTTAATATTTATTCATGCTGCTCATTAAAAATGAATTTGTTCACAACATTGACAATGTTTGGATACAATACGTGAAAAGTGGGGGCTGGAGAGTAGAAAGAATGTTCCAGCATCATTTGCACTACATTTTTAAATCGGATATAATTTGCTTTGTGTTAAAAATGAACAAAAATAAAACTTTATTCGGAAGAGGGCCAAGGATTCACCAATCACAGAGAAGCAGGACTTTTTTCTCTCCTGATGCCTTATCAAAAAGAAAAGGACATCTCAAATAATCTAGAGGGGCCTTTTTACAATAAACGAATAAGATGTCACTACAATCCACTTGAGAATCAAAAGTAACAGCAAGGACACTTCCGTGGCCTATTTGGGTTTGTTTTTTTGGTGTCAAAGCGGGAAACAATGTTGATGCTATCAAGGAACTGAAAATGAAGGTTTACTGAAAGCTTAGATGGACAGTTGTCTATAAATATCTGTGAGTTTGGAGTGGCCGGATGTCATATCTAGGCCTTCTGGTCCCTAAACTGGACTCCCTTTCCCTATGGAAATAAATCACCAATGTGCCCTATCTTTCGGAGCATTACATGTACAGTATAGTTAGGAAACTCAATCTTATCAAGTGCCTGATCTTTAAATTATGCTATGACTTAAGGAAAAATGGTACTGATCTTACACACTGACTTTTTTATGTGTTCTTTTATGTGTTTGTTTGATACTGTACACGTTTTTTCACTGTCTCTTTCGGAGTATATCTTTTTTTTACAAACACACCAGAAAGTCTTGAACCAGTTGAAAGTCGTAGTACATGTAATTTGTACAGTTTGACTTTCTCAATGCCTTTCAATGTACAGCTTCCATCTTGTCAAACACCCAGTGCTTTCTACGACATTCCCTTGACTTTAATGAAGTGTATTGTGCATAAAGACGGCTTCCCCGATGACAAAATATCCAAGTTTTTTTTAAACCGACAGTGCTGGATCTTTAAAAACATATGAATTTTTTACAGAGTGAAAGACTCCAAAGAGAGGGTGTCCTTTTTGTTCTTTTTAATTTGAAACCAAATAGATATATATTTTTTACATATTTGTATTTTCCTCTTTAATTTAACAATGCAATGTGTACATAACCATGAGATATTCTTTATTTAATGATTTGTATTTATGAAGAGAATTGTATATATGTCTATGTTATGTGTCTATTGTCACAAAATATATATTTTTTCATAATAAATCAGAGAACAGTAATTAATGTGTTGTCTTCCACTGGGGGTTGGGAACTTTGGGCTGCTTGCTTGATGTTTATGGTAAGTAGATGGGACGTGGGGCTCAAGTCGATGGGGCCCATTACTTTTGTTGCTGGGCCTCCTAGATAGCAAGGATGTTGGCCTATCACAGAAAGGGAATCACATGGATGGCACTAGCTCGCAGATTGTTGCCTAGGAGGCGGCTGCGGTGCTGTTTGGAGATGCATCATCCAGGGATTAATGTGCCAGACTAGAAAAGGGAGAGGGAGAGATCCTACAGGGCGTTTTCTCTAAAGCCTGGGGCATAGTTCCCACAGCATACATTATCTGGCTCTAAAGACCAGCTATAATCCATCTCCCTGATGCCTGTATGTATGTGTGTATGTATGTGTGTATATATATATATATATATATATATATATATATATATATATATATATATATATATATATATATATAGTGAGTAAAAAAAGTATTTGATCCCCTGCTGATTTTGTATGTTTGCCCACTGACAAAGACATGATCAGTCTATCATTTTAATGGTAGATTTATTTGAACAGTGAGAGACAGAATAACAACAAAAAAATCCAGAAAAACGCATGTCAAAAATGTTATAAATTGATTTGCATTTTAATGAGGGAAATAAGTATTTGACCCCTCTGCAAACATGACTTAGTACTTGGTGGCAAAACCCTTGTTGGCAATCACAGAGGTCAGACGTTTCTTGTAGTTGGCCACCAGGTTTTCACACATCTCAGGAGGGATTTTGTCCCAATCCTCTTTGCAGATCTTCTCCAAGTCATTAAGGTTTTGTCGTATCGAGTAAATGCTGGCAATTATTGCTGATAAACAAAGGAGTCCGCTCATACTGAACCTGGATCATAAGTTTTATTCATATCACAAGCTTTCAGCATGAGTTACAGACTTGCAGGGTCTGGAGAGCAGTGTCCTCGAATTCTAATGGCTGCTCTGCTTTCTTCTTCGTCTAGCCCATACTTATAAACAATGTGAAAATATGGGTTGCTCCCCCTGCGGTCCAATGACCCGTCTCCCCTGGGGCGTCACCCTACAACTGACTACTTTTGAACTAACATAAACAACATTCCATTTCTTCATGAAAACCATTTAACAAAGGCATAATCCTAATACACTACAGTTTCGAGGCTGACGTTTGGCAACTCGAACCTTCAGCTCCCTCCACAGATTTTCTATGGGATTAATGTCTGGAGACTGGCTAGGCCACTCCAGGACCTTAATGTGCTTCTTCTTGAGCCACTCCTTTGTTGCCTTGGCCGTGTGTTTTGGGTCATTGTCATGCTGGAATACCCATTTTCAATGCCCTGGCTGAGGGAAGGAGGTTCTCACCCAAGATTTGGCCCCGTCCATCGTCCCTTTGATGCGGTGAAGTTGTCCTGTCCCCTTAGCCGAAAAACACCCCCAAAGCATAATGTTTCCACCTCCATGTTTGACGGTGGGGATGGTATTCTTGGGGTCATAGGCAGCATTCCTCCTCCTCCAAACACAGCGAGTTGAGTTGATGCCAAAGAGCTCGATTTTGGTCTCATCTGACCACAACACTTTCACCCAGTTCTCCTCTGAATCATTCAGATGTTAATTGGCAAACTTCAGATGGTCCTGTATATGTGCTTTCTTGAGCAGGGGGACCTTGCGGGCGCTGCAGGATTTCAGTCCTTCACGGCGTAGTGTGTTTCCAATTGTTTTCTTGGTGACTATGGTCCCAGCTGCCTTGAGATCATTGACAAGATCCTGCTGTGTAGTTCTGGGCTGATTCCTCACCGTTCTCATGATCATTGCAACTCCACGAGGTGAGATCTTGCATGGAGCCGAGGGAGATTGACAGGTCTTTTGTGTTTATTCCATTTGCGAATAATCGCACCAACTGTTGTCACCTTCTCACCAAGCTGCTTGGCGATGGTCTTGTAGCCCATTCCAGCCTTGTGTAGGTCTACAATCTTGTCCCTGACATCCTGTGCTCTTTGGTCTTGACCATGGTGGAGAGTTTGGAATCTGATTGATTGATTGCTTCTGTGGACAGGTGCTTTTATACAGGTAACAAGCTGAGATTAGGAGCACTCCCTTTAAGAGTGTGCTCCTAATCTCAGCTCGTTACCTATATAAAAGACACCTGGGAGCCAGAAATCTTTCTGATTGAGAGGGGGTCAAATACTTATTTCCCTCATTAAAATGCAAATCAATTTATAACATTTTTGGCATGTGTTTTTCTTGATTTTGTTGTTGTTATTCTGTCTCTCACTGTTCAAATAAACCTACCATTAAAATTATAGACTGATCATTTCTTTGTCAGTGGGCAAACGTACAAAATCAGCAGGGGATCAAAAACTTTTTTCCCTCACTGTATATATATATATATATATATATATATATGCTAATTCTCTATAACTTTCTCCCCCCTTCAACGAGACCCTGTATTGTGAAAAATAGATTAAAGGAGAAGCGTATGTTAACAATGTCAGCATTCTCTGCACCACTGCTCCTAGCGCCGTGTGCACACATCTGACCGCTCATGGAATCAGATTTCTAACATCAGTTCTGAAATATGTTACTTTCTGTATTTTACTCAAGCAATGAGCATAATAAGAAACTGAAATTGAGTGTTCCTGTGTTGGAGGAAGATCCGTTGAGAATAACCTGCCTCTCAAGGCCCCCCCCCTTTCAGAAAAAAAGTGATGGTTAGGGAGAAGAAACTGTATAAATGGGGGGAGGGGAGCACATGCTGAGAGCTGGGAGGGCCTCTGGCCCCCCATGGGGAGCATGGACATGTGGGCTGGGCCCCACTCAGCACCTGATCCTGTGGGCCCCTACTCTGCCTGGCTCTGCTAACCTCCATGTGCCAGCCCAAACATCCAAACCAGAATGCTAAGCTACGCTAGTTCATGCTAGTCCACCGCACTGAATCTTATACTTGGGGGATACATCCCCATTGTCCATGCTGTTTATCAAATGTGAATGATCTCAACACACTGTGAACAAACTGGTTGAATCAACGTTGTTTCAATGTAATTTATCAACCTATTGTGACGTGGAATCTGCATGGAAAATACATTGAATTTGAAAAAAGTAATCAACATAAGCTGTTGTTTTGAGAGTGAAATTTCAACCTCAGGATTATGTCAGTGTAACCAATTTTCAATATAGACAAACCTTATATAAAATATGTTGAATTTGTACCTTTGAAACAACCTCAGATCTTCAATGTTATATCCACTATCAGAGAAAAATAATAGGCTGGGCAGCACCAGGACTAAATCAAATCAGACTTTATTTCAAGTGCATTTAAAGTTGGATTAGATTATATTTAGTCCTATTCTTTAACTTAGAATTTTGGTTGAGTAGGAGACGTGAATCCAACATATCAATTATTAATTTTGCGTTGTCAACCAAACACAATTCAAGAATACTTTTGTAATACAGTAAATAGCCTAAAGTTAAGGCTATTTTACAAACTAATCGAACATAATTGATTTAACACATCCATGGCCACGTTTCGAGGTCAGCCTACTGTAAATAACTACAGCTCAGCGTTCAACACCATAATGCTAAACACCCTGGGGTTAAACACCTCCCTCTGCAACTGGATCCTGGATTTCCTGACATGCCACCCCCATGAGGTGAGGGTAGACAACAACATATCCGCCACACTGACCCTCAACATGGGGGCCCCTCAGGGGTGCGTGCTTAGTCCCCTCCTGTATTCCTTGTTCATCCACGACTGCTTGGCCGTGCACAACTCCAACACTATCATTAAGTTTGCTGACAACACAATGATGGTAGGCCTGATCACCGACGACGATGAGAGGAGGTTAGAGACCTGGCAATGTGATTCCAGGACAACAACCTCTCCCTCAACGTCAGCAAGACGAAGGAGCTGATCGTGGGCTATAGAAAACAGAGGGCCGAGCACGCCTCCATCCACATCAACGGGGCTGTAGTGGAGCGGGTCGAGAGCTTCAAGATCCTCGGTATCCACATCATTAAGGAATTATCATGGTCCACACATCCCAACACAGTCGTGAAGAGGGCACAACACCTCTTCCCCCTCAGGAGGCTGAAAAGATCCGGCATGGGTTTTACAGCTGCACCATTGAGAGCATCTTGACTGGCTGCATCACCACTTGGTATGGCAACTGCTTGCATCCGACGGCAAGTCGCTACAGAGGTTAGTGCATACGGCCCAGTACATCACTAGGGCCGAACTCCCTGCCATCCAGGACCTCTATACCAGGTGGTGTCAGAGGAAGGCCCTAAAGATTGCCAAAGACTCCAGCCACTCAAATCATAGACTGTTCTCTCTGCTACCGCATGGCAAGCGGTACAGATGCACCAAGTCTGGACCCAACAGAACCCTGAACAGCTTCTACCCCCAAGCCAAAACACTGCTAAATAGTTAGTCCAGGTAGCTATTTGTTAACTCTTTAACTATCTGCATTGACTCATCACATACGCTGCTGTTACTGTTTATTATCTATCCTGTTGCCTCAATTACCCCGTACCCGTGCACATCGACTCGGTACTGGTACCCCGTGTATATAGCCAAGTTATCGTTACTCGTTGTGTATTTATTCCTTGTGTTATTTTTCTATTTTTCTACTATTTCAAATGTTTTCTATCTGCATTGTTCGGAAGGGCCTGTAAGCATTTCACTGTTAGTCTACACCTGTTGTTTACGAAGCATATGACAAATACAATGTCTTCTTATGTAATCATAGAAAGCTTGCATGTTCAAGATAGCAGGCAAAGGTTGCAGGTCTGTGGATATCTTCACAATTGCTATAATAATCTGTACAGAATCTTGCATTTTAGTCATCCAGCAAAGTGGTTCCCAAACCATTTCACTCAGACTCCTCTTTCAGCATTGGAGAACATCCCGCGCCCTATGTCTATTTCTATGGGCACAAGCACTATTCATGACACAAACTGTTCACACCCCTCTTGTTAGTGGAGAGAACATTTTGCAGGTATTCATGTGATATTTGAGTGACTCAAACATCACAACAAAATCTATGGGCTAAATAACCTAGCTAAAAAACATTAGCTGACATGGGCTACTTGATCTGACAAGTTATGGATAAGAGCATCTGCTAAATGACTATTGTGTGTGTATTGTGTACAAGTTATAAATAGCTCTCTAAGGTATGCAATGACTGACCTGACGAGGAAAACTGATGATGCACCTCCCAAATTTTCGAAATTGCACCTTGTGGATTCTACTTTTACAACTTTCAAGAGTAAGTGAAACTCTGACACTCCTCTTGTTCCCTTTCCAACTGAGGATTTATTATTTTCCCGCATATCAAACAAGGGCAACTGAACCGTTATTATAGTTAATCAGTTCCAAGTGCCACGTGTTCAGACCCTGTTAGCAGACACCAGGGGAGTGGAGAGACTTCAGACCTCAGGCCTACCTGCTGTTCACCTGGCATTGTCTCAAAAAACTTGCACATAAGTTTGAACTTTGAACATTTGTCATGTCACCTGGTGTCATCTGGAGAGCGAGGAGGACCAACCAACTCCTTCCCATTGACACTACCTGCCCCTAGAGTGGAAGAGCTAGGGTTTGAATGAGTGGTGGCCGTCTGAAGATGGCTGCTCTGGATTGGCCAGAGTGCTGGGTCAAAACAGGATGTGGTTGTATACACATTCCTGGGAGTGGCTGAGACGCGCAGCTGGAGTTTCTGCGTCCTGTTTACCCCGCCGAGCAGAGGCTGCAGAGAGAGGGGCCTGCCTGCGCCCCTCAAAAGTGGCCTTCCCTAGTTTCCTGTGGCTGATTGCGCCCTGTGCCAACTGATTGTGGCGCTACTTGTCAAAAGCCATCTCCTCAGAAAACAAACAGACCCCTCTTCGCGTGATTCCCTACTTCCCTGTTGTTTGTTAAAGTTCATCTTGGGACGGGGCGAATGTTATCAATGGGCTACTCATGCCTATCAATGAAATTGAGAAGTTGTCCATACAGATACTAAGACAATCAGTGATTCCTGTCAACATACTAAAAGCTCTTTCACATTCACTCTGTGGTCTTTAGCCATCTGTTTATTTAGTGTTAATGTTTGTTCAATGTTATTTCAAATGTTTAGTCACAACAGAACAGCTTGGTTTCTGTGCAGAAACGAAAGACCGCTCGCTAGTCATTTCCTCAAAAAGTGGTTTAAATCTGGTTGGGGAAATGGTTTCCAGGGAGGTCACAAGTTCAATGCAAATGATAAATAAAACGAATGAATGAGTGAGGGTTTATTTTCATCTTCCCCTTTCCTCTTGGTCAATGGGGGGGAGTCAGCTAAACACTGGTGAAAAACTCCAGCCATCTCTCTGTGCTCCTGTCTTTGGGAGACACCAGGTACCAGGGCAGGAACTCTATTGTTGCCTCTGTTGCCTTTTCCCTGTATCCTCTTCCACATCAGAGGAGGAGGATGAGGAAGAAGGAAGAAGGAGCTACACCCCATCCCCATTGTTGTATTACTGCCGTGGTGTGGAGTGGCCTTTAGCTCAGCAGGCTAAGACACAGAGTGGTCAGGGCTGTAATATAAAGTGAATGTCCAGTCAGAGGAGTAACTTTCTTGGTACGTTGTTTTACATCTCACAAGAATGCCCAAAGAGAACTCCTGTACTGCCTACGTACTGCTTTACAACATGCCGTAACACTGTCGTGCATACTATGACATCTCCTCCTTTAACATTTCCTTTTAACACGTTCTACAAATGAGTGTAACCATAATGAAAACAACTGTACTTCACAACAGCGATTAACAGAAACAATGTTACTGTAAAGGTTTTGAAAGAGCAATAAAGCAACGCAATATTTCACATGTACATTTTCTTTTTACCACGGTTTCTCCCGGAAGTAGCAACTGTAAAGGTCTCGCCCTGTGACGTTGGTTGTAGTAGAAGGCTTGTTTCCTCTTTTCTGATGCATCCTTTAGCTTGATGTGTTTTCTGTTGGGCAACTTAGGTTGCAGTTTTCTCTTCAAGGTTGGGAGTGTCGTTCTGTTGTTGTGTATGGGATTGACCTGTAGGACAGGAGAGCAACCAGCATCTCTTTCTGCTTTAGAACCCTCTTCATGGTCTGCACTGCCCTTTCTGCATGGCCGTTACTCTGAGGGTTGTGCGGGCTGGAAGTAATGTGCTTAAAGTCAAGCTGCTTTGCCATTTCTTCGAACTCGGAACTCGAGAATTTGGGCCCATTGTCCCTTACGACTCATCTGCAGTGTCATATCTTGTGAAGTACTCCTAATTGATCTGGCGGACTCACTAAATGCTTAATTTGTCAATTATGTCTGAGTATTGGAGTGTGCCCCTGGCTATCCGTAAATTTAAAAAAAACATGAAAATTGTGCCTTCTGGTTTGCTTAATGTAAGGAATTTGAAATGATTTATACTTTTACTTTTGATACTTAAGTATACTTTAGCAATTACATTTACTTTTGATACTTAAGTATATTTAAAACCAAATTCTATTAGACTTTCACTCAAATAGTATTTTGCTGGGTGATTTTCACTTTTACTTGAGTCATTAAGGTATTATTATTAAGGTATATTTACTTATGTCAATTGAGTACTTTTTCCACCACTGGTCAGACCTTGATGTCCATTGTGTATTCTATCAAAAATGTTTGCCCTCTGTGTCTGTGGTACTAGTATGCGGTTCCCACAGTAGGTTGGTGGCACCTTCATTGGGGAGAACGGGTTCGTGGTAATGGCTGGAGCGGAATCTGTGGAATGGTATCAAATACATCAAACACATGGTTTCCATGTCTTTGATACCATTCCATTCAGTCTGTTCCAGCCATTATTATGAGCCGTCCTCCCCTCAGCAGCCTCCTGTGGCGGTTCCCCATTGTGACTTTACCATTGTACTCTGACAGTTCCGTTTCACTGGGGAAAACTCTCTGACTGTGACTGGGGTTTTACTCACATGTTCAGGCCAGCCTGACCTGATTTACTTGATCATCTGCTGCGGTGGCAACTCTGATATTCTCAATTTCTGTCTGTGTAGCAGGTATGTTGTTGATGATGGCTGCGACGTGACACTCCATGTGTGTATGTCTGTCTCCTTTACTGTGCGTGTCAACTGACTCCTTGACCGTGTCCGCCATGACCAAGGTTTTTCCTGGTGGATACTCCGCTGTGGGTTTGAACCTCATAAGCCGCATGAGTAGCCTCTGGCACCTTAAAGGCACATTATCCAAGTCTTTGCTGTTCATTAGTGGGACCAAGGCTTGTGGTCTGTCACTAATTTGAAGTCCTCCAGGCTGTACATGTATTTCTCAAACTTCTCACAGGCCCAAACAGTCGCCGGACACTACTTTTCGATTGGCACGTATCTGGTTATTGCCTCTGTGAGCCACCTAGAGCAGTACGCCCTGCTTCCACTCCTCTCCATGGAGCTATAGAAGTACACCGCCAAGCCCATAGCTGCTTGCGTCTGCTGCGGTGGCTCTGTTGCTGTCGTAGAACGTCAGGACGGGGGAAGTCATCAGAAGCTCTTTGAGGCGTTGGAACGCCGCCTGCTGTGTGTGATCCCATGTCCACCCCGTTGTTGACTTCAGGAGCTCATGCAGTGGTTGGCCCAGTGTGGAAAGGTTGGGGATATACTTCCCTAGGTAGTTAACCATCCCAAGAACTCTCTTCAGCTCCTGCACGTGCTCTGGTGAGGAAAGCTGCTGTGTTTGCCTGAGGACATATTTCCTCTGTTCAGCTTTAGTCCGGTTGACTCTATCCTCTTTAGTCGCTCGTTGTGCTCCTCCATGGTATTTATAACAAAATGGCATCCATAAAAATGACGACTCCCTCTAGGCCTTGCAATGTCTCCGTCATTTTCCTCTTTAAGATTTCGGGAGTGCTCGAGATCCCAAATGGCAGGCGGCGGAAACAGTACCTGCCAAAAGGTGTAATGAAGGTTGTCAACTTTCTGCTGTCACTGTGTAGGCTTTTTGCCAGAATCCACTTGCCGCATCCAATGATGAGAATACTTTGGCTCTGCTCAGCTTTGTGAGTAGCTCTTCCGAGGTGGGTAGGATGAACCTTTCTCTTTCACTGCTTCATTAAGCTTTTTCAACCCCACACATGTAGGCACTTTCCAATTATTCTTCAGGACAGGCATCAGTGGTATTGGGACTCTGCACGCTGTGTGCTCTGCATGTGGCTGTGTGGTCTCTTTCAGTTGTATTTTCACTGGCTCAGGCAGGCAAGCCATGCTCTCCAAATGCTTCATGAACCTCTTTGATGCGTTTCACAAGGCCCATCTCAGCAGCTGTTGACCAGCTGAGTAAGTTGTTCACACTCTGTCCCTGAACAACAAATACTGGGAAGGAGTGGTGCTTTTCTTTGTGTTTGGTGCTTGCTTGAAATTGCCCTAAACAATTCAACTGGCCCCAAGGATTGCTCAGAGTAATGGTAGACGGCTGCAATGTTCTCTCTGGAATGAGCATATCAATGTCTCTTCACACTAGCGTCTGCTCCAGTGTCCATTTAAAATTTCACAGGTGTTGCACAAATGACAAATTGCACTGTCCATTGCTCATCACTCCTATCAGCATTGCTAACGGATCCCAAGAAATATGACGTTGTCACGCGACTCTTGTATGTTGAGTCAGTGTCACGAGTTACAAAGCCAGAACCCAGAAGCAGACCAGGACAAGGTAAGTTGAAACGAAGGTGAGTGTTTATTTACAAGTTCAAGAGTGATGCTGAATAATCCAGGGAACAGAGCGGGCGGCGTTGATTAGTTGTTGGGGGTGCAGTGGTTGATTCAATCATGGCTCGGCAGCCGCCGACCACCAGGCAGAGGTTGGATGAAGGTTCCGGACGAGTGACTGCAGATGGAACAAAACGGAGGTAAGTAAACAATAAATCAACAAGGTGCAAAACAACAAAACTAACGCTAGAAGCTCTACGACTGATACTCTGGTAAACCTACTGTTCATGGCTAACGATCCGGCAGGGAATGGATGTTAGGCCAGAGCCTAAGAAGGGTGATGATCAGGACCAGGTGTGCAGATTGCTGATGGGATGCAGGTGCGGAAATCAAGAGAGCTCCCCGGAGCGTTCCAGAACCCTCGGGAAACTGGAGATCACGAGCAGAAAAACTAGTCCACAGACAGGACCCGACTCAGACTGCCGGGATCGTTACAGTACCCCCCTCCGACGAACGCCACCGGGCGGACTCCCGGAGCGCCAGGATGGAGGCGGTAGAAGTCACGGATGAGGTCAGCATCTAGGATCTGTCGCCGCGGAATCCAACTCCTCTCTTCAGGACCATACCCCTCCCAGTCCACGAGATACTGGAAACCCCGGCCCCGCCGTCTGGAATCCATGATGCGTCGCACCGTGTAGGCAGGACCACCTCCGATCATCCGAGGAGGAGGAGGAGGAGGCGGAGGAGGCAACAGAGGACTGAGGAAAACAGGCTTGAGGCAGGAGACATGAAAGGTGGGATGGACTCTGAGCGTCCTCGGGAGTTTGAGTCGAACTGCCACCGGATTGATCACCTTCTCCACCACAAACGGACCAATGAACTTCGGTAACAACTTCCTAGACTCAGTCCGTAAAGGAAGATCCCGTGTGGCCAACCAGACCCTATCTCCGATGGTATAGGTGGGAGCGGGGATCCGGCGACGATTCGCCTGGAGCTGATACCGGTCCGAAACTCTAAGGAGTGCCTTTCTGGCCCGATGCCAGGTCCGGTGGCAACGACGAATATGGGCCTGAACAGAAGGCACTGAGAGCTCCTTCTCCTGAGAAGGGAACAAGGGAGGTTGGTAGCCATACAGGCACTGGAAGGGAGACATCCCAGTGGCAGATGTAGGGAGAGTATTGTGGGCATACTCAACCCAAGGCAACTGAGAGACCCAGGAGGTGGGGTTGGAAGAGGCCAGGCAGCGTAGCGTGGATTCCATCTTCTGGTTGGCTCTCTCCGCCTGACCATTAGATTGGGGGTGAAAACCAGATGTGAGACTGACTGTAGCTCCAATGGCCAAACAGAAGGACTTCCAGACAGCAGAGGTAAACTGAGGGCCACGGTCGGAAACGATATCACTGGGCAAACCGTGGACCCTGAAAACCTCCCTAACCAGGATCTCGGGACGTCTCCGAGGCAGAGGGAAGCTTGGCAATTGGCACAAAGTGGGCGAACTTGCTGAATCTGTCCACGATAGTCAGAACGACCGTGTTCCCCTCAGAAGCGGGCAACCCAGTGACAAAGTCCAGGGGCCAGATGCGACCATGGTCGCCGGGGGAATAGGAAGGGGGTGAAGTAGTCCAGAGCTGGGCCGATTGGTACTCTTATTCTGCGCACACACTGGACAGGCAGCAACATAACCCCGAGTATCCTCGGCCATGGCAGGCCACCAAAAACGTCTGCGAAGAAGCGCCATCGTCCGAGCCACGCCAGGGTGACAAGCCATCTTGCTGGCGTGGGACCATTTGAGGACCGCAGGACGAACCGACTCAGGCACAAACAACCGACCGGGTGGACCGTTACCGGGACCGGGCTGCGTCCGAAGGGCCGCCATCACCTCCTCCTCAATCTTCCACCTAACAGCTCCCACGACGCAGTTCCGGGGGAGAATTGTCTCGGTCTTGGACCCACTCTCCTCCGTCTTGGAGAACATCCGAGACAAGGCGTCCGCCTTGCCGTTCTTAGATCCAGGTCGGAACGTCAGGGAAAAATTGAATCGTCCGAAAAACAACGACCACCTGGCCTGACGGGAGTTGAGACGTCTAGCCGATTGCACGTAAGCAAGATTCTTGTGGTCAGTCCAGACCATAAACGGTTGCTCCGCCCCCTCCAACCAGTGGCGCCACTCCTCCAAGGCAAGTTTCACCGCGAGAAGCTCCCGGTTACCCACATCGTAATTCCTCTCCGCAGGCGAAAGGCGACGAGAGTAGTAGGCGCAGGGATGGAGTTTACTGTCCGTGGAGCATCGCTGCGACAGGATGGCGCCAACTCCCACATCAGACGCGTCCACTTCAACGACGAACTGACGGGCCGTGTCCGGTTGAGAGAGAATCGGTGCGTTGGTGAATCGCCTCTTCAAATCCAGAAACGCTCGATCCGCCTCCGGATTCCACTTGAAGCTCCTGATACTGGAAGTCAAGGCAGTTAACGGAGCGGCCACACGGCTGTAATCCCGGATGAATCTGCGGTAGAAATTCGCAAACCCCAAAAATCTCTGGAGCTGCAATCTCGTACCGGGCTGGGCCCATTCCAGAACCGCTCTAACCTTCTCCTGGTCCATCCTAATCTCTCCCCTGGAGATGATGTACCCGAGAAAGGATGTCGTGTGGGCGTGAAACTCGCACTTCTCGGCCTTCACGAACAGGCGATTCTCCAACAATCGCTGCAGAACCTGCCGGACATGCTGGACGTGGTCGGAAGGTTCCTTCGAGAAGATCAGAATGTCATCCAGATAAACAAACACAAAGAGACCGATCATGTCTCTCAGGACGTCGTTCACCATACTCTGGAATACCGCTGGAGCATTGGTCAGTCCAAACGGCATCACCTGATACTCGAAGTGACCCATCGGTGTATTGAAACCCGTCAACCACTGCGTCTCCCTCTCTGATCCGGGACCATGTGATACGCATTGCGTAGGTCTAGCTTGGTGAACACCGTAGCACCCTGTAAGGAGTCGAAGGCAGAACTCATCAAGGGCAGGGGATACTTGTTCTTGACCGTGATGTCATTCAACCCCCGATAATCAATACACGGTCGAAGAGAGCCATCCTTCTTACCCACAAAGAAGAATCCTGCCCCCAGGGGGTGATGACGAGGGACGAACGAGACCAGCAGCTAGGGACTCCTTGATGTAGGTCTCCAAAGCCTCACGTTCAGGGCGGGAGATACTGTATAACCTTCCCTTGGGGTAGACAGCTCCAGGGAACAGGTTGATGGCACAATCATATGGTCGGTGGGGAGGGAGTGACAGAGCCTTCTGCTTACTGAACACTTCCCCCAAATCGTGATATGTCTCGGGAACCAGGGACAAATCTGGGGGTTTAGCCTCAATCACCTGACTGGGAACCGAATGGGGACAGGCAGTCTTGAGACAGTTAGCATGACAATCAAGGCTCCAACTCGTTACCTTGCCCGTCACCCAATCGAACGTGGGATTGTGTTCCTTCAGCCAGGGGTATCCAAGGACCAGAGGAACATGGGAAGACGGCAGAATGAAGAATGAAATCATCTCCGAATGATTCCCCGACAACAGCATCTTAACCGGTTCAGTCCTCATCGTGATACGTGCCAGCCTACTGCCGTTCAGAGTGGTCGCTTCAATGGCTTCCGGCAATTGCTCCTTGGAAAGCCCCAGCTGTTCCACCAACTCGGCATCAAGAAAGCTTCCATCGGCACCTGAATCGATAAAAGCGTTAATCGCTAAGCTCTGATTCCTGTTCACAAGGGTAGCCGGAAACGGGGTCTGACAGAGGTATTGAGAGGTCGAAACTGGCTCGCTAAAAGTCCTCCCAACTTTAGCGAGCCGCGCAGTTTGACGACCGCCGGGAACAGGTGGCGAGGTAATGTCCCGAACCACCACAGTAGAGGCAACAGTTAGTCCTACGTCTGAGTTGGCGTTCCTCCTTGGTTAACCCGTGCCGCCCTACTTGCATTGGTTCCGAATCGGGAGACAGGACCTCTCCACTAATCCTGTGTGGTGGACGATGATCGACGTATTCTGGTCCAATCCCGACCCGACTGGAACCTGAGACGCTGATCGATTGGACGGACCCCATTGCTTCTCCCTCCTTCGCTCTCGGACTCGATTATCCACCCGAATAGACAAGGCTACCAAGCTGTCCAGGTCACTAGGCTCGGATAGGAGATCAACTCATCCTTGAGCTGCTCCGACAGACCCTGGTAGAAGGCCGCTTGCAGAGACTCCTCATTCCACCCACTCTCTCCACAGCCAACGTCTTGAACTCGATCACGAAGTCGGCCACGCTACGAGTTCCTTGGTGAAGCGAAAACAGGCGCCTAGCTGCGTCCCTCCCTCGGACGGAATGGTCGAAAAGCTTCCTCAGCTCGGCCGTGAACCCCGGGTATGAAGCCATGCAGGGGTCTTGTCGTTCCCAAACGGCTGAAGCCCACTCCAGCGCTCGACCACGCAGCAACTCAATCACGAAGGCTATCCTAGCCTTGTCTGTGGCATAAGAGTAGGGCTGTAGATCGAACACTAACCCACACTGCATAAGGAAAGAACGGCATCTTCCCAGCTCCCCCTCATATTTATCCGGCGTCGGAACCTTGGGCTCACGGAAGGACACCGCTCCAGACGCGGCAGGCGAGATGGGTGAAACCGGTAGTGGATCCTCCACCGGAAACTCGCGCTGGTTCTGGACCTCCGTCAGACCGGTAGAAAGGTTCCGAACTGCCAACGCGATCTCCTGTAGCTCCGTGCTATGATGGCCCAACATCTTCTCCTGATGGGTAATGGCATGGCGAACAGAGTCCAGGTCCGCTGGGTTCATTACTGGCCGGATCGTTCTGTCACGAGTTACAAAGCCAGAACCCAGAAGCAGACCAGGACAAGGTAAGTTGAAACGAAGGTGAGTGTTTATTTACAAGTTCAAGAGTGATGCTGAATAATCCAGGGAACAGAGCGGGCGGCGTTGATTAGTTGTTGGGGGTGCAGTGGTTGATTCAATCATGGCTCGGCAGCCGCCGACCACCAGGCAGAGGTTGGATGAAGGTTCCGGACGAGTGACTGCAGATGGAACAAAACGGAGGTAAGTAAACAATAAATCAACAAGGTGCAAAACAACAAAACTAACGCTAGAAGCTCTACGACTGATACTCTGGTAAACCTACTGTTCATGGCTAACGATCCGGCAGGGAATGGATGTTAGGCCAGAGCCTAAGAAGGGTGATGATCAGGACCAGGTGTGCAGATTGCTGATGGGATGCAGGTGCGGAAATCAAGAGAGCTCCCCGGAGCGTTCCAGAACCCTCGGGAAACTGGAGATCACGAGCAGAAAAACTAGTCCACAGACAGGACCCGACTCAGACTGCCGGGATCGTTACAGTCAGGGTGTGTATATTCCTTGTTGTGCTTTTTCTATGTGTGATATTCTAGTATGTGTATTTCTATGTTGGCCGGTGTGGTTCCCAATCGGAGGCAGCTGTCGCTCGTTGTCTCTGATTGGGGACCATACTTTGGCAGCCTTTTGGCACTGTCTAGTTGTGGGATCTTGTTCCGTGTAAGGTTTGTTGTCTGTACTACCTTTGGACTTCACATTTCGTTTGTTGTTTTGTCGGATGTTTATTCTTTGTAAATAAACATGTATGCATATCACGCTGCGCCTTGGTCTGACCCGTCCTTAAACGAACGTGACAGACGTCTGGTCATCATTTTATGTACCTTCACTAACCGTTTTTGTGTGACACATTCTTTCCCAGAGTCCTATTTTCTGATGTTTGTTGCATGTCGACTTGAAAGCTGGACATCTTTCCTGTTATTTTTATGTAGCATTTTCCCACACCTGTTGTATTTTCCTTCTGCATGCTCCGTGTCCCTTGAATCTCTGTTCTCATTGCGTTTTGTGCGCCATTTTGCATTCTTCTTGTGCCCCCGTGCAATCTCATGCACAGTGTATGCAGCTTCTCCCTGCTGGCTTACTTGCATGCTAACTTCCTTGACTGAGACTGTCTGTATGGTAGTTGCTAACGTGAGATCTGCCATCAACTGCAGTTTGCGAGACAGTCCTTTATCCAGTATGCAAATTACAATTCGGTCCCCGTATAGGCTCTGACAAATGTCGCTGCCTTTTCCCCAGGCCGCTGCACTTTGATAAAACTGGCATGTTCGTGAATAACAATGAGTTTGGGGAAAAAATATTCATTATATTTCTACATGACAACATCAAAGTCCGCTTTCTCATCCTCTGATACGAAGGTGAACGATTTGAAAATGTTGCCCATGGCATATATGAGGAAACTGGCCTGCACATCGCCATCTTCCTGACCCAATTTGGTCGCGGTTCTGAATCTCATACAACTTTATTTCCAATCCGTCCATTCCATCGGTTTATCAAAGCTAAAGTTTTGTGTGTCAAGCTTTGCCATTGTCCACTTTCTTAGTAGGATGTGAGCCTCTCACCTGCTTCTGACACCATGTAATATAAAGTACATGTCCAGTCAGAGGAGTAACTTTCTAGGTACGTTGTTTTAATGTACAGTACCAGTCAAAATGTGGACATACCTACTCATTCAAGGGTTTTTCTTTATTTTTACTATTTTTTACATTGTAAAATAATAGTGAAGACATCAAAACTATGAAATAACACATATGGAATCATGTAGTAACCAAAAAAGTGTTAACCAAATCAAAATATATTTTATGTTTGAGATTCTTCAAATAGCCACCCTTTGCCTTGACGACAGCTTTGCACATTCTTGGCATTCTCTCAACCAGCTTCACCTGGAAAGCTTTTCCAACAGTCTTGAAGGAGTTCCCACATATGCTGAGCACTTGTTGGCTGCTTTTCCTTCACTCTGCGGTTTGACTCATCCCAAACCATCTCTATTGTGTTGAGGTCTGGGGATTGTGGAGTCCAGGTCATCTGATGCAGCACTCCATCACTCTCCTTCTTGGTAAAATAGCCCTTACACAGCCTGGAGGTGTGTTGGGTCATTGTCCTGTTGAAAAACAAATGATAGTCCTACTAAGCCCAAACCAGATGGGATGGTGTATCGCTGCAAAATGCTGTGGTAGCCATGCTGGTTAAGTGCGCCTTGAATTCTAAATAAATCACAGACAGTGTCACCGGCAAAGCACCCCTACCTCCATGCTTTACGGTGGGAACTACACATGCAGAGATTATCCATTCACCCAAACAGTCTCACAAAGACACGGCGGTTTGAACCAAAAATCTCCAATTTGGACTCCAGACCAAAGGACAGATTTCCATCGGTCTAATGTCCATTGCTCGTGTTTCTTGGCCCAAGCAGGTCTCTTCTTATTATTGGTGTCCTTTAGTAGTGGTCCTCTGTAGCTCAGCTGGTAGAGCACGGCGCTTGAAATGCCATGGTAGTGGGTTCGATCCCCGGGACCACCCATACACAAAAACAAACAAAAAATGTATGCACGCATGACTGTAAGTCGCTTTGGATGAAAGCGTCTGCTAATTGGCATATTATTATTATTACATTAGTAGTGGTTTCTATGCAGCAATTCAACCATGAAGGCCTGACACAGTCCCCTCTGAACATGAACCTATCCTCTGCAGCAGAGGTAACTCTGGGTCTTCCATTCCTGTGCCGGTCCTCTTGAGAGCCAGTTTCATCATAGCGCTTGATGGTTTTTGCGACTGCACTTGAAGAAACGTTCAAAATTCTTGACATTTTCCGTATTGACTGACCTTCATGCCTTAAAGTAATGATGGACTGTTGTTTCTCTTTGCTTATTTGAGCTGTTCTTGCCAAAATATGTACTTGGTCTTTTACTAAATAGGGCTATCTTCTGTATACCCCCCTACCTTGTCACAACACAACTGATTGGCTCAAACGCATTAAGACGGAAATAAATTCCACAAATTAACTTTTAAGAAGGCACACCTGTTAATAAAAATGTATTCCAGGTGACTACCTCATGAAGCTGGTTGAGAGAATGCCAAGAGTGTGCAAAGCTGTCATCAAGGCAAAGGGTGGCTATTTGAAGAATCTCAAATATAAAATATATTTTGATTTGTTTTAACAGTTTTTTGGTTACTACATGATTCCATATGTGTTATTTCATAGTTTTGGTGTCTTCACTATTATTCTACAATGTAGAAAATAGTAAAAATAAAGAAAAACGATTGAATGAGTAGGTGTGTCCAAAATATTGACTGGTAGTGTATGTCTCGTAAGAAATCCCGAACATAATTCCGTATTGCCATAACACTGTTGTACATACTATGACAAGGGCCAGGAGTTCAGCACTCTGGATCGTCATTGCCCACTCATATCCAGAAGGTTACATTGAAATAGAGCATACACTGTATCATACAGTAGTTGTTATAGAGTATACTAATTTTACCACTGTAGATTTGCACAAAGAAACAGTATCCTATCTCGCCAGCTTGAACATGTTTCGAAATACAATGTTTTGTGCAACGTCTTGTTTGAGTGGATGAAATCAAAATATTTGACATTTTGGTTGGTAAGGAGCAGAGGCAGGACAGGAGGGAGAGAGAGGGAAATGAGAAACATGGAAGAGTGCATTGAGAAGGGAGGAGGAACAAGGAGAGAAGAAAGACACACAGATGAAAGACACACCTGCCATCACTACATCATTACTTGCCTGAGCCCTCTTCCTCTCGCCGCCTATTTTGGCTACACCCCGTCTATGTGACAGAGAAAAGGAAGCAGAACAGGAAGGCTAAAAGACATGAATCAAAACCTCCATTTTGTATACACACTTATCTTCTCAGCACACCAGTGTTATACTCCAAATTAGATTTCCATCATGCATTCACATGATATGCTCCATTCCAGACAGACACCATTATATGGGATGGTTCTGAGGTGCTCAGGGACTGTCATCTCATCTCCTACACTAAGACATGTTTGCAGCATAGGAGTCATAAGGCCAAACAGTTATCAGGTATCTCTACCTAAAAGTTTTAGGGACAGTTTCCCGGACACAGACTAAGCCTAATCATGGACTAAAAAGGATGATCAAGTTTCAAGTTTCAAGTTTTAATGTCACATGCACAAGTACAGTGAAATGCCTTTCGTGCAAGCTCTAACCCCAACAATGCATTAATCAATACAAATGTAATACTAATAATAACAAGGTAGAACAAAAACACACGAGATATAAAAATAAGAAATAAGAAGAACACGATAAGGGAAGCAAGCATTATTATACAGGGTCAGGTCCAGTATTTACAATGTGTAGGAATACTGGATTGGTAAAGGTATATACAGTGCATTCGGAAAGTATTCAGACCCCTTGACATTTTCCACATTTTGTTACGTTACAGCCTTATTCTAAAATGAATTAAATAGTTTTTTCCCCCTCATCAATCTACACACAATACCCCATAATGACAAAGCAAAAACTGGTTTTTAGAAATGTTTGCTAATTTATAAACAAACTGAAATATCACATTTACTTAAGTATTCAGACCCTTTACTCAGTACTTTGTTGAAGCACCTTTGGCAGCGATTTCAGCATCGAGTCTTCTTGGGTATGACACTACAAGCTTGGCACACCTGTATTTGGGGAGTTTCTCCCATTCTTCTCTGCAGATCCTCTCAAGCTCTGTCAGGTTGGATGGGGAGCATCACTGCACAGCTATTTTCAGGTATCTCCAGAGATGTTCGATGGGGTCAAGTCCGGGCTCTGGCTGGGCCACTCAAGGACATTCAGAGCCTTGTCCCGAAGCCACTCCTGCATTGTCTTGGCTGTGTGCTTAGGGTCGTTGTCCTGTTGGAAGTTGAACCTTTGCCCCAGTCTGAGGTCCTGAGCGCTCTGGAGCAGGTTTTCATCAAGGATCTCTCTGTACCTTGCTCCGTTCATCTTTCCCTCGATCCTGACTAGTCTCCCAGTCCCTGCCGCTGAAAAACATCCCCACATGATGATGCTGCCACCATAGGGATGGTGGCAGGTTTCCTCCAGACGTGACGCTTGGCATTCAGGCCAAAGAGTTCAATCTTGGTTTCATCAGACCAGACAATCTTGTTTGTCTTGTCTGACATTCCTTTAGGTGCCTTTTGGCAAACTGTAAGCGGGCTGTCATGTGCCTTTTACTGAGGAGTGGCCACTCTACCATAAAGGCCAGTGTCAACTGTGGGACCTTATATACATAGGTGTGTGCCTTTCCAAATCATGTCCAATCAATTGAATTTACCACAGGTGGACTCCAATCAAGTTGTAGAAACATCTCAAGGATGATCAATGGATACAGGATGCACCTGAGCTCAATTTCGAGTCTCATAGCAATTTATTTGTAATAAATTGGCTAACATTTATAAAAACCTGTTTTTACTTTGTCATTATGGGGTATTGTGTGTAGATTGATGAGGAAAACATTTAATTGAATCAATTTTAGAATATGGCTGTAAAGTAACAAAATGTGGAAAAGGGGAAGGGGTCTGAACACTTTCCAAATGCACTGTATGTATAGCAGCAGCTTATATAATGATTGTATGTGAGTGGGTGTGTGTAGAGTCAGTATACATGTATGTGCATATTATGTGTGTGTGAGCAAATGATGGAGTGAGTGTTTATGTGTGTTGGAGTATCAGTGTGCATAGTGTGCAGGGTCCTGTGAGTGTGCAATTAAAATACAAAGGTCAACTCAGATAGTCTGTGTAGCCATTTTGTTAGCGATTTAGTTAGTTATTTAGCAGTCTTATGGCATGGGGATAGAAGCTGTTCAGAAGCCTGTTGGTGTCAGACTTCATCCACCTGTATCGCTTGCCGTGTGGAAGAAGAGAGAACAGTCTATGGCTTTGGTGGTTTTAGCGATTTTCCGGGCCTTCCTTTCACTGGAGAATCCTCTTTTTATTCCTGGATTAATCTTAGTCTGTGTTTGGGAAACTGGCCTATGGTGTTTCCATAGATAGGGCTAGGTTTAGATGTTCCTTATTAAGTTAAGCCATGACACAACCCACATCTTCTAAATGTGTGACACATAACCAAGGCTCAGAAGACCAATTTGGTCACATATGCAATGAAATATTTTGCTATGCGACCTGGAGTTTTATTTTGGGAGCACCAGTGCGACTAAAAGAAAATCCAATAAAACACTAATTCAAATGTGATTTTTAGTAGAAGGACCATCTCATTCCAAAATCATGGGCATTAATATGGAGTTGTTCCCCCCTTTGCTGCTATAACAGCCTCCACTCTTCTGGGAAGTGCACAGGGGCATTGTCATGCTGAAACAGGAAAGGGCCTTCCCCAAACTGTTGCCACAAAGTTGGAATCACAAAATCGTCTAGAATGTCATTGTATGCTGTAGCGTTAAGATTTCCCTTCACTGAACTATGGGGCCTAGCCCGAACCATGAAAAACAGCCCCAGACCATTATTCCTCCTCCAACAAACTATACAGTTGGCACCATGCATTCGGGCAGGTAGCGTTCTCCTGGCATCCGCCAAACCCAGATTCGTCCGTAGGACTGCCCGATGGTGAAGCGTGATTCATCACTCCAGAGAATGCATTTCCACTGCTCCAGAGTCCATTGGCAGCAAGCTTTTCACCACTCCAGTCGACACTTGGCATTGCGCATGGTGATCTTAGGCTTGTGTGCGGCTGCTCGGCCATGGAAACCCATTTCATGAAGCTCCCGATGAACAGTTATTGTGCTGACATTGCTTCCAGGAGCAGTTTGGAACTAGGTATTGAGTGTTACAACCAAGGACAGATGATTTTTATGCGCTTCAGCAATTGGCGGTCCCGTTCTGTGAGCTTGTGTGGCCTACCACTTCACGGCTGAGCCGATGTTGCTCCTAGATGTTTCCATTTCACAATAACAGCACTTACAGTTGACCGGGGCAGCTCTAGCAGGGCAGAAATTTGACAAACTGACATATTGACTTGTTGGAAAGGTGGCATCCTATGACGGTGCCACGTTGAAAGTCACTGAGCTCTTTAGTAAGGCCATTCTACTGGCAATGTTTGTCGATGGAGATTGCATGGCTCTGTGCTCGATTTTATACACCTGTCCTGCACATAACACTAGTGAAGTAGCTTAATCTTTTGACACACTCTTACAAAATTAAAGTACATCTGTGGTCATACTTGGTCATGTCCTGTGAGCCCTCTGTTGGGGCATTGGCTTTACTTTGGACTAAAAGACAAGAGGGAAGGTAGGAATGAGACTCCACATGCTCCTCTGGTCCTAGACCTGATGGGTATCTGACACGTACACCTCTCCTGCTTCCTGCTGCCTACTGCCATGCATAGGAGGGCGCTATCACAGGCCATGCTATGCAGATATCAGACCAGTTGACTTTCATGTTAGATACTATCTTATAATGAGAGCCTTACTATCTTATAATGAGAAATACTCTGAAGTAAAAACATTTTTGCCGCTGAAATGGCTGAGGATAGAGCGCGTGTGTTTGAACATGCTTCAGTTTGTTGGCGGTCGGCTAGTTGGGTTAGGAGCCTGCATACGTTTGTTATTGTTTTGTTGTTTGATAGGGGCTTAGGCTGTATATGTGTATTTGTATGATGGGAATGTTAGATGTTAGTATTGAGGTACAGGTATCTAGGATTTAAGTTTGCCCACTATGCCATCCCTGTTAGCTTCCTGTTTTCCATGTATTTATAGGCCCCGACATGGGAAGGGAAGTGAACCCTATTCTGGTGCGCACATCACTCCTCAGCCTCTATTCTTTATTTTCAAGTCAAAAGGAAATGAAACATCTTCCTGGCCGAACGCACGCACGCACGCACGCACACACACACACACACACACACACACACACACACACACACACACACAGACAGTTTTGCTTGCCAAAAAGACACGTGTGTGTGTGCATATGTTTGTGTGTGTGTGTGTGTGTGTGTGTGTGTGTGTGTGTGTGTGTATGTGTGTGTGGCCAGGCAGGAAGATGTTCCATTTCCTTTTGACTTACCACTGGTATGTAATATACAGTGCATACAAGTGCTGAAATGCCTTCATACAGCATCATCACTGTGATAAACAAAATGTCATAACAAACAGCAAGTTTACAAGGGTGTTTATCGTAGTCTGGGTGGTAGATTGATGAGGCAATGCATAGAGCCGGGGCCCCACCAGCCCACACTCCCTCTCTCCCTCTCTCCCTCCCTCCTTCCAAGCTATTTGAGAG
The DNA here is from genome assembly GCF_020615455.1 of Coregonus clupeaformis. Classification (NCBI taxonomy): domain Eukaryota; kingdom Metazoa; phylum Chordata; class Actinopteri; order Salmoniformes; family Salmonidae; genus Coregonus; species Coregonus clupeaformis. The sequence goes on from NC_059197.1 coordinate 45,523,617, forward strand.
GTCAGGCCCTGACACCATCCTCTGCCCCTCAGCTGCTGAGGACCGGTAGGTCAAAGGTCAAGACAAATAGGAAGTGACCAACACAAATATAGATATAACAGACAGGGGTGATTCTCAATGTGGATGTAGCTGGGGAGAGTTTTTCAAGTGAAGACTTTGAAGGAGACAAGGCAGTTGCAACAACAAAACAGCAAAAAACAACATAAAAAACAAATCAGCAAAAAATCAATTAGAGGGAAAACAAGCTAATCGGAGCAGTTTTCCTCCTCCTCCCCTTCTCCTCTCTGATTGCATTCTTTTGTACGGAGCTGAGATCCCTGGGCTTTCCAGACTGTTGGTCTCGTGAAATCTACAGAAGAAATGAAAACAAAACAGCCTGTAGACTACTATTGTATCCACGGCTGAACGTTTGTCTCTGTGTGTGCGTGCGTGTGGGTGTGGTATGTAACCTCTACGTTTACATGTACTTGTTTTTGTGCATGTACAGTCGTGGTCAAAAGTTTTGAGAATGACACAAGTATTGGTCTTCACAAAGTTTGCTGCCTCAGTGTTTTTAGATATTTTTGTCAGATGTTACTATGGTATACTGAAGTATAATTACAAGCATTCCATAAGTGTCAACGGCTTTGATTGACAATTACATTACGTTTATGCAAAGAGTCAATATTTGCAGTGTTGACCCTTCTTTTTCAAGACCTCTGCAATCCGCCCTGGCATGCTGTCAATTAACTTCTGGGCCACATCCTGACTGATGGCAGACAATTCTTGCATAATCAATGCTTGGAGTTTGTCAGAATTTGTGGGTTTTTGATTGTCCACCCGCCTCTTGAGGATTGACCACAAGTTCTCAATGGGATTAAGGTTTGGGGAGTTTCCTGACCATGGACCCAAAATGTCGATGTTTTGTTCCCCGAGCCATTTAGTTATCACTTTTGCCTCATGGCAAGGTGCTCCGTCATGCTGGAAAAGGCATTGTTTGTCACCAAACTGTTCTTGGATGGTTGGGAGAAGTTGCTCTCGGAGGATGTGTTGGTACCATTCTTTATTCATGGCTGTGTTCTTAGGCAAAATTGTGAGTGAGCCCACTCCCTTGGCTGAGAAGCAACCCCACACATGAATGGTCTCAGGATGCTTTACTGTTGGCATGACACAGGACTGATGGTAGCGCTCACCTTGTCTTCTCCGGACAAGCTTTTTTCCGGATGCCCCAAACAATCAGAAAGGGGATAATAACAAAGAGAGAGCAAACGACACAACGCTTAACAATCACACACAACACAATACAGAACAGTACAGGGATAAATAGGGGTGGTGATGAGATGGTACGCTGGAGGTGATTAGGGTGCGTTGGGTTTCCATTCCGGTGTTGCCGAGGTGGTGCGCTCAGACCGGTGGCTCAGTAGACTGGCGAATCCGAGCGCCGGAGGGGAGCAACGGGAGGAGAAGTGACAGTTTACCCCTTTGAGTTGCTACTTGGTGCTAAGTAGGATGCATTGATGAATCACCTAACTATAGAGCATGTTCATAGGCCTCAGCCTATTGTTGGGACTGTAGGAAAAATAATCTCCCAGCAATTCCATCAATCATAGAGGACATGAGAGGTTTGTGTTTGGACTAATGGGGGTTTCTCAAGTCACGTAGCTGGAAAACAAACACTTCTCCTCCTTCCCCTGTGGAACAGATGGGAGATTCCTCTTCTGGGCTCTCCTCCTTTGCCCTCCCTAGGAAAACAATAGCAGCATGAACTCCTCACACACATAAAACAAAAGAAAAACAGCAGGAAAACCCCCCTTCAACCCAGCCCTAACCATAGAGACCCACTTTTACTGCGAAAGATAGCGGCATACATTGTTATGTGCCACTAAACACTTAGTGACTGCTGAGCTAAAGCCAAAGCAGCGCAGTGCAGCACAACAGCAGCAAGATGTGCTATCGAACCGTTTTGAGTTAAAAGCTGTCTGTTTCAATCCCACCCCACCACACACACCCACAACACACTGTGTAGAACATCCTCACTGGTTTCTGAGACAGGAAACAAATATTAGTGAAATACATTTAGATACATGAAACATCCGTCAGCGATGGTCTAAGTCAGGGTTCCCCAACTGGTGGGCCATGGTTTTATTTGGCCCCCCAAGTTTTCTGCGCGAAACAAAAAAGTGTATAAAAACATTTTGTGGAAATGTTATTGTTGGACATAATAGACTGTGAAAACACAAGGAAATCAGCTCCATGTAACTAACATTTTGGAAATCTGTTTCCAAGTATATACAAACGTAAGCAAGCTTTGAAATGATTATGTTTTAGTCAAGGCCTTCTTGCGGTCAATTTGAAGTCTACAAATTATTTGTAATTATGTTCCGGCTCATGACCATCCGCTCAAGAAAAAATTGGCCGCGTCTCAATCTAGTTGATGATCCCTAGTCTAAGTGGACTGACATGGAGTGGTTCATGTGGTGGTGACTCAGAGAGTTCACTATACGGAGGTGAGTATGACTGTAGAGGCCAGTGTCTGGTGTTTGGGGGCTTTAGAATGGGAACCCCACATCCGGCTAAGCACTCCCCTTTGACCCTAGGCAGCGTGGGAAAGGGTGCGAGGAGAGAACTGGCGTGACCATTGGGCATTAGTGCAGATTACTCTAGCAGACCTGCCCCACACCTGTCCCCACCCCCTACTCTAACAGGACTCTTCTCACTGAGGCTTCCCAAGGAGGAGGAGGGCGGGATGGGCAGAGGATGGGCTACTGCTGGGTTAAAGATCCACACAGTCCCCGTTACCTCCTGTCTCCCACCCATCTCTCTTACAGAAGCTGCACTGGTGAAACCCGACATCCCTGACAGGAGCAGGAGATGACAAGGTGGATTTGTGGTGGGTAGTCAATCATATGCCCTGGGAAATGGTGAGTGCCTGTTTTAGCTGGTCACAGTGGTTTAGAGATGTGCAGACAAGGCTCAGGGCAAGCCTGGACAAGCAAGTAATCACATAGGAGTATTGGGTAACATCGCTTCAGTTCATGGCCTGTACAGAGAGCACCCATCCGTAGCTGATTAGACTACCAGCCATTGTTACTGTACTTGACATGGCATTGTACATCAGATATTGTTTCTGTACTGTTAAGAGACGTATTCACTTGGAAAATAACTACCAACAGACAGCATTGATTCTCAAGCAATTCCTCAATTTTTATCCATTATGAATTTCAACATTTCATTCAGTCACAATTAATTACAGTGTTTATAATGTTATGTAAGAGTGCTAGGAGAATGCTGCTTGTGGTGGTAATGGAATAGCCTGCTGCAGTGTGTCCAGCTACTTTATGTACTGTATACCCTGTGACACTCAACAACAGAGGATGCCACACACCACCCACAAAGACTTACTGTTCCAATATTTAATTGCCAGTTTTTGTACCAGCTCTTTGAAACCAGCTCTTGAGTTTGTCATGTGAATAATTGTATTGCACTACCATGTGACAACCGCATGCGCCAGCCAGGCTGCCCCAGTCAGAGATGGCGGTCGTAAGTCTGACCCGCTCCACATCGACCACTGCTGACCGTATCCTGCTGGTCGAGCAGACTAGCGGACTGACCGCCCGACCTTTGATAACGGTTGTCGACGGTCGGTCGGTTCGATGATGGACAGCTCCGTCTCGCAGCACAATAGGAGCCAAAGTGTGGGAAAGGAGGAAGAGGAAGGAAGTTTGTTTCATTCACGCTGGGAGAAGGTGGTGATAAAGATCTGCAGAAAGGAGCAGGAGGCTTTTCCCAGGGGGGAAACACACGGTAGGACAGGGAGGACTGACCTCCCTCACATTACACCAGACCAGGGCTCAGGAACCAGGAATCAACCCAGGCATTCTTAACTGGGTGCCTCATAGCCAACCCCCTCGTTGGCCTGCTCCACGTCAGTTAAGGTGCTAACAACCTTGTCGTTTCCTGGAAAAGGGAGTTTTTATTTGTCCGTTTGACTGGATTTTGCCATTTATTTTGTTTCTGTTATGTCTACTGTACTTCTAAACAAAGTCTATTCACAAGCCATTAACAAATGTGTAACAGCATGGTGAGTAGTCAAAATTTAAAAGTTATTGTTCCAGAAACACCTTTCTGTGTTTTGTATTTTTATTAGTTTGAGATTTTGGCCCATCCACTCACAGGGGATTCAGTTAATCAGTGGTGACAACTGTTGAAACAGCCTCAGGCATGTGATTCCCCCCCCCCTCTCTCTCTCTCTCAATTCAATTCAATCTAAGGGCTTTATTGGCATGGGAAACGTATGTTAACATTGCCAAAGCAAGTGAAGTAGATAGTAAACAAAAGTGAAATAAACAGTAAATATTAACAGTAAATATTAACAGTAAACATTACACTCAGAAGTTCCAAAAGAATAAAGACATTTCAAATGTCATATTATGTATATATACAGTGTTGTAACAATGGGCAAATTGTTAAAGTACTAATGGGAAAATAAATAAACATAAATATGGGTTGTATTTACAATGGTGTTTGTTCTTCACTGGTTGCCCTTTTCTTGTGGCAACAGGTCACAAATCTTGCTGCTGTGATGGCACACTGTGGTTTTTCACCCAGTGGACAAGGGAGTTTATAAAAAATAGCCTGTCTTCTCGTGAGAGCCAGGTCTGCCTACGGCGGCCTTTCTCAATAGCAAGGCTATGCTCACTGAGTCTGTACATAGTCAATGCTTTCCTTAAGTTTGGGTCAGTCACAGTGGTCAGGTATTCAGCCACTGTGTACTCTCTGTTTAGAGCCAAATAGCATTCTAGTTTGCTCTGTTCTTTTGTGAATTCTTTACAATCTGTCAAGCAATTCTCTTTTTGTTTTCTCATGATTTGATTGGGTCTAATTGTGTTGTTGTTGTTGTCCTGGGGCTCTGTGGGGTCTGTTTGTGTTTGTGAACAGAGCCCCAGGACCAGCTTACTTAGGGGACTCTTCTCCAAGTTCATCTCTCTATAGGTGATGGCTTTGATATGGAAGATTTGGGAATCGCTTCCTTTTAAGTGGTAATAGAATTTAACGGCTCTTTTCTGGATTTTGATAATTAGCGGGTATCGGCCTAATTCTGCTCTGCATGCATTATTTGGTGTTTTCCGTTGTACACAGAGGATATTTTTGCAGAATTCTGCATGCAGAGTCTCAATTTGGTGTTTGTCCCATTTTGTGAATTCCTGGTTGGTGAGCGGACCCCAGACCTCACAACCATAAAGGGCAATAGGTTCTATAACTGATTCAAGTATTTTTAGCCAGATCCTAATTGGTATGTCAAATTTTAAGTTCCTTTTGATGGAATAGAGGCAGAGAGGTTTGTCTCTCAGATCGTTCACAGCTTTGTGGAAGTTACCTGTTTAGGCCGAGGTATGTATAGTTTTTTGTGTGCACTAGGGCAACGGTGTCTAGATGGAATTTGTATTTGTGGTCCTGGCGACTGGACCTTTTTTGGAACACCATTATTTTTGTCTTACTGAGATTTACTGTCAGGGCCCAGGTCTGACAGAATCTGTGCAGAATATCTAGGTGCTGCTGTAGGCCCTCCTTGGTTGGTGACAGAAGCACCAGATCATCAGCAAACAGTAGACATTTGACTTCAGATTCTAGTAGGGTGAGGCCGGGTGCTGCAGACTGTTCTAGTGCCCTCGCCAATTCGTTGATATATACAGTGGGGGAAAAAAGTATTTAGTCAGCCACCAATTGTGCAAGTTCTCCCACTTAAAAAGATGAGAGAGGCCTGTAATTTTCATCATAGGTACATGTCAACTATGACAGACAAAATTAGATTTTTTTTCCAGAAAATCACATTGTAGGATTTTTAATGAATTTATTTGCAAAGATGGTGGATAATAAGTATTTGGTCAATAACAAAAGTTTCTCAATACTTTGTTATATACCCTTTGTTGGCAATGACACAGGTCAAACGTTTTCTATAAGTCTTCACACACTGGTATTTTGGCCCATTCCTCCATGCAGATCTCCTCTAGAGCAGTGATGTTTTGGGGCTGTCGCTGGGCAACACAGACTTTCAACTCCCTCCAAAGATTTTCTATGGGGTTGAGATCTGGAGCCTGGCTAGGCCACTCCAGGACCTTGAAATGCTTCTTACGAAGCCACTCCTTCGTTGCCCGGGTGGTGTGTTTGGGATCATTGTCATGCTGAAAGACCCAGCCACGTTTCATCTTCAATGCCCTTGCTGATGGAAGGAGGTTTTCACTCAAAATCTCACGATACATGGCCCCATTCATTCTTTCCTTTACACGGATCAGTCGTCCTGGTCCCTTTGCAGAAAAAACAGCCCCAAAGCATGATGTTTCCACCCCCATGCTTCACAGTAGGTATGGTGTTCTTTGGATGCAACTCAGCATTCTTTGTCCTCCAAACACAACGAGTTGAGTTTTTACCAAAAGTTCTATTTTGGTTTCATCTGACCATATGACATTCTCCCAATCCTCTTCTGGATCATCCAAATGCACTCTAGCAAACTTCAGACGGGCCTGGACATGTACTGGCTTAAGCAGGGGGACACGTCTGTCACTGCAGGATTTGAGTCTCTGGCGGCGTAGTGTGTTACTGATGGTAGGCTTTGTTACTTTGGTCCCAGCTCTCTGCAGGTCATTCACTAGGTCCCCCCGTGTGGTTCTGGGATTTTTGCTCACCGTTCTTGTGATCATTTTGATTCCCACGGGGTGAGATCTTGCGTGGAGCCCCAGATCGAGGGATATTATCAGTGGTCTTGTATGTCTTCCATTTCCTAATAATTGCTCCCACAGTTGATTTCTTCAAACCAAGCTGCTTACCTATTGCAGATTCAGTCTTCCTAGCCTGGTGCAGGTCTACAATTTTGTTTCTGGTGTCCTTTGACAGCTCTTTGGTCTTGGCCATAGTGGAGTTTGGAGTGTGACTGTTTGAGGTTGTGGACAGGTGTCTTTTATACTGATAACAGTTCAAACAGGTGCCATTAATACAGGTATCGAGTGGAGGACAGAGGAGCCTCTTAAAGAAGAAGTTACAGGTCTGTGAGAGCCAGAAATCTTGCTTGTTTGTAGGTGACCAAATACTTATTTTCCACCATAATTTGCAAATATATTCATAAAAAATCCTACAATGTGATTTTCTGGATTTTTTTCTTCTCAATTTGTCTGTCATAGTTGACGTGTACCTATGATGAAAATTACAGGCCTCTCTCATCTTTTGAAGTGGGAGAACTTGCACAATTGGTGGCTGACTAAATACTTTTCCCCCCCACTGTGTGTTGAAGAGTGTGGGGCTTAAACTGCATCCCTGTCTCACCCCACGGGCCTATGGAAAGAAATGTGTGTGTTTTTTGCCCATCTCTCCCTCCCTCCCGCTCTCTCTCTTTCTCTCTCCCTCCCGCTCTCTCTCTTTCTCTCTCCCTCCCGCTCTCTCTCTTTCTCTCTCCCTCCCGCTCTCTCTCTTTCTCTCTCCCTCCCGCTCTCTCTCTCTCTCTCTCTCTCTCTCTCTCTCTCTCTCTCTCTCTCTCTCTCTCTCTCTCTCTCTCTCTCTCTCTCTCTCTCTCTCTCTCTCTCTCTCTCTCTCTCTCTCTCTCTCTCTCTCTCTCTCTCTCTCTCTCTCTCTCTCTCTCTCTCTCTCCAGAGGCTGGTCTGTGAAGGCCACCCCTGACAGCCCACACGCCAGGGTGAGGGGTCACTTCCTGAATCTGCTGTTTGTTGTTGCGTTCAACAATTTTGGGTCACCGCAGCGTAATCTCATATAATCTCAGACATCCCAGGTCAGATTAAGGCAGAGTTGATCGTTTTAACATGGGAAGGCAATAGGAGATTGCTATTTGATTAGGGTAGGATGACTTATCTCTATTGAGTTTTACCAGTAGGAAAAACTAAAACTTTCAACAGAAATAGCCAAGTAATTTTGCAAAGAGGCATTAGTTGGAATTATGTAATTTCTTATGCAATTGGACCAATAAGGGAAAAGGATACAGTATCCTGACACTGATTGGACAGTGCATCTGTAAACATCAGGGGCCATACTGTAGATTTGGCTGTAAAGGGAGCGCTGCACCCCACTTCCTCTGCAATGGCAGAGGGGTTCAGTTTTACTGTATGTAGGTGAAAGGGGACAGTAGCCCCCCACTTGTAGACATTTTGTCCAGCAGACGGGAGTGTGTTCCCGTGGCTGTATGGGAGCCCGATGGGGAAGTGGTGGAGAAGTTCCCACAGTGGCAGCCCCTTGTTCTCCATCTGTCTCTCTGTCCCCAGTCCCACACTCACACCTCACAGTGGAGGTAGTTTACCCCTTGGCCCTGGGCCTGAGGAGGGAGAGGTTTGAGCAACGTGTGCCGCCTCCTCTCCTCCTCTCCTTCTGAGACTTCAAAGGGCCCCGTCACAGAGTCTGGGGGCCGCCTGCATGCCACAGCCAGCCAATCAACAGTGCTGTGTGAAAGTGTGCCAGTCTGTGTCTCTGTCCCTCCTTCTGAAGCCCAGCCAGACGGCGCCACCCAAACAGGACGGCCTCTTGTGAGAGGACAAGTGTCACCTTGAACAAGAGCGCGAGTTGAAAACTAGTTCTTTATTTTCATTTACTTGTTTGATTGGGTTTGTCCCATAAATCAGCTGACTTTTCAACAAAGAACAGCCTGCCAGTTATGGTTAACAGGAAGCAAACTGTGGTTATTTATTGACCAGAATCAACACAGTCTGTGCTGGTAAGAGTACACTACACATTTTCAGTGACATGCTTGCTTCTATCTTGGGACAATACAGTAATTTGTGGTTTAACATGCAACCGACAAAGTACAGGAAATGTGATTGAAACTGGGCTTCTGAGTAGAAACTAAATTTCCCCCAAACAAAGTGTCCAAGAGTATTTACAGGCTATTTTAGGCATAGTGGTTAGGTTTAAGGTTAGGGTTACAATTAGGATTAGGGTTAAGAATTAGATTTAGGGTTAGGTTTAGGGTTAGGAAAAATTTGATTTTGAATGGGAGTCAATTGTTTGGTTTCCACAAGGATAGTAAAACAAACGTGTGAGTGTGTGAGAGAGAGCGAGAGAGAGTCTTTACTGACGGGCACGAAAAATGGTGAAAAAGGTACAATATGCACTCAAAACAGTCATAAGCCCTCTAAGACATCTAGACAGTATGGAGTGTGTCCAGCAAAACCGTATGAATCTCAGGGAAGGAACAAAAAGGAGAAGTGTGAGGAAGTGTGCCTGCTGTCAACACACTCCTGCCAGCTCTGTCACATTGAGTTCTCCTGAGCCAGGACCAAAAGCCTCGGTCCTAAGGTGAGGACTGAGGAGCTCCTTTTATGTAACAGGGGCATAGAGTAAGGGGAGGCGGGGGTAATAGGGAGGAAGAGGGGGGTTAGTGATTCTCAGAGATGATGAAGAAAGGGGGAGAGAATAGGGGGGCAAGCGAATCACCTCTTGTCCACATCAAAGGGCTCCATCTAGTATTCTGTTTCTCCACAACTGGTTTCCCAGGCCAACACAGCCCCTTTATGTAGGAAAGAGCTGCAACTTCAAAGGCAGCAGAGCCTGTGTGAAGAAACACAAAAGGCTTTTCAAATGAGCAGTAATGGCGAAGTTTAGCTAAGATATTTAAAGAGGGTCTTTTAAAACATACAAGTCATGGTAATGGATCTTAATGTAGCTGCGAACAAATCCCATCATTGCTGCTGCTATTTAAGACTCTTTCCCTTTCTTGCCTACCTGACTTTGTTCAAAAGGTTGGTTGGGCTTTAAATGTAGAGTATTGAAACACTGTTGCTGCAAGAACTTGATTGTGTACCATCAACAAAGGAGAAAGAAGAGAGAGAGAGAAAGAGAGATTATTAAGGTTGTCAGTTCTACATTTCCAACACATATTAGACCATAAGAGAGAGGAAGAAACCGAGAGAGAGAGAGAGAAAGAGAGACTTATTTTTTTATGAAGGGACTTTGCAGAATGCTATGGCTCCACAAACCTTTTAACAAGCTGTTGCCAGGGAAAGTTCAGGGCCCCCAGAGGATATCCTGCTATGGTCATTGTTCATGGGAGGAAAGCACAGCCAAGCCCTTCAGCTATGAACCCCTGAGACACTGCCCTGCAGTGTCGTGTCGTCTGGCATCTGTACCATACAATATTATTACTGGGCAAGTCCACAATGTTAAAGAATCCCAATGCTCACGGCTTTGATTGTGTTCCAATGTACCTGAAAAATATGTCTGGTCTCTGGTGCCACTAATCATGACAGTTAAGAGCATTGGGCCAGTAACCGAAAGGTTGCTGTTTCAAATCCCCGAGACGACTAGGTGAAAAATCTGTCGATGTGCCCTTAGCAAGACACTTAACCCTAATTGCTTCTGTAAGTCACTCTGGATAAGAGCGTCTGCTAAATGAAATGAAATTAAAACTTTCTTTTGTAAAACCATGCTTCAGAATTCTCATTCATGCCCCATTATTTTGTAAAAACATATTAGTTATTTAGCAGACACTCTTATCCCCCCTGCCCCCGCCAACTGCTCGTTAGGGGGTTCGCCCCACAGTTTGGGAACCACTGATTTAGTAGATGCTCTTATCCAGAGCGACTTACAGGAGCAATTAGGGTTAAGTGCCTTGCTCAAGGGCACATCAACAGATGTTTCACCTAGTCGGCTCAGGGATTCGAACCAGCAACCTGCTCTTAACTGCTAGGCTACCTGCCGCCTAGACCACATAAATCTAAACCTGTGGTCTCTAACCTATAAAACGTAAGTTATCCTTTGTATTTAGGGCTTGTAGGAAATGGAAAGGCTCCTATTTCCCCAGTCTCTGTCCAAGCCATTATGGGGTGCAGACACTGACCAGGTGCTGTGGAGCCTCCTCCCATAATCCACTCCGCTGAACCCTTCCTGTACCTCACAGGAGGCAGTGATGACATAATCTCCTCCAGCAGCAGTATGATGAGACGTTTGGGAAAAAGGCTTGTAATAAGGTATCCTATCTGGTTCAAATCCCAGGTTGGTTCAGTCTCTAGCTGCTTGTAAATCTGGAAGAGGAAGTCACGCTGACAGCTATTTGACATCATGCAAATTATCCAAGAAGATGTTAAAGTATAAGAAACGTAATTATATTACTGTAAGTCAATATGAAATACAATGTTCACTCCATTTTCACCATTACAGTGAGAGGGGATGAGATGACAGTCATGACACTTGAATTGCTGTCTTTAGTAACAGCGCTTGGCCAGATCATTGTTTACAGTCAATGATACTCAGGACATGACTAAGTTATGATAAGTCAGGCCGGTTGGGTGGTTCATACTGTTAGTGCAGCAACAGAGTTTAGGTAGGCGATGGCCTCTCTCTCTCCAGTACAGAACCAGGCAGCTTAGTCTCTTATCTGTGAGAATAATAACAGGAAAAGCAGGGGTCAGTTCCACCACTGCTGGGGGGTTCAGGCCCGAAACAGGCCGTTCCCACTCAGTAATATCTAACGGGAGTCCTGACAGCTGCTTCTCGCTCTCCACGCTGTGATTGGCCGGTCCAGGGCCATACAGAGAGCCCTGTGACCTCTGACCTCTCACCAGGGTGCTAAGCTGCCAACTGTCATCAGAGGAAGCGATTTATCCTCCCGGGGTTGAGGGTCCTGCACACACAGCAGCTAGAAAGAGTAAAGAGAGAAAAGGAACTCCGTCTTAAGTGCCCAGAGTAAACATAAAATAAAGGGGGATTTCAACATAATGGACTTGTTTTGGGGCGTTACGAAACCCATTATGTAAAGCCAGTATTCTTTAGAAACTAACATGATAGGACAATGACCTTGTTTAAAAAGGAAGTGAACAGGAAATGGTCATACAAGCACATTATAAGCATCAATGTCAAAACAAAAGTGAGTTCACGATCAACAGGTTTGAAGTAAATGGGTGTAGGTGTAAGAGGGTGACTTTGGGAGGTCCCATGAGGGTTGAAGTGGGAATATAGCTTCCATACGGTTGGGCTTATGTGGTGACTGACACACGGAAGGAACCACACCTGCCCCATCTACCTTGATTAGAATTGAAATGGCATTTAGTCATATAGTACCTGTCAAAGGTTTGGACACACCTATTCATTCAAGGGTTTTTCTTTATTTTTAATATTTTCTACAATGTAGAATAATAGTGAAGACATCAAAACTATGAAATAACACTTATGGAAACATGTAGTAACCAAAAAAGTGTTGAACAAATCAAAATATATTCGAGATTTGAGATTCTTCAAATAGCCACCCTTTACCTTGAAGACTGCTTTGCACACTCAACCAGCTTCACCTGGAATGCTTTTCAAACAGTCTTGAAGGAGTTCCCACATATGCTGAGCAGTTGTTGGCTGCTTTTCCTTCACTCTGCGGTCCGACTCATCCCAAACCATCTCAATTGGGTTGAGGTCGGGGGATTGTGGAGGCCAGGTCATCTGATGCAGCACTCCATCACTCTCCTTCTTGGTAAAATAGCCCTTACAAAGTCTGGAGGTGTGTTGGGTCATTGTCCTGTTGAAAAACAAATGATAGTCCCACTAAGTGCAAACCAGATGGGATGGCGTATCGCTGCAGAATGCTGTGGTAGCCATGCTGGTTAAGTGTGCCTTGAATTATAAATAAATCACAGACAGTGTCACCAGCAAAGCACCTCCACACCATAACACCTCCTCCTCCATGCTTTACGGTGGGAAATACACATGCAGAGATCATCTGTTCACCCACACCACATCTCACAAAGATCCAAAAATCTCAAATTTGGACAGATTTCCACCGGTCTATTGTCCATTGCTCGTGTTTCTTGGCCCAAGCAAGTCTCTTCTTGTAGCGGGTGATGTTGGATGGAGTCAGACGCAGGAGAGTAAATCACAGAATAAATGGTTTAATCAATAAACAGAGGTACGCAGCAATGCGTAATACACACCTGTGCGGACAAACGGCGCACTGGGGAAATAAAGGCACACGGGTGAACAATCCAGCGATACACAATATAATCAAGCTCCACCGAGCTATAATCTCCTCTACAATAAACTATCACACACAAAGACCAGGGGGCAGAGGGAACACTTATACAGGTACTGATGAGGGGATATGAACCAGGTGTGTGTAATAAACAAGACAAAACAAATGGAATGAAGATATGAGGAGCAGCAGTGGCTAGAAGGCCCGAACAAGGAGAGGAGGCAGCTTCGGAGGAAGTCGGGACACTTCTTCTTATTGGTGTCCTTTAGTTGTGGTTTCTTTGCAGCAATTCGACCATGAAGGCCTGATTCACACAGTGTCCTCTGAACAGTTGATGTTGAGATGTGTCTGTTACTTGAACTCTGTGAAGCATTTATTTGGGCTGCAATTTATGAGGCTGGTAACTCTAATGAACTTATCCTCTGCAGCAGAGGTAACTCTGGGTCTTCCATTCCTGTGGCGGTCCTCATGAGAGCCAGTTTCATCATAGCACTTGATGGTTTTTGTGACTGCAGTTGAAGAAACTTTCAAAGTTCTTGAAATGTTCTGTATTGACTAACCTTTATGTCTTAAAGTAATGATGGATTGTCGTTTCTCTTTACTTATTTGAGCTGTTCTTGCCATAATATGGACTTGGTCAATTACCAAATAGGGCTCTCTTCTGTATACCCTGCCTACCTTGTCACAACACAACTGATTGGCTTTACAAATTAACTTTTAAGAAGGCACACCTGTTAATTGAAATGCATTCCAGGTGACCACCTCATGAAGCTGGCTGAGAGAATGCCAAGAGTGTGCAAAGCTGTCATCAAGGCAAAGGGTGGCTATTTGAAGAATCTCAAATATACAATATTTTTTGGGTTTGTTTAACACTTTTTTGGTTACTACATGATTCCATATGTGTTATTTAATAGTTTTGATTCTACAATGTAAAAAATAGTAAAAATAAAGAAATACCCTTGAATGAGTAGGTGTGTCCAAACTTTTGACTGGTGGTGTATGTCCTACAGTAACTTTGCCTGCCTTTGATTATTACCTCCTAAACTGGTTTGGCTGCTGGCAATCCCCCTCGTTTTTGGCAGGTGCATGGTTATCAGAACACAGGAAGCCATTGTTCGTCACGTCTGATACGAATGTCACACATTTTCCTTGGGATAGAATATAAAATTCCGCAGACTTGCAGAGATGGCAACACTGATTATAATCCTCTCCGAGTGCGTTTCTCAGCTTGTCCAAAGCATGCACAAACTCACGTACCGCACATGCACACACACACCGCCACAACTGTCCCAGCGTCTTAGTGATCTTTGACAAAACATCCTGTTTGCCTCAAGAGCCTCTCTACAGTGGATCAGGCAACACGTATTTCTCTTTGAAAATAAATTGTAAGTGGAGATCTACCAGCAATCAGAGTTTTAGTACTTGAGAAATACGTGTTGGGAAAGCAGACAGTGAGTTCTCCATGTTTTGGATATTTTTGCCACTTATGTTGCCAGATTACCTTGAATACACACAGAATGTATGACATAGTAGCCCTTTCCTGCAGTCAAATGACCGAGTGGCCTCATGGGTGGAATGTTATTAATATTTCCCATAATTTGAGAAACATCTTTTTTTTTTTACTCCGAAAATCCGGTCAAACGGTTTTGTTATATTTCAGTCTTCTGTGATGTATATAAAGTATTATATTGGGATGCAAACTCCAAATGGAATACATTTCAACTCTACATCTGGTACAGGCGTCTTCTATTTTTTAAGCCCATAACCATGTGTGTGAGGCGTATACTTTTGTTTCAAAGTAGATTTGTTTAAGACTGCCAAGAAACACTCTGTGTGACCCTGATTTAGCCCACTGCAGTGAAAGGTTAAGTAGCCTCCCTCTTCCAAAACGGATAAGGTAGGACACACTGCATAGCATTATTGATACCCGACTATTATGAAGCTGTTGAATCCTCACGATCATCCTCATCATCATGCTCTTGCTATTGTCATAGTAACGGCCCCTGTCCCCTCCTGTACTGTAGTAGCAGCCCCACTTGGCCTTGACCTTCAGTCGTCTCAGCACAAATAAGACAGGAATTCAGAGAATGTGCTCCTGGAGCAAAGAATCACTAGAACCATGGCAATTTGACTACATCATCATCGGTACACTCAATATGGCCGCCAGCCCAACCCATCATGGAATGTTGACTTGAAAGGGGATTAATTATATTTCTATGGTTTCAGCTCCTTCGTTGGGATGCACTGAGATGGTATGCCATGGGAAGGAGGTATCCCACAATAGATTTGATGTAATTCCATCACTGAGCAAGGATATTGAATCCATTTAACTTCCTTTGCTTTCATCACTCCAAATATTCTCACAGATTGATCTCTCACACTGATCTTTATGTGGGATGAGTTACTACATTTCCAATAGCCATTTTCATGCTGTATTTCAGAAAGTAAAATAATATAGTGTATACCACATCAATGCCACATTCAAGAGTGTGAACAAGGGACCAAGTAGTTGTTTGTTCTCTGATCCACTGGGATACTTTGCTGCTTGTTCCAGACATAAGGTGTGTATATATCTGAGAGATTTATAAGCATATCCACTTAGTTTTGAGAAGTCTCATATATGACGTTTTTTATGCTATTGTGGCGATAATTAAATATGGCTATGCAACTCAATGCAATAACTTGCTTTACTGTATCTATATCTATATCACAATTCAACGGCTCAGACACGAGACGTATGTGGCAGGGTCTACAGACAATCATGGACTACAAAAAGAAAACCAGCCACGTCGCCAACACCGACGTCTCGCTTCCAGACAAGCTAAACACCTTCTTCGCCCGCTTTGAGGATAACACAGTGCCACTGACGAGGCCCACTACCAAGGACTGTGGCCTCTCCTTCTCCATGGCCGACGTGATTAAGACATTTAAGCATGTTAACCCCCGCAAGGCTGCCGGCCCAGACGGCATCCCTAGCCGCGACCTCAGAGCATGCTCATTGACTATAGCTCAGCATTCAACACCATAGTACCCTCCAAGCTCATCATTAAGCTTGAGGCCCTGGGTCTGAACCCCGCCCTGTGCAACTGGGTCCTGGATTTCCTGACGGGCCGCCCCCAGGTGGTGAAGGTAGGAAACATAATCTCCACTTTGCTGATCCTCAACACTGGGGCCCCACAAGAGTGCATGCTCAGCCCCCTCCTGTACTCCCTGTTCACCCATGACTGCATGCCCAAGCACGCCTCCAACTCAATCATCAAGTTTGCAGACGACACAACAGTAGTAGGCTTGATTACCAACAATGACGAGACCGCCAACAGGGAGAAGGTGAGGGCTCTGGGAGTGTGGTGCCAGGAAAATAACCTCTCACTCAACATCAACAAAACAAAGGAGATGATCGTGGACTTCAGGAAACAGCAGAGGGTGCACCCCCCTATCCACATCGACGGGACCGCAGTGGAGAAGGTGGAAAGCTTCAAGTTCCTTGGCGTACACATCACTGACAAACTGAAATGGTCCACCCACGCAGACAGTGTGGTGAAGAAGGTGCAACAGAGCCTCTTCAACCTCAGGAGGCTGAAGAAATGTGGCTTATCACCTAAAACCCTCACAAACTTTTACAGATGCACAATTGAGAGCATCCTGTCGGGCTGTATCACCGCCTGGTATGGCAACTGCACCGCCCACAACCGCAGGGCTCTCCAGAGGGTGGTGCAGTCTGCCGAACGTATTACCGGGGGCAAACTACCCGCCCTCCAAGACACATACAGCACCCGATGTCACAGGAAGGCCAAAAAGATCATCAAGGACATCAACCACCCGAGCCACTGTCTGTTCACCCCGCTATCATCCAGAAGGTGAGGTCAGTACAGGTGCATCAAAGCTGGGACCGAGAGAATGAAAAACAGCTTCTATCTCAAGGCCATCAGACTGTTAAATAGCCATCACTAGCACATTAGAGGCTGCTGCCGCCTATTGAAATCATCAGTCTCTCTCTCTCTCTCTCTCTGTCTCTCTCTCTCTCTCTCTCTCTCTCTCTCTCTCTCTCTCTCTCTCTCTCTCTCTCTCTCTCTCTCTCTCTCTCTAGGAGGGGGACTACTGGAAAGAGGGTTCACAGAGTTTGTACCTGTCTCCATCCTGTCACTGCAGAGGTGGCCTAAAATAGGACTGGAAGACAAACTGGGAAGCGTTGTCTTCCTGTTGACTCGTTTCCTGTAAGCGATAGAGCACATCCTATTGTCTGTGAGGGCAACTCTGTACCCTACACCAGCCCAGCCATCTACTATGGCCGTATAGACCCATAGACATGGTAGATGATCCTGGACCATCCTGTGACCTTGTACAACATCCTACGGCATCAGTATTGGGCCTATGACATCAAACTACATCCCTACATCCTCCATGTCCTCTTTTATGTGGTCATCTTATGACATGAACGGTGGGTCCCAATACATCACGTGTCACCCAGCTGTGTTGGAAATCGATGGACATTAATGATCAGTCTGTGACAGCAAATGATTTAAGTGGAATTAATATGCATTGCCATAATACAGATACCTATGCCGAAAATCCTAGCCTTGCATATTTCCATTCTACTTTGCCACCATGTCCTTGGTAACATTCCAAATGGGTAAAGTGTCAAAGTGAAAGTGGTTCTTCTGAATAAAGGCCAAAAGATGAACAATTATTAACCTAGTGTCACTGTGTTGCTCACGGCTTCCATCTGTTAACAATAAATGACCATACAGTTAATTTAATATACTGGTCCTTGAGAACAAAGGAAATCACAAGCAGGTATAGTAACCGCTATGTACAGTAAATCATTCCCTCGCAGCTTGCAGGGTGGATATGTTCACTAAGTGGATTACTGCTCCACTGCTCCTCAGTTGGCACCAATCTGACATCTTTGTATTTCCATGTGCCCTAAGCCTTGGAACCAGTAAACAGGATGAGTGGCAGTTAACCCCACTCTCGCCTTAGGGTCCCTAATCTGATTGTGGTAATTGAACACAAGGGATTTGTGACAGTGGCCATGTGTCCAGAGCTTTAGTAGGATCCCTCTTATCAACCCAGTTAAGGATAACCTCCGTTCTCACAGGGGACAGTCTGTAGAGCCACATACTGATGTTGGTCTTACAGTGGGTACAGTATGTAGACAATGATATACAACACTAGGTGATCATCTCCAAGTATCACTCATTGATGCAATTTTTGTCGGGAGCTGGCTTTCAGGGCTGAGCCATTGGAACAGGGACTGATTATACAGTACTGCCCCTTTCGGAGGCCTACTTATACACTGAGTGTACAAAACATTATGAACACCTGCTCTTTCCATGACAGACTGACCAGGTGAATCCAGGTGAAAGCTATGATCCCTTATTGATGCCACTTGTTAAATACACTTCAATCAGTGTAGATGAAGGGGAGGAGACAGGTCAAAGGAGGATTTTTAAGCCTTGAGACAATTGAGACATGGATTGTGTACATGTATGTGTGCCATTGAGAAGGTGAATAGGCAAGACAAAATATTTAAGTGCCTTTGAACGGAGTATGGTAATAGGTGCCAGGCGCACTGGTTTGAGTGTGTCAAGAACTGCAACGCTGCTGGGTTTTTCACACTCAACAGTTTCCCGTGTGTATTAAGAATGGTTCACCACCCAAAGGACATCCAGACAACTTCACACAACTGCGAGAAGCATTGGAGTCAACATGGGCCAGCATACCTGTGGAACGCTTTCGACACCTTGTCCATACCTCAATGAATTGAGGCTGTTCTGACGGCAAAAGGGGGTGCAACTCAATATTATTAGATGTTCCTAATGTTTTGTACACTCAGTGTACATTGACAGGTGTCCAAGCTTTTATTTTTCCTTTACAGATCTAGGAAGAGGATGATGGTGTTGCTTGTTAATTGATTACCTGTTCAAACTTGTTAATTATCGTTGAACCTCATTCTAACCTCATGAACCCTATCATTATCCATATTTAGCTAATCTAATGAGCAAGGCTATAAGGAAAGGTCAGAGAAAATATGTACCACGTGTCAATCATAGCAGTGTATGTGTTTGCTGCCATTGAAATCCCATTAATCCAAAAAACATTGACTTCTAGACAAATAATGGTCTGTAATGAGGCACACAGAATTAACCTACAGGTGCTCTTTAAACAAACAATTACACACGGTTATTGATACAACAACATTCCTTATCGCTGTTTGGTCATTCCGTACGCATTCCATGCAATGGCACTGCTATCGAAAGTACAATCCAGGACAAGTGTAACCCGGGGTTTTGTTTAAACATCTCGATAGTGTTCACATGCAGCCATGAGAGCCTCTATGTAATAATAATATGCCATTTAGCAGACGCTTTTATCCAAAGCGACTTACAGTCATGCGTGCATAAATTTTTTGTGTATGGGGGGTCCCGGGGATCGAACCCACTACCTTGGCATTACAAGCGCCATGCTCTACCAGCTGAGCTACAGAGGACTTCATATGTGGGAATGAGTGGGAATGTTGTTCGCAAACTTTGTATCTACAGGTGCGTTGGTTTGAAAATATTTTACTTTTCAAATAAGGCCTAACACATTATTATTACACCAATCACATTTCACTTCTTGGTCTTTATGAACCCTCTGAGCACTGATAAAGCATGGACTTGGACACAACCCATTTTTTTTAACGTAGGCTGTTGATGGTGCTGCTTATAGCCCTTCCATTGCTATTATAGTTCCCAACACAACTCAATGTGTCCGTTATTACTCCCAACACTGTGGACCATATATGACTGACTAGGCAAACACTACCACCAAGCTCTCTCCTGTATGTAGAGCAGTCTTTGCTTGGTGTTTCAATAGTATCCTAAACTCTCATGTATGCTTTTGTGATTGTTAAACAATTCCTTAAAACATGTTTAAATAGTTACTTCCTAGATGCAGGGAAGCTGCTGCAGGTGTAGCTCACAGGCCCTCTCCTTGGTATGGTCTAGATGGACCATAGATCTGGTCCAGGGCGTTAGTGCGCGTTCCTTTACTAACAGTTAGTAGAGGAACGCGTATGGTAACACTTTATTTGCGTCCTTTATTTAAATGGGGAGATCAAGCTGATCCTAACTGTTACAGGCCAATTTCTATCTTGCCCTGTTTTTCAAAAGTGTTGGAAAAACTTGTCAGTAGTCAATTGACTTGCTTTCTTGATGCCTATAGTAATCTCTGGTATGCAATCTGGTTTCCGCTCAGGTTATGGATGTGTCACTGCAACCTTAAAGGTCCTAAATTATGTCACCATTGCCCTTGATTCTAAGCAATGTTGTGGTGCTATTTCATTAACTTGGCCAAAGCTTTTGATACGGTAGACCATTCCATTCTTGTGAGTCGGGTATTGGTGTCTCTGAGGGGTCTTTGGCATGGTTTGCTAACTACCTTTCCCAAAGAGTGCAGTGTGTAAAGTCAGAACATCTGCTATCTCAGCCACTGCCTGTCACCAAAGGAGTACCCCAAGGCTCAATCCTAGGCCCCACACTCTTCTCAATTTACATCAACAACAAGCTCTCTCATCCAATTATATGCAGATGTTACAGTCTTATACTCAGCTGGCCCCTTCCCGGATGTTGTGTTAAATGTTCTACAACAAAGCTTTCTTAGTGTCCAACAAGCTTTCTCTGCCTTTAACCTTGTTATGAACACCTCTAAAACAAAAGTAATGTGGTTCGGTAAAAAGAATGCGCATAGCTGATGTTTTGGTGTTGTCGGCGGTGTAGCTGTGTTGGAGCTGCCAAGGCGGATTTACCACTTCTGTTGAAGGTGAGTCACATGGAAAAGGAAGATAACACGTGTCAGAAATCATCGTAAACATATGACTTGACAAAGTGTAGGGAAAGATATTTCAAAAACTTTCCATGTTCTAGATCTTGGGACTGGGTTTTCCTGTGGCCTTGGCCTCAAAAGTTCTTTATGGCATAACCACAGCCGTCTACTTGGGCATTTAACCTACTCTGCCAATTAGGCCTACAGTATGCAAGCAGTAAAAAACAACTTTTGAGTTAATAACAACTGTATAAATTAGATATTGAAGATTGATCTAACATAAACCAGATAAGTAGCCTAATGCAATGAAATGTTCTTTAACTTTTGCATTTAGGGCATTACACGCATTTAAAAATGAACTAAATACCTAATCTCCATGTGGATCAGGAATCTCAGGACAATATTTCTAAATATAATTCAACCAGTATAACTCTGATTCTGTGGGAATCATCTAAATTCCACAGTTCTTGCCATTAGTGATTCTTATCAAAACAACAACAACATATATTCAGATAAGACTAGATAGGGTACAGTCAAATGTGACATGATACGTTGTTTGGTTCACCCTTTGGTCTTTGAGAACAGTGAAGCACAGAGTTGATATCAAGCAGCGTTAAGTTCCTTATAATTACCCTGATTATTCTACGTCTTTCCTCTTCTTTCAAAATCCAGAAATTCCAGATGGGCTTGGCATAAACAAACACTTTGGTGATTTTCTCCCATGAAATGCTGCCATGAAATAGATGGCCACTGAAGGGCATCATCTATTTAAGTGTTTGGAGTGTGTTTCAAAACTGAGGGCCATACCAAACCAAACCACATACCGTAATGGCCTCTTGCATATTATGAAATGTAACCCTTTATGTTCCAATGGCTATTCAAAACATCATTCTTCATCTCCTCACCTCTCCACACCTGTTCTCAGCTAGCTCACACATAGCATAGCTCTGAGTCATAGAAGCACACCTCTGCAATATGCAACCAGTCAGAGATGGAGAGACAGAGGTTATGATGCATCCATCATTGAGATTGTTCCTTGGAAAGACATCGCCAACAGGCTAAGTGTTGTCACCGAGCTCCTTGATATCTCAGTTTTCTCTCTGACTGTACTAACCACTTTCCCCTATTCTGTCTTTACCATGCAGGTCACAGTGAAGAAATCACACCAAAGCGCTGCTCTCTTTTTCTATACAGGTAGATACTAAGGTATTCATAAAGGTATGCACACGCAAGCATTTGTGCACGCCCCCACATTTATTTTCTGTGTCGGGAAAGGTTGATTATATCACGTGTCAATAAACTGCATAAAGGTTGTGAAAACAGGTATTTGACATGTATTAATGCTTAAACATCATTAATAGATGTGTAATACTGTAATATTCCTCAAATGTCTGGTTCACCACATAGGTTTAATAGTGTTGTAATGACTGTGATGGCTTGCAGGGCATTTATGTTGACATTGTGGCTGGAAAATCCAATACTTTTAATATCTTCCCAGAAAAGGGAAGGGGGGAGCTTATCATAATGCAAATCAGTAACTTATCGTAAAAAACAGGAAGTAATGTGTTGCTGACTCATAACTTGGGCACCAGCCAACAATAGTTTATGTGAGACAAAGACACTGCAGCCTTGTGCTCGTAAATATCCATTAAACATGACATGACATAAACATAGCAGTTAAGATAGCAAGGGTGTTAAATACCATGCCACACTGAAAACATTCAGCATCATAGTGAAACTGAGATGTGGAGGATTATAGCTTAGGATAAAGTCTGTCTTACATGTACCTGTTTTAGTAAAACTAAATGTCAGATGAAATCCCTATGATATGCTTGAATAGTTTCACAGTGGCAAAAGTAATGATAGTGTGGAATAACTAAACAGACGTGGAACAACATTACTTACTAATGAGGCCAAATGTATTCACTAGGTCTAGGCTAAGTACGTTGCCTTCAGCAGCTTGTTATGAGAATATCGTAAGAATCTGAGTTCTCCTTGGAGGAGGAAGTCTTAGTAGGAAGTCTGAGAGTCTCAGTATCAGTCCTGACATGTTCCTTCAGGAGAACCGTGATTCCTTAGAACATCCCTCAACAACCCCCCTTTACCAACGTTTTAACACCCTTTGCACTGGGCTTTCCCCCTTTTCCCCATCCACTATTAGATTGGACAGAGAGTCTGGTGAGTCAATGCTGACGGAGTCAAAGAGGAAGTTAAACCGGAAGCTATTATTTAATCTTCTGAGTCCCAACCGTATCCCATAATGACTACTTATCGTAAATCACAGCTCTGAATGGAGCACGTTACGTAAAGAAACCAGTTTCAACTGAAGGGACTTGGAAAATCCCTTTCGTAAGGTGTTGACAGGTTGTTGTGTAGATTACTTAAATTTTTTACATTTTTAGTCATTTAGCAGACGCTCTTATCCAGAGCGACTTACAGTTAGTGAGTGCATACATTTTTCATACTGGCCCCCCGTGGGAATCGAACCCACAACCCTGGCGTTGCAAAAGGAAGAGATGTTTTCACGCGTCTATATGGAAATATATCTATGGCTTTGGTAGCCTCCCACTGTTAGACATGGCTGACCTTATACCTCTTCAAGTCAGATGCCTAATCATAAGAAACCCACATACACTAACTCAAGAAAATATCAAGACCTAGGGCTGGATTCAATCCGTATTGCTGATGTTCAGCGCTATAGCGCAATTGAAATGTAAAGGTAATTTTAGATTTGAGCCAACATATGCAGCGTTTACCATGAATGCAGTCTCTGCTAACGCGGGAACATTGCCTATCACTCTGTAGAGCAGCTCTTGTCATCCATATGTAAGCCATTAACTCCGCTGTTTACTTGGTAGATGCTTACATATTTACTGAAAATGCAACATCTGTTCTACATTGGTTCAGCAAAATTTCATTGAAATGACGTGGAAACAAAATTAATTCAACCAGTATGTGCCCAGTGGACAATGTGTCCAAAAGCCCCAAGCAGGAAGAAACAGTGTAGTTTACAATAGTTACACAGTGTGACTCATTGCAAAGGAACACTGTGGTTTCCCAGTACCATGATCAAGGGACAAACACCTTTGGTCCACATTATCTATTCCCGCATCTGCCACATGCTAGGTGCTACCACAAATACCCAATGATGCGGACAGGATTGTAGGTGACCTCCTGAGTGGCGCAGTGGTCTAAGGCACTGTATCGCAGTGCTAGCTGTGCCACTAGAGATCCTGGTTTGAATCCAGGCTCTGTCGTAGCCGGCCGCGACCGGGAGACCCATGGGGTGGCGCACAATTGGTGGAGGGAATGGCTGGCAGGGATGTAGCTCAGTTGGTAGAGCATGGTGTTTGCAACGCCAGGGTTGTGGGTTCAATTCCCACGGGGGGCCAGTATGAAAAATAAAAAAATAATGTATGCACTCACTAAGTCGCTCTGGATAAGAGCCTCTGCTAAATTCCGTAAATGTAGGTGCTTCTTTGGCCACATTGAGGACGTGTCTTTGAGAATGTGTTGAGACATCCAAATGAGAGCAACAAACATGAATATCAGTACTGTGCTGACTTGGTGTAACCCAGACATGGGGTATTATCTGGAGTGCAAGGAATACCAGGATGACAGTTTCTCAGATATATAGTGGCTATGGAGGAGGGCTTACTTGGAAAAGAGCCTACTCAGACTGGAAACAATTCTGGAATGAAATAAAACACTGGTGGCCGTTAAACATGATGCAATACTGATCCGTTACCTTTCTTCTTTTGGGGTAGTTTCATTCCTGCCTAATACATTATTCACTTGTTTCCTTTCAACCCCCCCACCCCTTTAGTGGAGAACAACCCATTCCACAGAAAGCTAGCTAGTGTTTAAACCAACAATATGTGTATAAATCATTGGTTTAAACAGACTGAACCAAAACTATTGGAGCACCACGGCTTTTGCTGTCTCTCCCATTGGGTTCCAAACGTAACCAATTTATCCAATATTGTATTTTCTTTGGCCCAGTAGTATCCCACACTCAAGGCCTAAAGTTACATAAGTGGAAGGTCGCTTCTGGCCTTGAGACCTGTGGGGCAACAAGGGCGTAACTCCAAACCCCACCCCCATCTCCACCACCACCAATCACCCCAAACCCCCCCCCCCCCATCTTCCAACACACACCTCCCGTTCTGCAGTAGGCCAGTGTGGTGGTGGGGAGGCGGGTTGGCAGTGACGGTGCTCCAGCAATTTGCGCAATTAGGGTCAGGGCAGGGCTGTCAGCCCCCAGCGCAGCGCGGCGCGGGGAGAGCCCATGTCAGCCTGCTCCTCGCTAATGAGTCCAGCGCCTTCCATTCAGACGCTCAGTAATTAAGAGCTGGTCCTCTTCCAAGAAACATTCTCCTCTCCCCGCCATCTGTCAGCGAGGCAAGAAAGGAGCCCGCGTTGTACTGTTCACTCCTCAGCTCTATTACTTTTTAAGCTCCAACTTCCAAATGAGAAGAGAAATCTCAGCCTGGCACTGAACGTCCCCTCAGAGAGGGGGTAGCTGGGTTTGGAGCCGTCACAGAGTTATGTTAAGCACTTTGACTTTGAGGTGCGTTTGTGTTGAGGAACGAAGGAGTTGTTTTATAATCCATCATTTGGCACAGGGGAGAGAAACTTCATAAACTGGGAAATTAGTGTAAACAAGCAACAAACATGACACCCTGCCCAACCCCCTACAAGGCAGCACCTCTCTCACAATCACTCCAAGGACTCTCCTCCTCTCCTCCTCTCCCCTCACCTTTCTTTTCCTTTCCTCCTCTCTCATCTCCTCCTCTCTTTCCCTCTCCTCTCTTCCTCTCTCCCCTCAGTGAGGGCCCTGTCTGTCACAGATGAGCCCTGCTCCAGGGCATGTCTTGATTAAAAGGCCTTCCACAGTGATCAACACCCAGGGTCCCAATCCTTGGTCCCGGAGAGCCACCTCCCTGCCCACCTGGTGGCCCCAGAGAACCTCTACCATTTCATCTAGCTCCATTCTGCCCTTCTGTTAGACGAAAACGTAATCATTAGCTGAGAGAGGGGGGGGGGCTTGTCTCCTTACAAGCCCCAGGAACCCCCTGGCCTCAACTCGTGCCCCCCATGGCTGCCCTTTCATTTGGATGGCAATATTAATTAGCCAGAACTGCTCAGTGCATTGTGGGGGATAGGGTGGTGCATCATGGTCTGATGGGCCTCAGGATGGTGGATGGGGTTTTGGGATAGGGTGCTTCATCTGGATTTTGGTTGTTGTAAATTGTAGTTCAGATATGCTGTGCCAAAACAAGCTGGTGGATAGTTATGGTGTGTTATGGAGTGTGGTCTGTATCCTGGTGGCCTTGGAGTGTGGCCTCAAGTAAATAAAGTGAAAGGGGATCTTGTTTAGACAGGGCACTGATGTGTCTGAAGTGAGGTTTTGGAGATAGGTAGTTGTAGCAGAGCGGCCCCCGCTCACTGTTATTTCCTGTGCCTGTCGCATTGAGTCTGGTCTCTCCTGCACTCCACTGGCCCTGAATGTTCTCCCTTCATTATCAGCCTGCCCCAGCCCAGCAGGACTCCCCTTCCTCAGCTCCACGTCACTCCCCCACCCAGCCCAAGCCCCCAGCCCCAGCCCCAGCCCCAGTCCCAGCCCCAGCCCCAGCCCCACAGACGAGGGGGAAGACAGACAGGGCAAAAGACTCCATCTCCAGCCAAGGTCAATTGACCCAGTTTGTGGCTGAGCATACTGGAGACGTTGCTGGTGTCGCCTGCTCAGGTCGCATGGCGGGAGTTGGCCAAGGATGGCGCCTAGATGTGTGAGGGCGCCAGCGAGGACCACCAACAGAGGGAAAGGATGTGGAGCACCATCCTCTTACATTATGCATTATTATTTATCCATATTAATATTGGCCATTGATATTAATTAATCAAAGGGTAGACTATTATTTAGACATATTGATTTTTTTTAAATCATCATAGTAACTGTGAGGTATTGTTATTAAATTCTCAGGAAATGCAGGGGGTGTAAAGAAGAAAACTGGCTGACAACCTGGTATGACACTAAACGTTGAACTGCTCTTCCTGTTTTTTAAAGTAACATAACATAATTTCTATGCTTAACCTGCCATGACATGTAGGACAATTGAAAATGTTCTACTTTTCCAGTTCAGACAGACTGAGAGGGCTCTCTGCTTGTGAGGCCGTTAGTTTGAGATGAATGTAACATGGACCAGAGTTGACCTTCCCATTCACTCAGACTGGGGACAGTGTTTACAAGTCTTTTATCAGCCATGGCAGTTCAAATAGCCAGCAAAGCTTCGTTCTTCCCCAATTGGCACACTGCCCATCTCTGACATGCTTTCACTTTCATTGCTTGTGGCACCAAGGACAAAACCGCGAGAGGTTTGTGCAAATTACTCAAAACGAGAGAGGCGGGCTTTCCTCAGTCCGCTTTTATCTTTTTATTTTTATGCACGGTCATGCTCTCTTGTTCTGTTAATCGGTTCTCTGTAGTTAGTAGTTGCTTTGGACAGACAGGTTCCAATCAAGGCCTTTCTTGTTGGTTAATCCTTGCCTTTTGTTGTCATGGGCATTGAAGATCCATTAGTCTTAATGCATTTGATGGTTGAATGCAAAAAATGGCCAAACAAAGTTCCCCATGAGCGACTACTAGACGGCTGGAATGAATTTGAATCTTTGTGTTATGTGTCACACCTTGTCAGTGACCTGTGGCACATGTCATGAAACGGAACCTAAGAGCCTAGATAGTCTCACTTTGCTGGCTGGTAACAGAAAGTGAGATTGAAAAAGGTGTGGATTATAGAAAACAAGAAATATAGAACAGAAATGAAAGATAAACATGGAATAATCTCCTATCATAGAATAAACATTATGAAATAATCTATAAATACTTTATATTTGGTGGTGAAAGACTATCGACACAGAACAATGCATGCCTGTAAAGAGTCCAGACTGCTCAGATCAACTTTTCTTGTTTCTGCAAAGTTGTACTGAAGGCAACTCACTCCTTTGGCTGTTTAAAACACTGCTTTATTACTGCACATAGGTCAACATCTGATAGGGAGAAAAAAGTAATGGGGGCTCTGAGTTAATGGTCTCCATTAAGATAAACAAACTGTATGTGGTGAAAAAGGAGATGTTATCTGGGAAAAATGGCAGCTATCAAAAATGAAGAGCCTTCCAAATGTAGAGGCTGCTTACTTGTGTAACAATAATAATAAGCATTTGTATAAGGCCAGGATTCAATCAGAGGCACGTTATACAGCAGCACACTGGACAGCCGTCAATGTGCTAAATTTGAGTCTGACTTCTTCTTTGTGTTGTGTGTGTGTGTTTGTGTATAGTCTGGAGGAGGCCGATGTGTTAACATCTAGTGAACCACCCAGTTGTGTAAAGTAACGAAGTAGAAATAAGTAGTTTTTTTGGTATCTGTACTTTACTTTACTATTTATATTTCTGTCGACTTTTACTTTTATTTCACTACATAAAAAATAAAAAAAGTATACTTTTACTCCGATACATTCCCCTGAGACATTCGTTACTTGTTACAAAATCAAATCATGTTGGGAAAAAAATGCAAGCAACAACGGCACACTCATGGGTTAACAGGCTAGCTAACTAGTCGTTTCCGAATCTGGGCACATTTTAGTCAGCTAACGTTAGTCTAGCCAAATACCTTTTCTCTAAACATCTGGTCAAGCTAGCGAGCTAGCTAACTAATGTTAGCTTTCGGGTGTTAGCTAGCCATTTTAGTGCTAGTTGATAAAGTTGTTCTTACCTAGCTAATTACTGTAGATTTAAGTTATTGACGTAACCTACTAGCTAGATCAATTAACATCGTTTTTTCTCATTGTAATATTAAATGGTGGTCACAAACTCTCACTTAACTAATGTTGTTTATAGCTTTAAAACTAGGATCCTATACCTTAAGTATTTGGTGATGGTAGTTATGTAGCTAAGTAACGACCTTTCTCTTTTTATTTTCTTCTTATTTCAGAGAAAGCATGTATACCATCTTAAGAAGTATGGAGAACTGACGGCAAACACACTGAAGAGAAAACATGCCCCTAAGACGCCCTCCACCATCAAGCAGAGCACATTACTGAAGACAGTGTCTCAAAAATCCATTGACAAAGCTGTGGTGAAGTATGTGGTCCAAGGGCTCCAAACATTCGCTGTTGTGGAACAAGAACCGTTCAGAGTTTGTCCAGGATCTGCAGCCTAACTCAAAGATCTTATCAAGGCCCACACTGCGCTCCAGGATTGATGAAGCCTCCACAGAAATGAAGAAGAAGGTGACTGAGGCCATGAGAGGAGTTGACCACATCGCCACCACCACCACCGACTGCTGGTCTGCAAGAAGACGGAGCTTCATTGGTGTTACAGCCCACTGGATAGACCCTGACAGTCTCAACAGATGCTCTGCAGCCCTGGCCTGTAAACGGTTGAGAGGATCGCACACCTTTGATGTGTTGGCAGGCGCCCTAAATGACATCCATTCTGAGTTTGAAATCCGGGGTAAGATTTTGAGAACAGCAACAGACAACGGCTCTAACTTCTTGAAAGCTTTCCAAGTTTTTGGAGAAGATGAAAACAACGAAGCAGTGGGTGGTGAAGCAGCTCAGCCAGGACAGGAAGATGGTGAAGAGGAACAAGAGGAGAGTGAAGAAGTGGAGTTTGTTGATGTGGCAACAATCCTGAATAAAGATGATGGTTTTGAGTAACAGCTGCCAAAGCACCAGCGCTGTGCTTGCCACCTACTCAACTTAGTATCTACAGTCTATGCCCTGAAAGCAACATCCAGTGAGGTTTACAAAAAAGTGTCCCGTTCAACATTTGGCAAGTGCCAAGCACTTTGGAACAAATGCGGAAGATCCACACTTGCAGCCGAAACGGTTGAAGATGCTTGCGACCTCCAGCTGCTGCTCCCGAATGCTACAAGGTGGAACTCCTGGTTCATGGCTGTAGAAAGACTCCTGAGGATCGTCAAAGACAAAGGAGATGTGGCCGTCAGAGTTCTCTGCACAGACTTTGAGGTTCCAATGTAAGTAAGGATTATGTATTATTTTGTTATAATTTAAGGTTTTGAATGTTGTCTAAATCTGTTGCAGTGTTTCCTGACCCTTTGCTTGGGGACTAATAACTGTTTCACATGTTGTAGCCATACACTATCATTGATCCATTTAGTCAACTACTCATCCAGCCATTGATTACTGTAGTTAAATAAGGTGAAATGGTTAGTGGTCCCCTTTGTATAGGGTTAGGAAACAGTATTATAAAAAAATATATAATCATAGGTTCAATCCAGCTGAACTCGCCTTCCTCACAGAGTATGCTGCCACCATGAGCCCAGTCGCAAAGGCCATCAACATCCTGCAGGCTGAAACCAATGTCCAGATGGGGTGGCTACTTCCAACTATCAACCTGCAAATCACAAAACTTGACCGAATCAAGTTGTAGCTGAAGTACTGTAAGCCTCTGGTGGATGCGCTACAACTGGGACTGAAGAAGCGCTTCAGCCACATGTTTCACAACCCTGAGCTGATCGCAGCTGCAATCCTTCTCCCCAAATGTAAAGCAACGTGGACAAAGGATAACGCCACCATCAGAATGGGTAAGACAACGTGGTTAATTAACAGTATTTTATTATTCGTAAACAACTGTATGGTGTACATTTTGACACTTCATAGATTTGAGATCCACCCATTTAAACTACAATCCTGACTGTGGTTCAGTCCAATGGGTAGCCTACTTCGCCCTGTTGCTTGGTTTATATAGATAGGGGATGGGGATGGATCATAATGGCATGATTTCTATTGTCATCTTTCTTGTATTTCAGGAATGGACTACATCAAGGACCACCTGGAAGAACCCTTGCTGCAGCTAGGTGATGGCACCAGTTCATCAGATTAGGAGGACTTCTTCTCTGCCATGAAGACATCTTAAGCACAAGAAAGCTCCAAACAGGTGGACGGATACCTGGCCTGTTCAGCTGATCATATGGAGTTGCTCAAGTCCTTCCCGGCAGTCTGTAAGCTGTCTCTGAGGCTAAACACACCCTTACCTGCATCAGCTGCATGTGAAAGGCTGTTCAGCATTGCAGGACTTGTTTTCAGCCCCAGGAGAGAAAGGCTAGATTCCAGAAACTTTGAAAACCAGCTTTTACTGAAGATGAACCGTAAATTCTTCAACTTCAAGTAATGACAGCTTAACGCTAGCAAGCCCAAGGACATGGATGCCTTATGCGTGTTGTTAATTTATGTTTAAAATTCACAAGTTATAGGTGTCCTTGTTACAAAGGCATGACCTGACACTGATTTCTAATACAGTTCTATCAGTGGTGATGTCCTCATATTCCTACAGTGAGGTTGTGTGCAGTTCTGTACATGTACTTTTGATAAGCTCATCACATTTTTTTATTTTTATGTATAGGGTTCTATTATAGGATGTTTTTTCTAAAGCAAAGTGACTGTGATTGTAAGTGCTTACGTTTACTGACTATATTCCTTCATTATTAAGGCATAATACTATTTTGTCTGCAAGAGATGTATTTTGAAGTGTTGCCTATTTGAGAATCCACATTCTTCTGTATCCGTAAGACTGTTACCTTTCAGAAAAGCTCAAACCAAATAAAAGGTCTGGCTTTTTGGATTTACGGCTCTTAGGTTTCATACTTTTACTTTTGATACTTAAGTACATTTACCTTACGGCTATTTAGTATCAGGTACTCTAAGACTTTTACTCAAGTAGTATTCTAATGGGTGACTTTTACTTAAGTCATTTCCAGTAAGGTATCTTTACTTTTACTCAAGTATGGCTTTTTGGTACTTTTTCCGCCACTGCTTAATATAAGGAATTTGATGTATAACATTTACTTGTTACTTTTATTCAAGTATGATGATTGAGTACTTTTCCCACCATTGTACTTAAGTACATTAAAAACTGATATTTTCAGACTTTTACTCAAGTAGTATTGTACTTGGTGACTTTCACTTTTACTTGAGTAATTTTCTATGAAGGTATCTTTACTTTTACTCAAGTATGACAATTGAGTACTTTTTCCACCACTGAAACCACCTTGCATGTTGACCTCTGCCACCAATGAGAAATTGAACAAAAAGGGAGAAGAAAAACACTAGCTATCTCACTCTCGTTGAGTGGAGAGCACTGATTGGACCACTCTGACACTTGCTTCCTAACTCTCTGTACATTCCAATATGGAAGGAATGTCCAGCTCCATCCAGTGTGTGTCAGTGCTGTGGCTCCTGAGTGACTCGCCACATATGGTGTATGTTAACAACTAATGATAGAACAAGACATGGGGAGCAGCTTGGTAATGTCTCTCTTGGGCACTTGGGAGTGTGATCATGAGGGCTGAGAGGTCTTTGCTGGCTGGCTGCTTTGGCATGGAGCCCTGGACTTGACAAGCACATCTACTCAGTCGTCCTGGTTACATCTCTCATATTTACATGTGTTATTACACTACTGTTTGGTTGAATGAAGGTAGCCTGAATTATTGTATCGAACAATTTTTGGGGCATGACAGCAGCAGAGTGGATGGATTTGATGTCTATTTCATGTGAGACCATGAGACATTACCCATTGTATAAACACCTTTATTTTCCCGAAAAACATGATTCAGCTACAAGGGAGACATGTTTTATATTTATGGACAGAAAAGGAGCATCATTTTGTTTGTTTTTAGTTGTTAGTGTTGAAATCTGATGTGAGTAGGCCTACTAAAATGTTTGTGTTGTTGGCCGCAATCTTTTTAGCCCACAGATGCTTTTTAATGGTTCAAATGTCAGCAAAGAGAATGATTTGAATCTAGGACTATATAAATACATGAGCAAGGCAAGCGTCACAGCTGCCAGTAATGAAAACAAATTGAAACCGTCGCTGACAAATTATCAGCAAAAACGTGTCATCCAGGATGCACAAATTGTATGTATTTGTTGATGAAGAGAAAAACATAATTTTGTTGATGTGGAAACCTGTTGCCTAGAACTTATATAAATATGAATATTTTTGAAGATCTGGATTTTATAGCACCAGGTTAATTCAGAAGGAACAGTTTCTGATGGACTTGGAGCCTTGAGTCTAATAACGGTTTGGGAAAAGCAGTATGCAGAAAATGCAGAGCAGTTCATTGACTCATGACACACACCAGCTTTCCAACTGATAGCTGATGACTCTCAGAGCTGCCCCATACTAAAACTAGACTACTCAGGATGCACACATTGTCCTACTATGCTGTAGCCTGTTTCCTTGATATCTGAAAGGGATGGTGCCATCTAGTGTCAAAGGACCAATGTAACAACGTCTACAAAGCATGTTTGATTTGCAAGTAATACGTTGTGTTGGACAGTATAGTGATTGTCAGGCTACTCAGGAGCATACAGGCTAGTAGCCTATTATAATCATTGGGTTAAAGATTCCATTACGTAATGGATTAGTGTTGGTAGTAGGCTATTAGTGATGATATAGCTATAATGCAAATATATTAATCAAAGATCCACTTTGCTATATATAATGCTATCCATGCTGGATAGTAAATCCAGGCTGTTGCTAAAATTATATGTCATTCTTGGAGATCTGTTGTAAGAACAGACTTGGTTGAATTTGTGTTCTTGAAAACATATGTCACGACCCCATTGGTCATTTGGTCCCCTTGGTTTAACAGCGGTTGGGTAGATATGATGCCTATCATTAGCGCTGAACTGACGTTCAATAAACCCTTGCTCTAGTCGAGGATACTAAAGTTTATTTCATAGCTACACTCGTTTATCATTTCTAAACCACAGGCAATGGGAAGTTAACAGGAAAATCTGAAGTTCTGGGACCTGACGTTTATTTATCGAGTGAAACAGGTGTTATTGTTGTTTGTTTCTGTAGAAATGGGCTCGACAAACTCCAACCTGTCAAAAATTCCAAACGTCGAAGAATTAATGCAAGAAACGGGTTGTAAGTTCTCGGATGGGTAGGACTGTAATTTAGGGTACTAGAAAAACTGTATTGAGATTGTCATGATTGTACAATAACGTCATAGTTTATGCCAAATTCGAGGACAAATCTTTGAGTGGGCGAATAACGGGATTTCATTATAAATGTTATTGTGACAGCTGTATGGAGCCCAAGTTTTCTATTGCTTCTATTGCATTTCGTCCTCAAAGTTTTAGAGTGCAGATACGTTGAAATGTGTGCAAATTATTAATCGCTTTCGCAACCACAAGATTGATGGTTGACAGGTGCGCAAATTGTGCGCGCAACTTTGGCTGGCCAAAAGACGCATGCGTCTTACCCGACCAAGTACAGTATTGAATATCTAAGCTTTGAACAGATACTTATTTTGACATATACATGTGGCTTTGAGAAGTTGTAGGTAAATGAATAACTTGGCCTTTAGGCTACTTTTACAAATGCTTGAATAATTCATGGAGTGTTTGCTTGAATGGAATCCAGAGCAATGAACTGGCCTCTATATGGTTATTGCATATATTGATTAAATTATTTGGTGTGCCACTGTCCTGCCCCATTACTAATAGCATGAATCGATGTTCTCTTGTTTTCTCATTATAGTCACCCCTGCACACATTGTTCGACTTTATGACCGTTTCGAAGCATTGGACAAGGAGAAGACAGGCCATCTCCGGTAAGTGGTGGGACCATGTCATCTTTATGGAGTTTGTTTGTTGAACCAGTGTTGACTAAAACAGTGCATTTCAGAATAACTTATGTCTGAATGTCCTGTCTTTGTTCTATCCCCATTACTGTGAAGCCCACAGGATTTCGGAGCCATTAATAGGTTGGCGATGAACCCCATTGGGGATCGGATCATTGGGGCTTTCTTCTCTCCAGGGTATAGAACAACATTTCTTACATGTTTGAGTAACATTACTGACTTGATAACCTCGCCAATGAAATGGTAAGGTGAAGGTTAATGCCAACAATTTCTTTTTAAATCAAATGTCCATGTATCCTCTACTTTTGGAATGTAAGCGTTCTGGTCTTAAAATAATATCTCTCTCAGACAGGAAACGGTGGACTTCCACTCCTTTGTGAGGATCCTGGCCCACTTCCGGCCTGCGGACAAAAACCGTCCCAAAGATCCCAGTATGCCTGAACCTGTCAACAGTAGGACCAGTAAACTCAAGTGTGAGTCCTCTGGCAGATAGTTGACTCACAAAATAAATTTTTGCACTAAAATTCAACTCAGTCAGTTCCCCACTGGTTTTCTCCTTCCTTTCAGTTGCCTTCCAACTATATGACCAGGACAAGGATGGCAAAATCTCCAGAGCTGAGCTTCTACAGGTCCGTAATAACTGTTAGCTTTACTGACAATAATACTCTGTATGTTGAGCAACACAATATACCACCAATAGTTAGTGATGCAAATTGTTTCTCTGTTGTAAACCAGGTCTGGTATGTCCCTGCAATTGATGGCTAAAATGCCAACACCCTATACCAGAGGTATTCAAATCTTACACTATGAGGTCCGGAGCCTGCTGGTTTTCTGTTCTACCTGATAGTTAATTGCACCCAACTGTTGTCCCAGGTCTAAATCAGTCCCTGATTAGAGGGGAAGTATGAAAAAAGCAGTGGAACTGGCTTCAAAGTCGGGATTTTGAATTTGAGGGCCCAATACAATAGAATGAAGCCATTCTCCAATGGGTTTGGAATGTGATTGACAGCTGAGGGTGATTGACAGGTGCTACGGTCCATGCTGGAGATGCAGGTGACGGAGGAGCAGCTAGAGAGCATTGCCGACCGCACCATCCTGGAGGCTGACCTGGACAAGGATGATGCCATCTCCTTTGAAGAGTTCCGCAAGGTACCACCGGGAGGAGCTCTAACACTGACATATCAACATGGTGCATTGCAGCACAGTGCACCCAGAATTCTAAGACATACAAAGTTCATGCACATAGAAAATGATGTTGGCCATTGCAGTAGTCAAACAGCATACTGTACATTGTACGATGACAGTGTTTTGCCTATCCTCTCTCATATTCCACCATTTGTTGGTCTACCTTTGGCTTTTCTTTTTCCTTACAGTCCCTGGAGAAGGTAAACATCGACCACAAGATGAGCATTCGCTTCCTGCGCTAGCTAGAGTGGTTGCATTGGGTCAACTGACCGTTCACAGAGATGTAGCCCACTTTGTGTGTACTCATCCCTCCATGGTAAAAACAAGGCTTCAGCAGGGAACTATTACTATGCTACTGATTCCTTTAACTGGATGACTAACACTAAATATCGTAAATGACTGACTAAAATGCTGTAACTTAATATGTTGTTTACTGCATACTGGAATATGGGGATCATGTTCCAAAGTCTAACCGCACTATAGGCCTACTGTATAACTACATAATAACTGCTTTTATATAATACAGTAAAATGCCATTTAATAATAATAATTATACATGGGACTTATAGCACTTTTCAAGGACCCAAAGTCGCTTTACAATTGTAGTTTTTTTTTTTGTTGCAGAACCTACATTTTAAATTATGTTAGTTTTGACAAGGGCAAACATAAGCTTTTAGGAAGGGAAACAGATACTTGAAGTTCACTCTTCCTTGAACATTTTTAAAAAGTAAGACTTGACTGTAATAAGTCTCTAGATGTAGCAGTCGGTGTCCAAATACACTGAACATGAGAACTATACATATGAGTATGAAAGTGATAGAATATTTCTACAAATAAATATTTTTGTAAATTATATCATTAATTTACAGAGTTGCTTATGAGGAGAAAAGGCCATGAAAAACTTAAGCTTGGCTATAATTGTGTTTCAATAGATTTGTTTTAGAGAGAATGACAGTCCAACAAAAACTAAGGTGTACATTTTGACCCAGAGTAATGAAAGGGTCTGTTTGTGACTGACTGGATGACATTGAACTAATGTGTGCCAAAATCTATTTCTCAAATCTATGAATTTTTTTTGTCAGATACATGGAATCATAATTAAATAACGCTATTGGTGTTTGAGTGGAGTATTTTTGCAACTGATTTTCATATTTCAAGCATCAGTACATTTAGCTTTTTGATGTTACTGATTAAAATAGTCACACCTCCTGTTGCTATCTATGGCCGTATAACATGGGGTTATTTCCAAAGTTTGTTCCTTGTGAAATGTTCCTTATAATTTCTCTGATTGAACACAGGGTGGCAGGAATATATATTTTCACTGAGGTTAAGTGAAATAGCACATGGGTGATAGTGGAAAATAAAGTATTTCTTAAGTGGTTGACATTCACACACACTGACATTCAGGCTTGCCTTGAAACAGAGGCATAATGGATAAATTTATTTTGTACATAAAGTGTGCCATAACATTAGAAGAAGGTCATAAAGAGGAATTGATTTCAACAATAAACACATGCATTAGCAGGGCTTCCTCATTTGCCCTTAGGCTGACAGGCACATAGAATCCAGAATAAGGAGTATCCAGTGCCTAAAAAGAACAGAGAGACACAATGATTAGAACGTATATGATGCAGCATAGAAAACCATCAGCACAATACTCCAAATGTACAGAGTGCGTTGATGGAAGAATGTAACAGGGACCTGCGAGGGTGATGGTCATTGTTAGACGGTAGAGAAGGACATCAGTGGTCCCTCCCTTGATGTGGACTGGCAATCCATTGTCCGCCTGTAACCAAAGTTAGGGGTCAAATACCTATTCATGATCATGAATCACTGGGCTTTCATTGCAAGCCAAAAATAACTTTGTGATATGTGATGATAAACCAGACTGAATTGCATTCCAGACCATTAATCTGAAGAACGGAACAACTATCCCGTTAGGTCCCTTTAAAACCCGTAATGCTCTTTTTCAATGTTCAATACTGTGATAAGACTGAGGTGCCGACCAACAACGGTGGACCTCAGGCAATTCATAAATCTCGCAACATGACACATACAGTAGATCACAATCAGGTCAATGTTGCTCTGAAGAACTTGATTAAACATGTTCTGTACACATTGATGAATGATGTGACAAAGTTTACATTTGTTTGCTGCCAAAATCACATATTGTAGACATTGTTGGCCCATTGGTTGCCAATAAAAATCTAAATTCACTGATAAGACACCTCTTGTTTTCTTAGTTTGGGATTGTTTCTCATACAGGTTGGGATTGTTTCTCAACCAGGAATCCTAACGATGTCATGCTCACCTGGAATAGCTTCTGATGATCTGGCACCTTGTTCTTCATCTGTTTGGTTGTTGTGCTGAAGGCTCTGGTAGCCAGCCGGGGCAGCTTCTGAAAGGATCCCACAGTCATAAAATCAGCCATGCTACCCTTTGCATCCCTAACTGCCAAATGTCCCAAACAAATCGGTTGGATTCTTAATGGGACATGCTGACTGAGCGGCTGAGGCTAGGTGCTATTTTCATAGTGTTTCTAGTAGAATAAACCATTTGATAATAACATAACAATAGTATAGTATGTTATTTAGAGAATGGATGATCAGTATTAAATGGTAATAATAGCTTGGGATTTACCTTTGTGGTTCAACACCTGTTTTTCTACTTTCACTTTTAGAGGGATGTGATAGTAGCCTGTTGTTTCCTATAAGAGGAAAGCGCTATGGAAAACTCTTTGGGTTACTCTTACTTCCCTCTCCATTTAAATAGTGTTTGTCATGACGACAACTGCTATTATATACAGTCTTGGTTATGAGAGGAAATATCCACTTCTAACTGGTTTAAACCTTTTGAGTGGCAAAAAAAGTATGAGTGGTTCGCATACACAAAAACATTAGACAGAGCTACAAATGTTCTTTTTTCTTTTCTTTTAACAGCATGCAGGGGGGAAATTTCACAGACTTTTAGGTGTGTATCACCTTCAGTATGTTTTAGACCTTTTGAGTGAATGTACCATTTTGGCATCTTAGACATACTTTCCATCCAAAGTGGTGCTAGTTTCAAAGACAGCTGGTTTGTCACATCAAAATGCTTGATTAAATCAACATCCTCCAAGATACAAACAACCAAAAGCCTTCTCTGTAAACAAGGCAGAGATTCAGCTTCCTTTGACAAATAATCTGTCACTCCTAATGAAATATGAAATCAGACCACCTATCGATATTCTGTAAAATGACACTGTCAAGTAATTACCGGCATATAACCATTATTGTCAATGAAATAATCTGTTGAAAATCGGGGTCAAACCATACCCCCTAACCCATACCACTTGTTCTGACCCAGGTAGTTTAGTGGTGGGTCATAGTGGTTAAGAGCGGTGTGCCAGTAACCGAAAGGGTGCTGGTTCTAATCCCCGAGCCGACTAGGTGAAAAATCTGTCGATGTGCCCTTGAGCAAGGCACTTAACCCTAATTGCTCCTGTAAGTCGCTCTGGATAAGAGTGACTGCTAAATGACTAATTATTATTATAGTTCATTCATTATAACAGCACTATTTCAGCACTGAAAGAAAGTAATCTCTATTCAAGTTTTTAATCTATTGGTCTTTGTATCACGTAAACATTCTCTGTGAGGTGAATCTCTTACTACTTTTTACTATCACAGGCAAAACCTTTTCATTTAATTGAAGACCATTTTGTATACTTTTGTTGACTTGGGTTCTGTCCCTTTAAGAGAACTGTGCCACAGTGTGATCTCTACCAAGGTCAAATTGGGTGCCTGAACCAGTGGGCGAGAACTGGCATTGCTGCCAGCCAATGACTGCCACTCAACCTGTGACCTCAACCAATTAGATGATATATTTTGGAGGGAGGAACATTAAACCCTTCCCCTTGGACTGGATTCCCTGTGTGTGTGTGTACGTGTGTGCGTGCATGTGTGTGTACATGTGTACATATGTGTAAGCTATATGTGGACATGGCACAGTTTGCCTAGATAAATCATAAAGGAAAGATAGAGGAAATGTGAATCAATGAAAATATACAACACTAATATACAATAGCATTTTTCCACCTCACTGAGAAGTGAGAGGGATATAATTAAAATAATATGACCTCTCAGTAGGAGCTTGTAAACAACATATTTTAAAATATCAATAAGACCCAGTTTTTTATTAAATTTAATCTGAATGACAATATGAGTCCAATACGACCTTACAGAGAGATTATCTAGACAGATAGTAATATATCTCAGTAACTACATTTCTCTAGAATGACATCAGAATCTCCTGGGACCACCCTTCGTGTTTTACTGTCTAAAGTTGCTTATATGCAGGCCTCACTATCAGTCAACCACCGGGGCAGAGACGGGGCCTGCAACAGGTTATTTGAGGCCATAGTCCGTCTAACTTATCCCCCACACATACTGGAATGTATTTCTTTATCTAATACTTAGCAACAAGTAATCAGGAAGACATATAGCACAACTCATTTTGCCTTCTACTCTCCACATTAATAAAAGGTGGTACAAAGGTCAGTCCAACTGTACTTTTCTATCCAAATAAGATCCAAGATTCTATTAAAAATATTATAAATCTTTCTATGATTCAGATTACCATTAGCAGCAGAGAGAACAGAAAAAGTAGGATTTTTTAAACGTTTTTACCAGTAGGTGATTCATGGCGGAGGTTGTACTCAGTGTGAAGCCTCTTGCTGCTTGTCTAGCCGTGGCCCGTACAAGGGCACAGTCACATATTGCAGTATTTCTGAATGGGAGCCAAACTATGGTCACCAGGAGAGACCAAACTCTCCCAGCGCTATGGAAGTGCTCAAGCCTTCACTCCTAAGGTCTAAAATTGCTTCTTTGGTTCCCGTTGTTCACACTGATTTCTGTCCTCACACATCATTAAATATAAATATGTTTATTTGAATTGAAGTGAAATTCTTTATATGGAAAATGTATGCTTCTCATTTACAGTTTGTACTTAGGTGATGTCATTCCTGTATTTGCATCATTCTAATTGATTCACTTGTTTTCGGGCACACCATCCATCTTCCAGTTGTGTGAATAATATTATAAAAGAGTCTCAAAGCCAGACACTCTTGGTTTCATTTCTGGGTTGAGGTCCTCAGAAAGAGGAACTGAGTCTGTTGTCTCACCTCTCCCCAGCTGTGATCATGAGATCAGGCAAACAGAGAGCTTTGGTTTAGCATTTTTCTCACATTAGTAGAGAACTGTCATCATAGATCAGTCACACATGATCACTGTCTCTGGTAAGTCTCATAACACATTTGTTATAGTTGTACTATATGGTTTGTGTAAACTTGATGTTTATAGGCATACATGTATGTCTCTAGCTGTCCTTGTTTGTAGTTAGATATGGAAACAATAGTACGATTTAGCGGTGTAGACAAGGCCTAACTCAACAGTAAGGCATGCACATGTGAAATGTATGATACCTCTTCAACTGGTGTCTAACACAAGATGTTAGCATAATTTGTTATGACATTTCTATGAATTGACAAGTTTGCGGTGTCTTTAATGTTTATGAGAACAACATACTTCACACTTTTTTCGCATACAATTGTAGCCAATATATTTTTGTCACACACTCCTAGACTAGCATAAATATGCTTTCACCAGTGCTGCTCATGGTGGCCTTGCTTTCTGTCCTTACCCTCACCATGGAGTCTGACCACTGGACAGCAGACCAGCAGGAAAAGTAAGATCAGGATCTTGCATTGTAAATATATCAATCCAACGGTGTAATGTAGATCAACCAAGTGCAGAAGTTGGATTTTCAACTTCTATAGTACATGTCGATTTTTGACTATAATACTATATTTTGGGACAAGCATAGTTGCATGTGCCTCTATCATGAGTGTGATGTATTGTTATGTTCAAATATGAAATAGTCTTGGGCATTAGGATACAGAATCATTCTATCTCTCCCAGGTTCTGTACATGGCAGTGTTTGAAGTTTACTCTGCAGTGGCCTGGGAGCTTCTGTTTGGTGAGGTCAACCACTTCTCCATAGCACTTCACCATCCTCATCGTCGTCAATCACCCATTCTTGTTATTCTAACTCAATCTAACTCTGCACAGGGTCTAAAGAATTCATCTCAATGCAGAATACCTCCAAACATCCAGAACTGGACTATCCATGGACTGTGGTAAAAACACATTTTTAAAGGGGAAATGTGTGAATGGTACATCCATGTTTGAACTTTTAAATTAATTGTATATACCCATAGATTTTTGTCATTCCCCATCAGAATAAAACCTTTTGACTGATCTTAATAAACTGAATGAGAATGCCAATTCATATCTGATCATTTTTCTGTTTTTGACCTAGGCCTTTGAAAGCTCATACATGTTGCCTCTGCTGGCCAATATTCCACTCCGACCTCAAGGTAAAACATGTCTCTGGTTACAGTCACCATCGAAGGACAATGAAGAATCTGTGTGTTCAGAAGTGATCCCTCTTTCTTTCAGGACCTGGACCCTGAACTCTCTCAACTTTGGCCATCCCTACTCAAGACCCACTCCAGTTTTCTCTTCTGGTAAGAGGCAGGATGGGGGTCAAT
The DNA here is from genome assembly GCF_020615455.1 of Coregonus clupeaformis. NCBI lineage: Eukaryota > Metazoa > Chordata > Actinopteri > Salmoniformes > Salmonidae > Coregonus > Coregonus clupeaformis. The sequence continues at coordinate 45,565,794 of NC_059197.1, forward strand.
TTCGAATTGAATAGCTTCTCCTTTTCAGTTTATTGAGAAGTCATTAAAAAGAGATGGCCTTTTTTAAATTATTGAATTGGAATGTCAGTTTACTTCCTGAATTGACTGGCTTCAATTCGAATGGACCCCAACCCAGTTAAAAGGTCTTCTTACCAAATTTGTTTCTTCAACTTTTACACTACCTGTTTCACCATCTATCTCTAATATACAGTGCATTCGGAAAGTATTCAGACCCCTTTACTTTTTCCACATTTTGTTACGTTAGTCTTATTCTAAAATGGATTAAATTGTTTCCCCCCTCATCAATCTACACACAATACCCCATAATGAAAAAGCAGAAACAGGTTTTTAGACATTTATGCAAATGTGAATAAAAAACGGAAATATCACATTACATAAGTATTCAGACCCTTTACTTAGTACTTTGTTGAAGTACCTTTGGCAGTGATTACAGCCTCGTGTCTTCTTGGGTATGATGCTACAAGCTTGGCACACACTCTTCTCTGCAGATCCTCTCAAGCTCTTTCAGGTTGGATGGGGAGCGTCGCTGCACATCTATTTTCAGGTCTCTCCAGAGATGTTCGATCAGGGTTCAAGTCCGGGCTCTGGCTGGGCCACTCAAGGACATTCAGAGGCTTGTCCCGCTGTCACTCCTGCGTTGTCTTGGCTGTGTGCTTAGAGTCGTTGTCCTGCTGGAAGGTGAACCTTCGCCCCAGTCTGAGGTCCTGAGCGCTCTGGAGCAGGTTTTCATCAAAGATCTCTCTGTACTTTGCTCCGTTCATCTTTCCCTCGATCCTTACTAGTCTCCCAGTCCATGCCGCTGAAGTCCATGCCGCTGAAAAACATCCCCACAGCATGATGCTGCCACCACCATGCTTCACCGTAGGGATGGTGCCAGGTTTCCTCCAGACGTCACGCTTGGCATTCAGGCCATAGAGTTCAATCTTGGTTTCATCAGACCAGAGAATCTTGTTTCTCATGGTCTGAGTCCTTCAGTGGCTTCCGTCTGGCCACTCTACCATAAAGGCCTGATTGGTGGAGTGCTGCAGAGATGGTTGTCGTTCTGGAAGGTTCTCCCATCTCCACAGAGGAACTCTTGAGCTCGGTCAGAGTGACCATCGGGTTCTTTGTCACCTCCCTGACCAAGGCCCTTCTCCCCCGATTGCTCAGTTTGGCCGGGCGGCCAGCTCTAGGAAGAGTCTTGGTGATTCCAAACTTCTTCAATTTAAAAATGATAGAGGCCACTGTGTTCTTGGGGACCTTCAATGCTGCAGAAACATTTTGGGACCCTTCCCCAGATTTGTCCCTCGACACAATCCTGTCTCGGAGCTCTACGGACAATTCCTTCGACCTCACAGCTTGGTTTTTGCTCTGACATACACTACCAGCAAAAGTTTGGACACACCTACTCATTCAAGGTTTTTTCTTTATTTTTACAATTTTTTACATTGTAGAATAATAGTGAAGACATTTAAACTATGAAATAACACATATGGAATCATGTAGTAACCAAAAAAAGTGTTAAACAAATATATTTCAATTTGAGATTCTTCAAATAGCCACCCTTTGCCTTGATGACAGCTTTGCACACGCTTGGCATTCTCTCAACCAGCTTCATGAGATACTCACCTGGAATGCATTTCAATTAACAGGTGTGCCTTCTTAAAAGTTAATTTGTGGAATTTCTTTCCTTCTTAATGTGTTTGAGCCAATCAGTTGTGTTTTGACAAGGTAAGGGCGGTATACAGAAGATAGCCTTATTTGGTAATAGACCAAGTCCATATTATGGCAAGAACAGCTCAAATAAGCAAAGAGAAACAAGAGTCCATCATTACTTTACGAACAATGGCTTCCTGTGTTCTGATAACCATGCACCTGCCAAAAACAAGGGGGATTGCCAGCAGCCAAACCAGTTTAGGAGGTAATAATCAAAGGCAGGCAAAGTTACTGTAGGATATACACTACCAGTCAAAAGTTTGGACACACCTACTCATTCAAGGGTATTTAATACATATGGAATCATGTAGTAACCAAAAAAGTGTTAAACAAACCAAAAAATATTTTATATTTGAGATTCTTCAAATAGCCACCCTTTGCCTTGATGACAGCTTTGCACACTCTTGGCATTCTCCCAACCAGCTTCATGAGGTAGTCACCTGGAATGCATTTCAATTAACAGGTGTGCCTTCTTAAAAGTTAAGGTAGGCGGGGTATACAGAAGATAGCCCTATTTGGTAATGGGACCTTACATAGACAGGTGTGTGCCTTTCCAAATCATGTCCAATCAATTGAATTTACCACAGGTGGATTCCAAGTTGTAGAAACATCTCAAGGATGAGCAATGGAAACAGGATGCACCTGAGCTCAATTCCGAGTCTCATAGCAAAGGGTTTGAATACTTATGTAAATAAGGTATTTCGGTTTTTAATTTTTTATACATTTGCAAAAATTGCTAAAAACCTGTTTTCGCTTTGTCATTATGGGGTATTGTGTGTTGATTGAAGAGGGGGAAACATTTTTTAATCCATTTTAGAATACGGCTGTAACATACCAAAATGTGGAAAAAGTCAAGGGGTCTGAATATTTTCCGCATGCACTGTATAATTTAACATGATTTTCTCTGTTAGATTGACTGGAGTCCCCACAGAATGTTATTACTGTATTCTAGTTCACAGAATATAAATTGTGTTACAGCTGCATAACAGAGCGTGTCACTGAACGTGCATGTGTTTCTCCAACAGGAAAGATGAATGGATCAAACATGGGTCTTGTGCTGCTTGTGTGGAGGGCATGAACTCTCCCTCGCGTTACTTCCAGATATGTCTGAAACTACGCGGCCGCTTCGATATAGACCGGTCAGCCCCATTGCTCACATTCACACACCTAACCTGCCTGTTTCACAATTACACATTGTCAAACCTCTGTTGACAGCTTTTATCCTGGCTAAGCTACCTGTTCTCCACCCGTTATTCAGAGCCTTGGAGGATGCAGGCATCAAGCCCTCCTGTAACCGGTCTTATCAAGTAGGTAATCACCATCACCTTGGGGAAGGGTTAAGAGACATCTATAGGCATTGCATTGTGGGGTTTACAGAAACTAAATTACAATGCTTTTCATGTACCATTATTTGGATGTACAGACTGAGACACTGCATCCAAATAAGGATATGAAGTCTATAAACATCGTAATTCAATTATCTTGTCTTTTTGCAGCATGTGTTTTAGTAGGGATCTTATAAAATAGAACCACTTAAGTGAACTTGTTTGGTTGAGATCAGAAACATAAAAGAGAAACCCTGAGAACATGACAAATAATTCATATTTATGACAAAGGCAATTAACTTTGAACTTAAAAAGTTTACATGGGGAAGTAGGATGAAACTTGAAGAATTCCAGCTGAATAAGTCACTTAATGCATTGTTCTGCCATCTGTTTAGTACGATGAAGTCAAGCATGCTCTGGCCCCAGTCATTGGAGATGACCCCGGTGTCCAGATTCAGTGTATAAATGATGAAAAGGTAAGCTAACAGCTAGGTAAGAATCCTTAGCCTCTGTCTGTGCCATCATGCCAGCTCTTTGTCACTCAGTGTCATGCCAAACTGTTTGGAGTAGACAAGAGCAAAAACAAATCTGTGACCAAGCTAAAGCGTCACTGTAGTATTGTACCAAACCACACATTATCACCACTTGAGTGTTGTCCGTTTGCCTTTGGTGTAATTCGGCAATGGCACTGATGCTTCAAATATATTGCAGACGTAGAGAAACATTGTTCATTTGTGGGCGTGTAAATGGAATCCCTTCCCCCAGGGACGAGAAGTATTGGTCCAGGTGAAGATTCCTCTGTCTCAAAACCTCACCCTTGGATGTCATCACGAAGAGGACCAGGGAGCTGAACCTCAACCTACCCAGCTCTGGCACACCTCTCCTGGGCACCCCTGTCCAGATAACTCCACTGTCTTCCACTTCCCTATAAACCACGACCGCCCACACCAGCCCTGTGACTAGTGTTACGTCTGCCCTCACCACAGACGGGGCTGCCATGCCTGCTGGCTTAACCTAATGATAAGCAAGTTCTTGAATTGCAGGGCTCACATCTTTGAGGTAGATGACATTTAAGGCCCTCATGTAATATAGATACACTTTAAGTCCTTTAAGTATTTTTGTTTTGCAAACATGCTTTTGGTGATTCCAAAATATATATATTTTGTTAGCAAAATAAATGAGCATTTTAAAGCACCTTATTGTTACGTATATACAAAACACAATGTTTATAAAGACACCACACAGTGCAACAGTTCACATTTTATTGACATTGTACAGGCTTACCCAAAAGGTCGTTTCTATAACAAATAAGTAAAGCATAGACAGAAATTACAATCACAGAGCACGAAAAACCAATGGGAGTTCACTTAGAGTACAAGTTTGACTAACTGAAAAAGAATGAACGGGCAATTTCTAATTTTAATCGTTGATAGTGAACATGGGGGCACATATTCTGCTTGTTTTGAGTGACGCTACTTTGCAATGAGGGCATGAGGTTGGGGTGTGATGGCTCAGAGCTCCAGCTTGCCCAGGAAGCGGAGGTTGAGAATCTTCAGCTGGTCATCCAGCTCCATCCTGACAATGCCGTCGTCCCCGTCGATACTCAGTAGGATCCCCGTGGCCTCACGGTCCTCCCCTAGAATCACCTTCACCTGGAGAGGCGCACCACAGACAACAGATGACACACCAAGAGCAGCCAGGGCCTTACAAACCCAAAGAACCATGCATCTATCCACTGTCCAGTCCTCCAGACCCAGAGCTCTGTGAGTCCAGTAAAGGGGTGTTGTGGTGAAAAACAGCCTTACCTTGTTGTTCTTAGTTGGAGTGACAGGCTCCAGGTGTTCACTGGAGATGCTCACCACCTTCTCTGTGTCCTGGAGGAAGACGGAGCACATGCCACCCTGAGGAAGGAGAAGACGCATCAGGTCAATGATGGAGTACTTGATATAGGAATCAGGTTAAAAGTAATGACGAAATGTTCCACCCTTAAATATAGTTGTGAAATGTTCTTGTTTTAAGTATGATTAGTACCTTCTTAGTAGTGACTAATTATTACACTCTGAAACTGTGTGAGATGTTTAGAATATACTACCTGGTAATGTGTGAGTGTAGGACCAGTAAAGATTATGACATTGTGCTACTATTTAGCAATGTGAGTAAGAGTTAGGCCAGACAACAGACAACAAAGGACAAGGAGAACTGTCTACAGGCAACTGAGAAACCAAGATAACTGAGGAATTTAGGGAGGAGAGAAACTGTTAGGCTTGTGTGTGTGTATGTGTGTGTGTGTGAACTGATGGTCAGGGGAGCAATTATAAAGTGGAAAACTACAGCCTGCCTACAGAGGGGAGGGATTTTTTTCTCTGACGTGTGCATATAAAAATATTGTACGACCATTTTGTTTTAGAACGTTCTCAATGAATAAAGCCTGATGATTGTATGCTGGGCTACTTGGTCTGATTATTAGAGATTTACAACCTCTGGGATACAGACTGAGTAATAAGTTCATTTTTTAAACATTGGGATAGAAATTCACGTAACAGTACTTTTGGGGGGGGGGGCTTCTATTTGTTTATAGTATAATAACAATTATATAATATAGGCCATTTAGCAGATGAATTTATCCAAAGCGACTTAGTAATGCATGATTACATTTTACGTATGGGCATCCCTGGGAATCAAACCCACAACTCTGGTGGTGCAAGCGCCATGCTCTACCAACTGAGCCATAAAATGCTATTTTGTCCTGCTACAGTGGTAAATATGAAAGTAAAAGCTTATTCCAAATGAAGCGAACACCCCCACCTCTCCATCATGGTTTAAACCAGTGACAGTTTGTTCAGGTTGTTTCAATCGCAGTAATCTCTTTACTCCGACTGTCTGGCTCTCTCTCGGTCTTGAGCTTTTGCTAGCAAACTTGCAATATTGTTTCAACTGGGTCCAGCCAGCTAGCGAACTTGCAACATTGCTTCAACGGAGCCCTCACAGTTTCCTACGCCAATGAGCTCAGGACAGACACAGATGGCTCTATTTCCGTCCCGTATTTCAGCCCCTTTTCAGGTGTCGAATTTTCTTTTTACAAAATAGGTCAATTTACCAGCATCAATTAATTCAGGTTACATGAGCGTGTCATTACACTTTGATGTTTTGTAACATGTCTCTTTCTGTTCATTAAATGTTAGGTGCACTGTTTGGATGCTGGAATTATTTTGGAATGGACGAATGTGCGCAGGTAGCCTACTTTTTGAAGTGATTTGTTTGACAATCAGACGAAAACATGACTGGTTGTGTTCACGTCACATTAAAAAGGTAATACATTTTTACAGTGAAAATACATGTCTTTACCATTAGGCCCATAAAAATGTTTCACAAATAGGAAGTCCTGTGGAAAAAAACCCCCCCCGCCGAATGTCAGTATAATTCCCACTCTGTTCTAGTGTGAATGAAATAAAAACATTTTCTAATTAATTCATTTTGAATTTCAGTCTGTATGGTTTGTATCGGTTACATCAAAAGGCAATGGGATATCAAATATGCAGGATGATACATTTTGATCAAATGTGAAGGGGGGGGGGGGAGTTGCTCCATCTTAGCAGTGTCTTTCTTCCATCAACAAGACAAAATTATGGAGACGTTACTGTCAGGAATCCACAGTTAATTTCTACTCACATAAAACAGATTACTACATACAATTTGTTATGGTGACGAATCACAAAAATTAACATTTCTATCCAACAATTTTTCCCCTAAAAGCCAGTCATGTTCCCTCCATTTCACTCCAGACAGAAAACCTTTCTTCACCCCTGTAGCATCTAGGTACGTGGAGGAGTGTTGTGGTCTTTGCTACTCACCGTGACACTGCGGATGACGCCTGTCTGGTTAACCACCTGGCTGTCCAGGAAGGTGTCCTTAACGCGCACCAGGATGTCGGTGGTGACCCAGTCGCAGGAGGTCTGGTCAATGTTGGAGCCGGGGGTGTGGGGGTTGTAGCCGCCAGGGGAGGGGGCGCCGGGGGTCATGGGGCTGTAGCCTACCGGGCTGGGGCTCGGACTGGCCTAGGGTGGGGTGAGACGACAGGAGGAGACGGAGATCAGGGCCGGGTTTCTAGATAGTGATGGTACTTAGGCTTAAGAGTGTTTTAACAATGCATCGTTCCTACAACAGCCGAAGATGTAATGCGCGTTTCTCAAAACACCACGCAGAGAGAACGTTCGCTTAGTAGTTGGGAGCACGTGTCGATACTGATGGGAACAAAAGGAAGGCAACGCTGCTCTCTGATCAGCGTTCTCTTTTCAAATCTTACTTTAGACACCTTACCTTAAAAAGAAAACACTCAAAAAAGACACACACACATATATATATTGCTTTTTTTGTTCATTAGTCCACTGTTAATACAGTCCCAAAATGTTTTGCATGCCAGTAGTCAAGTTTAAGATATTGGACTTTCAAGAATCAAAGTGTCACATCATCATGATGATACAAAATGCATGCAAGCGAACATTCTCTCTGCGTGGTGTTTTGAGAAACACGTGTTACATATTCGGCTGTTGTAGGAATGATGCATCGTTAAAACACTTAACAGTGCAGATTTTTCCTTTTAATCTAACAGAATTGTATGATCACCTATAGCTGCTAATAGGCCTATTGAGGCGGCTTATTCTATAACAAAGCACTAAATCACATATTTGGTATATCATTGTGCACGTTACACATATACAGTGCATTCGGAAAGTATTCAGACCACTTGACTTTTTCCATATTTTGTTATGTTACAGCCTTATTCTAAAATTGATTAAATTGTTTCCCCCCCCAATCAATCTACACACGATACCCCATAAAAGACAAAGTAAAAACCGGTTTTTAGAATTTTTTGCAAATGTATAAAATAAAAAGAAACTGGAAGTATCACATTTACATAAGTATTCAGACCCTTTACTCAGTACTTTGTTGAAGCACCTTTGTCAGCGATTACAGACTTGAGTCTTCTTGGGTATGACGCTACAAGCTTGGCAAACCTGTATTTGGGGAGTTTCTTCCATTCTTCTCTGCAGATCCTCTCAATCTCTTTCAGGTTGGATGGGGCGCATCGCTGCACAGCTATTTTCAGGTCTCTCCAGATGTTCGATTGGGTTCAAGTCCGCGCTCTGGCTGGGCCACTCAAGGACATTCAGAGACTTGTCCCAAAGCCCCTCCTGTCTTGTCTTGGCTGTGTGCTTAGGGTCGTTGTCCTGTTGGAAGGTGAACCTTCGCCCCAGTCTGAGGTCCTGAGAGAGGTTTATCAACAAGGACCTCTTTGTACTTTGCTCAGTTCATCTTTCCCTCGATCCTGACTAGTCTACCAGTCCCTGCCACTGAAACACATCCCCACAGCATGATGCTGCCACCACCATGCTTCACCGTTGGAATGGTGCCAGGTTTCCTCCAGGTGTGATGCTTGGCATTCAGGACAAATAGTTAAATATTGGTTTCATCAGACCAGAGAATCTTGTTTCTCATGGTCTGAGAGTCCTTTAGGTGCCTTTTGGCAAACGCTAAGCAGGCTGTCGTGCCTTTTACTGAAGATTGGCTTCCGTCTGGCCACTACCATAAAGGCCTAATTGGTGGAGTGCTGCAGAGATGGTTGTCCTTCTGGAAGGTTCTCCCATCTCCACAGAGGAACTCTGGAGCTCTGTCAGAGTGACCATCGGGTTCTTGGTCACCTCCCTGACCAAGGCCCTTCTCCCCTGATTGCTCAGTTTGGCCGGGCGGCCAGCTCTACGAAGAGTCTTGGTGGTTCCAAACTTCTTCCATTTAAGAATGGAGGCCACTGCATTATTGGGGATCTTCAATGCTTCAGAAATGTTTTGGTACCCTTCCCCAGATCTGTGCCTCGACACAATCCTGTCTCGGAGTTCTACGGACATTTCCTTCGATCTCATGGCTTGGTTTTTGCTCTGACATGCACTGTCAATTGTGTGACCTTATATAGACAGGTGTGTGCCTTTCCAAATCATGTCCAATCAATATACATTTACCACAGGTGGAGTCCAATCAAGTTTTAGAAACATCTCAAGGATGATCAATGAAAACAGGATGCACCTGAGCTCAATTTTGAGTCTCATAGCAAAAGGTCTGAATACTTATGTAAATAATGTATTGTAGTATTGGTAAGACATTTGCAAACATTTCTAAAAACCTATTTTCGCTTTGTCATTATGGGGTATTGTGTGTAGGTTGATGAGGATTTCGTTATTTTTTAATCAATTTTAGAATAAGTCTCTAATGTAACAAAATGGAAAAAGGGAAGGGGTCGGAATACTTTCCGAATGCACTGCATATTGAGGCAAGAATTACATAGCCTAAAATTAGCAACAGAACTCGATTGAACATCAAATTGATTTCAATATATAGGCCTATGTAGCCTACTTTATTTATATTATAATGCAGTCATCCCAGTTTGCATTTTAAGCATCTTTTTAACCTTCACTTGTTTGAAACATTTGCAAAGACATTGGCAACTTTGTATTTGTAGTCAACTTCATTCTGGAGTTAACGGCGGTCAAAGAGACAGATAAACATCTTGATTCTATGTTTGGTGGAGAACTGAGTATAAGGTGACACAGAAGGGCAACAAAGCATCTGGACCACTAGAATAGCTGAGGCAGTCAGTAAATAACGAGCATTTTTAAGAGCAACTTCAATAACAATGGTTTTGAGAAACAGCTCGGAGATGAACGTTGCTCCTGTAGAGGTTCTAACGATGAATTTAGCAGATTAGCATCCAAACGTGTTTGATCGTAATACTTTTCCCCCCCTGGTAAGACATGCCCATTGTATAAACCAACAGCATTAAGTCTTACTAGTGGGAAAGAATGACATGTCAACACACTGAAAGCTAAAATAGCGTATTGCAACACACTTAAAGAGAAAGACAGATGTCCTGGAAATAATATGAAGTGCGTGGCAGGGCACGACATTAACGCTTGTCCGGGACAAGTAAAATAAAACAATAAAAAATTGGACAAGAATATTATACACTGAGTATACCAAACATTAGGAACACCTTCCTAATATTGAGTTGCACCCCACCTTTAGCCTCAATTCGTCGGGGCATGGACTCTACAAGGTGTAGAAAGCGTTCCACAGGGATGCTGGCCCATGTTGACTCCAAGGCTTCGCACAGTTGTGTCAAGTTGGCTGGATGTCCTTTGGGTGGTGAACCATTCTTAATACACACGTGAAACGGTTGAGCGTGAAAACCCCAGCAGCGTTGCAGTTCTTGACACAAACCGGTGCGCCTGGCACCTATTACTATACCCAATTCAAAGGCACTTACATTTTTTGTCTTGCCCATTCACCATCTGAATGGCACACACGCAATCCATGTCTCAATTGCGTCAAGGCTTAAAAATCCTTCTTTAACCGTCTCCTCCCCCTCATCTACACTAATTGAAGTGGATTTAACAAATGACCTCAATAAGGGATAATAGCTTTCACCTGGATTCACCTGGTCAGTCTGTCAGGGAAAGAGCAGGTGTTCTTAATGTTTTGTCAACTCAGTGTAGATTGAAGTTACAAAAACAACACAATATCAAACAATTACGCCGATGAGAATTTGATCAGAGAAGCCAACATTGGAATAATATTCTAATCTATTTTTCATGTACATAATAAAAATAAACATAAGTCAAAGTGTAGGTGATATGCATATCGGCTACAGCCTCATGTCCAAACCGATGCTGACATGAGGGAGGCGCCAAAAAATGTAGCCAAACTTTAATTACATAAATATAAGCTAAACGGCAGTCATGTTTGACAAATATAATGAAAGATTATTCAAATTAACGTCTAAAGGCTTGATTCTGTCGACAGGCACGGTTCGTTCAGATCAAACCACCACAAGACCGGAGAATGAAGGACAATGCTTTTGCGCACCGCACATCACCCACCTTGAATCTGAGCAGATGCGGTCAGCATTTTGAAACTATTTAACCATAAACTTAACTCTTTAAAACCTGGACATTTTATGTCATTTTATAAAGCATGTCTTACCTTGTTTCAAAGAAGCTTAGCCTAGCCAAAACACAACCATACAAATGTTGAGGGAATTATTTGATAAACTATTCATATGCCATTGAAACCAGCATCTCTCTTATGTTCTTATTGGTTTCCAAATTAACTTATTTTATTGTTTAGCAGCTAAAGGCACAATCCTGGTCATATTAGTAACCCATGCTAGTTGCTGCATCTTTAGATCTCCCCTCTTCATTTCTAACGGATATTTTCCTCTGTCACATGAAAACGCTTGCGAGTGCGGTGTGCTTTTGTGAACGTGTTTTCCCGCTAATTGCATTTTGGAACATTCGTGTGTAGCCTACAGCCATGTGCACATCAACATTTCTATCAACATTTTAAGCTCAATGGTCTGATCGGTTGTGTCAGCTTCATTGCTTTAAAACAATGTTATGTGCAGTGGGTGTATGAATTTTATTAAGACATAAAAAGTATTTGGTTGTAATTGTAATGTTGCAATATTTTCATAGGCTTCCAAGGGTGGCCCAGCATCCTCCATGGGAGCCTTAAAGGGGCAGTGTTGTATTTTGAGACAGGCTTGAATATGCAAAAAAGCCAATGGGCAGAGTGTAGCCTACATTTGTCTGATTCTCTATGGTAAAAAAAGATAGTGTTAAAAGTAGTTCCTTGCATCATACAATGATGTAAAAATGGTGTTACAGACCAATTTCTATTTTTGGACAAGTGACTTGAGCTTTCAGACAAGTAAAAAAAATAAGTTATACTAAGTGGCAAAACATTTTTATGTCAAGCGTGGTGGGTCTTACCTGGTATGCCATGGGTGAAGGGGTGGGATGGTAGCTGGCTGGTGAGTGTGTGTTCTGGTAGCCCACTGGGCTGGGGGCCACCTGATGGTAGCTCTGGGGACTGGGGCTGGGCTGGTACGAGCCCTGTGGGGAGGGGGCAGTGTACGGCGAGTACTGTTCAGTGTTGTACCTGAGGAACACACACAGTTAGTGGACTTGGCTAGGACAGAGAGAATCAAACCCACCTTGAGCAGCTGGTCGCCACTGTAAAAGGGGCCTAGAGACATTGAAAAAGATAGCAAACAGACAATGGAATACCGTGCGTGTGTGTGTGACTCACATGGCTGGGGTGCCTGGGGTCTGGGGGTTGTACTGGGGGTTGACCTGGGGTGAGGGCACCTCTGGGTAGCCGGGGGTCTGGGGGTTAGGCGTAGCCCCGTAGCCCTGAGGGGACGGGGAGGGCTCGTCATCATAACCAAACTCATAGTCATCATCCGCCCTAAAACAAGAGGAACAGAGAAACAGGTTAAAGGCGGTTTCCAAAAAGTTATCCTACTAAGGAAACATATTTTCAGGATCTGTAGAAAGTACAGAAAATAGCTGTATTCACTTTGACAACTCTTGACCAAGACAAAGACCAACAAACCCTTATCAACCATAGACTGCTGAGGCACTTTTCCACATTTAGTTTTTCCCACATGTAGCCTACCTGGATGGTGTGTTGGGGTTGTTGGGGTCCCACGCACCGCTCTGCCCTGGCGTCCTGCTCCCATCATGCAGCGGGGTCTGCGAGCCGTAGTGAGGCGTACGGCTCCCTGTGGGGAACAAGGATTACCACAATGAGAATAGTTCTATTGCAGGTCATAGATATACAGTTGAAGTCGGAAGTTTACATACACTTAGGTTGGAGTCATTAATACTCGTTTTTCAACCATTCCACAAATTTCTTGTTAAAAAACTATAGTTTTGGCAAGTCGGTTAGGACATCTACTTTGTGCATGACAAGTAATTTTTCCAACAATTGTTTACAGACCGATTATTTCACTTATAATTCACTGTATCACAATTCCAGTGGGTCAGAAGTTTACATACACTAAGTTGACGGTGCCTTTAAACAGCTTGGAAAATTCCAGAAAATGATGTCATAGCTTTAGAAGCTTCTGATAGGCTAATTGACATAATTTGAGTCAATTGGAGGTGTACCTGTGGATGTATTTCAAGGCCTACCTTCAAACTCAGTGCCTCTGCTTGACATCATGGGAAAATCAAAAGAAATCAGCCAAGACCTCAGAAAAAAATGGTAGACCTCCACAAGTCTGGTTCATCCTTGGGAGCAATTTACAAACGCCTGAAGGTACCACGTTCATCTGTACAAACAATAGTACGCAAGTATAAACACCATGGGACCACGTAGCCATCATACCGCACAGGAAGGAGACGCGTTCTGTCTCCTAGAGATGAACGTACTTTGGTGCCAAAAGTGCAAATCAATCCCAGAACAACCGCAAAGGACCTTGAGAAGATGCTGTAGGAAACAGATACAAAAGTATCTATATCCACAGTAAAACAAGTCCTATATCGACATAACCTGAAAGGCCGCTCAGTAAGGAAGAAGCCACTGCTCCAAAACCACCATAAAAAAGCCAGACTACGGTTATGTCGATATAGGACTCGTTTTACTGTGGATATAGATACTTTTGTACCTGTTTCCTCCAGCATCTTCTCAAGGTCCTTTGCGGTTGTTCTGGGATTGATTTGCACTTTTCGCACCAAAGTACGTTCATCTCTAGGAGACAGAACGTGTCTCCTTCCTGTGCGGTATGACGGCTACGTGGTCCCATGGTGTTTATACTTGCGTACTATTGTTTGTACAGATGAACGTGGTACCTTCAGGCGTTTGTAAATTGCTCCCAAGGATGAACCAGACTTGTGGAGGTCTACAATTTTTTTTTCTGAGGTCTTGGCTTTGCAACTGCACATGGGGACAAGTATCGCACTTTTTGGAGAAATGTCCTCTGGTCTGACAAAAATATAACTGTTTGGCCATAATGACCATCGTTATGTTTGGAGGAAAAAGCGGTTGGCTTGCAAGCCGAAGAACACCATCCCAACCATGAAGCACGGGGGTGGCAGCATCATGCTGTGGGGGTGCTTTGCTGCAGGGGGGACTGGTGCACTTCACAAAATAGATGGCATCATGAGGAAGGAAAATTATGTGGATATATTGAAGCAACATCTCAAGACATCAGTTAGGAAGTTAAAGCTTGGTCGCAAATGGGTCTTCCAAATGGACAATGACCCCAAGCATACTTCCAAAGTTGTGGCAAAATGGCTTAAGGACAACAAAGTCAAGGTATTGGAGTGGCCATCACAAAGCCCTGACCTCAATCCTATAGAAAATGTGTGGGCAGAACTGAAAAGGCGTGTGTGAGCAAGGAGGCCTACAAACCTGACTCAGTTACACCAGCTCTGTCAGGAGGAATGGGCCAATATTCACCCAACGTATTGTGGGAAGCTACCCGAAACGTTTGACCCAAGTTAAACAATTTAAAGGCAATGCTACCAAATACTCATTGAGTGTATGTAAACTTCTGACCCACTGGGAATGTGGTAAAATAAATAAAAGCTGAAATAAATCATTCTCTCTACTATTATTCTGACATTTCACATTCTTAAAATAAAGTGTTGATCCTAACTGACCTAAGACAGGGAATTTTTACTAGGATTAAATGACAGGAATTGTGAAAAACTGAGTTTAAATGTATTTGGCTAAGGTGTATGTAAACTTCCGACTTCAACTGTATATTCTGATTGAGGGCCATTGAGGTATTCCCTTGGTGGGGTGTGTCTCACCATCGTGTAAGGGGGTCTGGGAGCCATACATGGGGGTACGGGAGCCTGTCCCGTACATGGGGGTCTGGGAACCGTACATGGGGGTGCGTCCGTGGGTGGAAGTCATTCCTCCATGCCTCTTGGCTCCCCTGAATGTAACAAAACAAGTCAACACACATTAACACACTAAAACGGTGAAATACTGCATTAATATCACTGTGTTCACAATATATAATTGTAATAGATCTCTGATGATTTGAACGAACATTGTGGTGAGACGTTGTCGGTCCACAGAGATGGTCTGGCATGTCGAGTGCAGCTCCACTCTGGCTGTCGACTCTGTGGCATCCTTCACCACTCCAATGTATCCTGGGAAATAATGGCAAGGGTTAGGCCAAAAGATTCCCCAATGAGAATGATCAAGTGTTGAAAGTCCAACACCCATTGTGCAACATCCTCTTCTGCTAAACATGTTTATTGTTCATTCTGCAGCAGAGGACAAGCCCATCTGGTTCCCATGTAACCTGGTTCAGTCCTTTTTCTGCGTTCATAAGTGGGAAACTCCGAAAATACTACTTGTAAACTGAGAGAAACGAGTTGTGTGCATTCACATGCTTTGAACTCATTGAGAACGCAGATTAGCTATCTCTCTCTCGCTCTCTCAGTTGTATGCTGGTATTTAACAAATTTACGAGATGTTATGAACGCAGCATTACCCTTGTATGGTCCCTGGGAGATGCGGACGGTCTGTCCAATCAGGTCGTTGTCCCTCCTGCCCCGGCCGCGCCCCATCTGTCCACCTCCTCCACCGCCCCTCTGCTGCTGGCCTGAAGGAGAGGACAGGAGTTGTGTATGGCCTCTGGTCTGATAGTTGATATTTAGTGATGTATCCTGCACTAAGCGACTGTTCCCTAATGTCTACAAATCAACAAAGGCTTATGGTGAGAGTGGGACTATGACCTCATGCTCTCTGTGAGCTGAGCTGTACTCTACTCACCACCACCTCCGGGATGCATGGGGCTGCTGATGCGTGGACTCATAGGAGCGAAGCCTCCCACGGTGAAGTTTGTGACGTCTCGGGGCTATAGCCAAAGAATGGAAGAATCAAATGTCAACAACAGCTCTGATGGTTCCCACTGGACAAGGTTAAGAGGTGATGGCATAGATGGAAGACTTGAAAGTGATGATGTAAAAGTGGTGAGAGCCAATGGGAGATGGACCTTGGAGCCCCCGGCCAGCACCACGTGGCGTGTCTTGCAGACGAACATGCCCCCGTTCTCCACCAGCTTCTTACAGTGCAGGAAGGCAAAGCCTCGGAAAATGTGGCGGATCTCTCCCTCACGCCCCTGAAAAAAAAAAAAACACACACCACTTATATGCTAACAATCTACTCATTCTAATCGCACCTTTGGCAAATAGAAAAATAGCTAGAGATGGGCGATAAGGCCTAAAACTCAACATACAAAAAACAACATTTTGTGAATGAAAATACGTCAAAGCTCTTCAAGCCGACTGCTACCAAATGTGTCAATGAGGGCTCAAGTCCAGACACTGGCTTTGAAAATACAGTAACCAAACATAGATGGAGGCCTATAGTAGCGCCCAATAAAATATATATATTTGCTAATTCCGTTGAGTTCCCCCCCCCCAAATTCCATTCGCTGTTTTGTTTTTCCTGGTTTCAGATGTCATTTTTTTCAGGTTTTGGCTCTCAAAATCACTTTGATAGAAAAACAACAACATTGTACGTTCTAAGTCCACAACAAGGCTTAAACGACATCAGGAGACCATGTTTGAGGTCTGGGAAAAATCTAAGGAATTTTTGTACACCAGCAAGAGACTTGTTTGGTTAGCAGTGTTTCTATAGCGCACAGGTGATTGCAGAGTTTGCTAAACAAATCGCCGCTGGATTGATGCAAATAATCACGGTTATTCTGCCAGGTAGGCATAGGCTACTTTGTAGTTAACATTTAACTGAGAAGGTTTTTTGGAAAGCCTCTCCATCTACCAGAATAGGGTTATCATTAGCATCATCGCTAACGGCTACAAAGTGGTAGACAAACGCAGACAGGCAATTCCGCGATGCCTCTTCAGAAAGTTGAAGGAAACTAAGAATCACTGATGCATTTTGTTCATGTATTATGATAATCTTAGGCAAATTAATAAATGTTCTAATAAGTTCAATACATTTAGTTGATTTCCTACTAACGTCAATACATTTTTGAATATTGTTGAATTCCGTTTTAATGTCTGGAATCCGTGATTCCGTCCGCATTCTCTGCATCGCAGATTTTATAGGGCCCTACTATAGATGGAGTTGAGAAATACATTTTCTATGAGTTTAGACCTATAGAAAAAAGAACTGTGATAATGAATCTTACCGAGTGTGGCCCGTCGATGACCTTGACGATGTCTTTGACGTGGATGTTGTTCTGCTCAGAGTCCAGCGCCACGGCAAAGCGGTTGTCTTTCCGCCGATTCACTGCCTGGTGACGCACCGTCAGCACCTTGCCGTGCATGTTGAGGACCTGGGGATAAGGGGGAAAACACGTATTCTTAGCTTCAACCCCGCAGCGCACACACACACACACACACCAATTGATTAATGGACTGTTGAATGTATATTGTTTTTTTTATCTTACTTTGTTTGCTCTTTTCAGTATTAAGCTACCCAGGAAAGGGCTGAAAATAGCCCATAATATATGTAGCCCTAGAAATAAGGTTCATGAAATCAATAACTTGCTAACATCAGATAACATTCATTTATTAGCCATTTCTGAGTCTCACTTGGATAATTACATTTTATGATACAGCAGTAGCAATACAAGAATATATCATCTATAGAAGAGACAGAAATGCTTATGGGGGAGATGTTGCTGTATATACACATATATACACTGCTCAAAAAAATAAAGGGAACACTTAAACAACACATCCTAGATCTGAATGAATGAAATAATCTTATGAAATACATGTTTCTTTACATAGTTGAATGTGCTGACAACAAAATCACACAAAAATTATCAATGGAAATCAAATTTATCAACCCATGGAGGTCTGGATTTGGAGTCACCCTCAAAATTAAAGTGGAAAACCACACTACAGGCTGATCCAACTTTGATGTAATGTCCTTAAAACAAGTCAAAATGAGGCTCAGTAGTGTGTGTGGCCTCCATGTGCCTGTATGACCTCCCTACAACGCCTGGGCATGCTCCTGATGAGGTGGCGGATGGTCTCCTGAGGGATCTCCTCCCAGACCTGGACTAAAGCATCCGCCAACTCCTGGACAGTCTGTGGTGCAATGTGGCGTTGGTGGAAGGAGCGAGACATGATGTCCCAGATGTGCTCAGTTGGATTCAGGTCTGGGGAACGGGCGGTCCACAGCATCAATGCCTTCCTCTTGCAGGAACTGCTGACACACTCCAGCCACATGAGGTCTAGCATTGTCTTGCATTAGGAGGAACCCAGGGCCAACCGCACCAGCATATGGTCTCACAAGGGGTCTGAGGATCTCATCTCGGTACCTAATGGCAGTCAGGCTACCACTGGCGAGCACATGGAGGGCTGTGCGGCCCCCCCAAAGAAATGCCACCCCACACCATGACTGACCCACCGCCAAACCGGTCATGCTGGAGGATGTTGCAGGCAGCAGAACGTTCTCCACGGCGTCTCCAGACTCTGTCACGTCTGTCACATGTGCTCAGTGTGAACCTGCTTTCATCTGTGAAGAGCACAGGGCGCCAGTGGCGAATTTGCCAATCTCGGTGTTCTCTGGCAAATGCCAAACGTCCTGCACGGTGTTGGGCTGTAAGCACAACCCCCACCTGTGGACGTCGGGCCCTCATACCACCCTCATGGAGTCTGTTTCTGACCGTTTGAGCAGACACATGCACATTTGTGGCCTGCTGGAGGTCATTTTGCAGGGCTCTGGCAGTGCTCCTCCTGCTCCTCCTTGCACAAAGGCGGAGGTAGCGGTCCTGCTGCTGGGTTGTTGCCCTCCTACGGCCTCCTCCACGTCTCCTGATGTACTGGCCTCCATGCTCTGGACACTACGCTGACAGACACAGCAAACCTTCTTGCCACAGCTCGCATTGATGTGCCATCCTGGATGAGCTGCACTACCTGAGCCACTTGTGTGGGTTGTAGACTCCGTCTCATGCTACCACTAGAGTGAAAGCACCGGCAGCATTCAAAAGTGACCAAAACATCAGCCAGAAAGCATAGGAACTGAGAAGTGGTCTGTGGTCACCACCTGCAGAACCACTTCTTTATTGGGGGTGTCTTGCTAATTGCCTATAATTTCCACCTGTTGTCTATTCCATTTGCACAACAGCATGTGAAATATATTGTCAATCAGTGTTGCTTCCTAAGTGGACAGTTTGATTTCACAGAAGTGTGATTGACTTGGAGTTACATTGTGTTGTTTAAGTGTTCCCTTAATTTTTTTGAGCAGTGTATATACACACACATACATATATATATATATATATACACACACACACATACCTATATATACACATATATACACATATACAGAGCCATATCCCTGTAATGCTTAGAGAAGATCTTATGTCAAGTGTTATTGAAGTGTTGTGGTTGCAGGTTCACTTGCCACATCTAAAGCCTTTTCTTTTGGGGTGTTGCTATAGGCCACCAAGCGCGAACAGTCAGTATCTAAATAACATGTGTGAAATGCTTGATAGTGTATGTGATGTAAACAGAGAGGTCTACTTTCTTGGGGACCTGAATATTGACTAGTTTTCATCAAGCTGTCCGCTCAAGAGGAAGCTTCTTACTATAACCAGTGCCTGTAATCTGGTTCAGGTTATTAATCAACCTACCAGGGTGTTTACAAACACTACAGGAACAAGATCCTCCACATGTATTGATCACATTTTTACTAATACTGTAGAACTTTGTTCTAAAGCGGTCTCCGTACCCATTGGATGCAGTGATTACAATATAGTGGGTATATCCAGGAAAGCCAAAGTTCCAACAGCTGGGCCTAAAATAGATTGCGCAATATCACTCAAGTTCCCATTTGCAGAACAGATTCTGGACAAACCATATCTCCAGCAGGCACACAGCCACGACTCCAAGCCCACACACCCAATCACTTATAAATTAACATTTATTTTGTCCTGATCTGAACCTGATCATTTCTAAAGGGGAAATGTATTTTGTGGAAGATTAAGAGTACCAACCTGGAATGTCTCCCTCTCCAGCCTGACAATAACTCCCACGGTCTGGGGGTCCAGTTGGACCAGCTCTCCCCACTCGTGCTGGCCCCCGGCATCTACCCCTGACGCTGTCTCAGAGCACAGCTGCAAGTCCCGGGGCAGGACCTTCAACTGTAGAGCACACACAAACCCGTAACATCGATAATGGTTCACTGAAGTTATGTAGGAATTATGCAAAAATATAATCACAAAAAAGTTGATGTCCCAGTCCAATAATGTGACATTGCTTACCTCGTGCATGGTGAGGTCAGAGAAGAGGATGACAAAGTTCTCCTCCACGCGTACGATGAGGCCGGTGTCGCCCTCGTAGCGGCCTGCTATCACCTTGACGTGGTCACCCATGCGGAAGTACTTCCTCAACTCATGGGCCGGGAACTCCAGAGGATCCTGCACACAGACCAGGCATCAATGACAAACCATTATTTTGTATCAATGCCAATAAGAATGAACAGAACACAGTGGGAATGTCTGGCCGCCTCATGTGAACTTTTTGATCCCATAATTCTATCCCTCCCACAATTTTGCCAATGTCTTCATCATGCTGTGATGTGGGTTAGTTTGCTGGTAGTTCTCTCTAAATTCCAGTTTATGTGGCTTGACTAATAAATAACCACATTGTTCCTATGCAAACAAGAATCTGGTTTGTAACCGCTTGACCCCAGGTCATTCAGTGTCTTTGGGTATTCTATCACTCCTGATTTTTGGGAAGCATGATGAAGTAGTCTATTCATGACTACAGACGGCACAATGCTTTCTTCATGCTGTGATGGAATCGTGTTTCCTCTGCAGGCTATTTGCCTTGGCTGAACCAGGATCTGGCCTTCCAGCCAATTAAAAGCAGCCTGTGTTGGATTTAATAAAAAATAAATAAAAGAGCTTGTCTGTAGTCAAATGATTGCGCCGCTTAGTTCATAGAACTGCAGTTACGCAAGTAACCTCCGATGTCCAATATTAGCAGATTTTGGCTCTAGCTTTTGAACGGCTGGAGGAACTCAGAAACACATACATTCTGTTTTCCTCTACGACACTCATAAGCCGCGCAGGACACTTTAGAAGGGACTGTGACAAAACCGCAATTGAAAGCAATGCAGATTATATTTTTATACACACAATTATTACCTGATGAGCTTCCCTGAACTTTACAAAACCTTTGATG
Source organism: Coregonus clupeaformis (assembly GCF_020615455.1). Classification (NCBI taxonomy): domain Eukaryota; kingdom Metazoa; phylum Chordata; class Actinopteri; order Salmoniformes; family Salmonidae; genus Coregonus; species Coregonus clupeaformis. Next base: position 45,586,861 of record NC_059197.1, read on the forward strand.
CATTTCAGTCACTTTGTGATGCATTTAATTTTTTACACCTTTCCTATATTAAAGTAATTTCACATATGTTCTTATTATCTGCATAAACATAGAAATATGGTTGCAGTTTGTAATCTTTGCTAGAATGGTTATAAAGGCCATAAAATGGAAAATAAAATTAAAATAAATCCACATTGGTGCATCTCTATAAATTATTATTTTGGATTGAAAAACAAATCCAGGCTACACTTGAACGTCTAAAACCAGATAGAAAGTATGCAGAAATTATAACGGACATTGGAAACAATGGAAATAACCGCCCTTTTTCTGGCCCGCAAATTGATGCAAATATCGGTCCAAAAACACAAAAATCATCCCTCCGTTGATTGCCCACCCCGGTTTACTGGTAGTTCATTAAAATTCCAATTTATGTGGCTAGACTAATAAATAACAACATGTCATTCCCATGCTAACAAGAATCTGGTTCATAACGGCTTGACCCAGGGTCATTGGCTTTGGGTTGTTTTTAACACATGTAGACTGAATATCTTACTTTAGGGCCTGAGAATATATCTGCACAAAATTCTGTCGAAAACCTGCAGAACATTATGTTCTGTTTTGACAATTCTAACCAATGTGAACGTTTTTCCACAGAATTTGACTTTAGGCCCAACTCTAGTAGGACAAATCTGAAATGTCCTCCCAATTTCATTGTCTGTTTGGCGCTTGTCATTACCTTGAGGTCCTCATGCTTGGGCATGATGGTGATCTTGTTGCCATCCACACTCAGGATCTTGCCCTGCAAGTTGATCAGCTCTCCTTCACACACCTCCACGTTGTCCCCGGCCTGGAGGTTGTGCTCACGCTCTTTACCTGTGGTCACACAACAAGATATGTCTCTTACAAAAGCATATACACACATGTAAATGAAAACCAGCAAGTAAATACCAAATCTCATATATCCTGAGTATGCCTTAGAAGTGGCTGTTACCTGCGGTTTCAGTCACCACCTCCAGATCAATGCCTTCTGGCTGGTCCTCAAACTTCTCCAGCTCTGACAGAGTGGGTTTCACTCCTTCAGTGATCTGTAGAAGACGATAAAAAGAAGAAGCCATTGGTACAGATAACTAAGACCACTTTTCTGCTCCGTTTTTCCCTATAGGGCTGTCAAATGGTTAATAAAACAGTGGTATTGAGGCAACATGGTCGTCTTACCACAGCAGACATGGCAAAGCTCTTGAAGAGGAACCCTTTGCGGCTGTAGCGGTTAGCTTCAAATATCATGAAGTCCCCGTCATGGCTGACATCCCCGCCAAGTGACCTGGAAGAAAACACCATCATGAAGTAACCGAGGCTGTGATCTTACCCATTTAGGATAGTGTAATCAAATCCCCAATAATGATAGTCTTTAGGACATGTTTCTTTGTACCTGATCTTTTCTGCATCGAAGAGTCTCTGGGCTGGTCTCTTGAACTTCTTCCGCTTTGCAAACCAGTCTTTCTGAGAGACAGACAACAAGAAGAATGTCAGGGGATGTCAAAGTGGAGGGTGGTGAGTAAACGGGTGGTAACAGAGTGGTGCTGTTGCTTACCATGCTCATCCGGGCCTTGATTCTGTCTAAATCTATCCTGGGAATCATCTTCAGTGATATCGTGTTCTGACTGGGCTCCACATAGTCCACCTAAAGGAGGAGAATACATGTATGTTTCAAGAATATGGTAAGGATATTTACCTTTGTCTTCAAAATCAATTTTCATCAGTCTTCACAAGTGCTGACTTCCACAATGTGTTTCAAGCATACCTGGGCGATGTCATCTTTGTATAGGCCTCTCTTGAGTCGGACCCAGGACTTGGGCTTGAGGTTGGTCACCTCTTTGACCACCTTGAGGACATCTGTCATCTCCTTGATGGGAACCATCTGCTGGTTCCAGAAGCCCATCCTCAGGTTGCCTATTCCGTCAATTGCAGCCTTGACGTGCGTCTGCTTGTACGACTCCACATAGATGTAACCTTTGACATGTTCAGGAGCCACTACCGACTTGATTTGGAGAGGCTGTGTAGAAATGGTGTATAGGAAATGTAAACGGTTTCACAGGTTGTCAAAGCTCCCATTTATTTATTTTGTATCTACAAGAGATGTACAGGCTATAAAGAGATCAATCATATAACACACTAAGTGCAAACATTAGCGTCTTAATACATGGAACATTTCCATGCAGAGAATGAGGGCGGGGACATACCGTGTCTGTGAATTGATAGGCAATGAATTTCCTCATCAAGGCGATGGCAGTTGCTCTCTCTTCTCCAATCTGTAATGACAAAATAATGCATGACAAAATTACTTTTTTAATTGTGTGCTGAACTTTAGGATGTTTACACAAATATAAGCTTCATACCTTACACTTGACCGTCCAAAGATTAGGATCCCTTTGAAAAAGAAAATATAATACCAAGACCATTGAGAAAATTAATATATTGGATCGTTGTAGTCCACTAAAAAATCCATTCCCCATTTTGGTTAAGGTGACACATACTTGACGCCAGGGAGCAGCTGCTGCTGGGTGATGTCATCAGACAGTTCCTCAGAACCCCCAGGAAAACTAGAGGGAATCAAAACCGATATTATTTCAGTCAAGGGGATATCTGGTCAAATAAATGTTGAAATTGAAATTTGGGCCAACTATTTTGACAGATTACTGTGAAACTACTCACTCATTTCCTGATTGCTTGGCATATTTCCTCATGTAATATTCACCCAAGGCCTCCTCTCTGGAATCTCTGAAATATCCAAACATTCAAATGTCAGACTTCCAGAACACAGCTTTGCATAGTAACAACTGAAATATCAATGGAAAGAAGCCTAGCCACTCATAGCCCATAAGAACACATTACCTCCAGAGGTTCTGCAGCCTGCGGGAGCCAGAGTTATCCTCATCCAGGACCACATGGTCAATATTGGACACTGAAGAATAAAGCAGACTCAGTAAAGACATTACAATCACACAAAAAACTATTTAATGTACAAGATTGAATGTAAAAGTTTCCTTCAGCTCAAACAAGTGGTCCTTTAAGAACCTATCTGTGTATACCTATGTCTAGCCCCAAGTGATAGGTGGGTCTTTTTCATATTGGAAGAAGTAAGATAACACTTACCCTCAGCTTCCTCTGCTCCGGGCCAGGCAGGTTTAGGTAGAGGAACACACATTAACAGCCAAATGAGATTGTCATGTGCACACAGCAAAGAGTGACATGGGCACAGATAGGAACAAGTGAAAAAAACAAAAAAAACATTAATTATGGTAAAAGACTAGACCGTATGGCACGAGACCATGAATGATTGTAATGTGGATAATTGTAATGTGGATGCTAATGAGTCTTTGTGATATGGCTGATTGATGTGCCACGAAAAGCTTAAACAATATCAGTTAGCTAATTCACACATTCGCTTTCTTGTAACAGGTAGCATTTCAGGCAAATGGTCACATTTGGTTCACGCTTTGATTACATGCCTAGAACACCATGGTCAGATTATTGACAAGTCATAACTCTGCTGGTGTCAGGTTAACATACCATCCAACAACATTTCTACAATATTTTCCTGACTAGTAGGCCATCACTGTAAATAAGAATTTGTTCTTAACTGACTTGCCTAGTTAAATAATGGTTAAATAAAAAAGTAAGTAGGTCAAAGCTGTCAAATAAAATATAATAATTTACTACTTCATACAGGTAGCCTCAGTTATTATAGGAGATCCCAATAATGTATTTGCCGTCTGTGCTCCTTTAGATTAGATGTGCGGAAATGTGGGTGGAGTTATAACAGAATGTGACTTGTTGAATGAGAGATAACTAATCCATTGAATTAGATACAAGGAAAACAGACAGCAGAAAATCTGGAATTGATTTACCGTTAACTGAAGGAGGCATGCACAAGAAAAGGAATTATTAGCACAGGAAGAACAAGGTCAATAATCTCACATATAATAATTTGGGCTTAGATTTTATTATTGTATTTGTAATGATTCCCGTCCCTTCCTGAATCCAAACAATACTACAGACAAATCCATCATACCTAAGCATCTGCACACCACCCATAGGAAAGTCATTTTCTAATCATTTAAATGCAACAAAGTTCATGACCTGAGTCCTCATCAACAGACAACTGCCCCAACGTTGTTCATATAGAATTCCCTCTCAGGTATTAGATATCCTTAAACACGGCCGCAAGTGTGACCTTACCTTTCTCCAAAATATCCTCAGCGCCTTCCTCCCACGGGTCTTCATCTTCATACTCATCGTCCACATCTAAACAAAACCAGAGGAAAAAGTAGAGTTTCTTTCAGATACATTAAACCAAAACGTTTTGGTGAGCAAGAACATGTGGACAACTATTCTACACCACAATGGTATTATTAGAGTGAAGATTTGTCTTACCGGCTTCGTCCAAGATGAAACCTCCATGCCTGGGTTTCTTTCTGGGACGGTCATCATCGTCCTCTTCCTCCTCTTCGTCATACTCCTCCTCATCTGCCAAGTCTTCCCCTTCCTCTTCTGCTGCCTTATCACTGCCAGATAAACTTGCCTGCCCATCTTCCTATATAGGGGGAAACATTCAAACCACTCACAAGTTATGTGAATGCAGTGAAACTTGCAATGTGAATTTGGAGCCAATCTAGGTTTGTTAGCATACATTCTGATACAGTAGCAAATTGAGGGCCATGCATGCACAGGTGCATCTGTTCCACCACCCACCCATTCACACTGGGCAAGTTCCATCCATGAACAGCCAGCTACTTTGCATAACCTGACGTTAGCGCTGTGTTGTTACAGATAGCTAGTTACTACTAGCTAATAACAGTGCCGGGAACCCTATCTTACACGAATGACAACGCTGCCATGTGACCAAGCTGTTAACAGCTATCTACCTAGCTATCTAGTTAGATTAGCTGGCTTAATGTTGTTAGCTGGCATGCAGTGTTAGCCAGAGCCTTGTTAGCTAGCTAGCTTACCTCTGCCTCATTTTTGTCCACCTCCTCGGCTTCGCTGCTTTGTTCACTCTGATTGTCAGAGAAATCGCTGTCCTCACTGTCCGACATTCTTGGAGCCGGGGTCTCCTCTAAAGAGGCTGCGTTGAAAAGCACAATGATTTTAGTTTTCTAACTGGTGTTAGTTCAGACAGTCCTTGCTTGGGTGATACTGAAAACTAAATACTAGCTGCTATCTACCACTGTACTGGCTACAGTAATTAGCCAAAAAGCTGGAGTAAATATGTTTTAGGATAACAAGCTTAGCTACCTTATTCTCCAACAATGCATATTAGAGTTAGTTATTTAGCTAGCTTATTAAGCTAATGTAACCACCGAAACCATAGAGAGAATGTACAATGTTGATAGCTAAACGCGAAGGCAAGGCCTAGTAGTAGGATCACGCTAGCAAACAATCCACATTTGCAAGTATATTTTCATAAATATATTCCAAGCATAGTTATATCTTACCTTTCTAAAACACGCGTCTTGGTTTGGACTTAACTAAAACAAAAAAAATATGCTATTAAATAGATACTTTTCTGTCACTTCCACGTCTTCCTTCAATAAACAGAATCACGAGATTTGGAAGGCAAAAGACCAAATTCTCGCGATGGTTCGAAATAACGGTTAAAGTGGTGCAGTCTCATCAAAGATGTCTATGTCTGTGGTCTCATGTCCATAACAGCACACCTGATTTTATGGCTGTAATAATAATGGTGAAGGTGCATAAAGATGTCGGCCCCCATGTACTTACCACAAACGCCTCATTTGCTAAGTTCGCCATTTTGTACAGAGCCCTCCTTTACTATTTTTTTATTGGCATTATAATACACATGATCCCAATTCTAGCTCCAAGACTGCAGCAAAAAAAAATATTTCAACGACAAAGTAGATTGTGCTGATTTATAGGCACATTGAACCATGCCATAGTTTAAAACGTCTGTGGATAGATAGTGCTCATAGGAATACATCATATCTGAATTCCTCAATCTTTATGCACCATAGTGACTTGAGATACCAGTATCTGACTCTATGCTTATGTCGTAGTAAATATATAATGTTATAGCTTGGTCTGACTAAAATCTTGTGCATGACCCATTTTGTGTTGGGCCTTTGTATTCAATACAATGGACAAAAAGAGTCCTATCTTGTCAGCCTTGTCAGCAGGTGGCTATGGACAACACCCACGCCATAGGTCTCTCAGTTCTTCCAACTCACGAGTTCTTGCTCTGAGGACACACACACACACACCCCCACACACACACACACACATACACACACACACACACACACACACACATACACACACATACACACACACACACACACATACACACACACACACACACATACACACACATACACACACACACACACACACACACACATACACACACACACACACACACACACACACACAAAAATCCCCTTCTCTTAGGCTGAACATCTGAAGACAGAGAACCCGACTCAGAGCCAATGCAACAGTGACACTAGCCTGGAGGTGACCTCGCCCAACTCATCAGGACCAATCAGAAGATCAGAACTACTAGATTCAACCTACTTCATTTTATTGTATAAAATGTCAGCACACAATGTTTTGGGGCTCTCTCAGATATCTCCCTACGAGATTGACGAACGGGTCTGTGCACGCGATTCCAGATATCTTTACCTCTGAATAAACTGCCTTATATTATACAATTATCCACCTTGTCCAAAAGTCTCTACTTGGTCTCCGTTCTCCAGTAAACTTGTTTTATCAACAAAATTGGTAGCAGAGGATGGTTTTCTTCTCTGAATTCGGTCCATAGAAAGTTGATAGAGAAAGGAGACAAGTAAGAGACGGATCAGAAAGGACGGGTGACCTGTTCGCAGGAGCAGCCGGGAATCCAGCTCGCCTCAGGAAACTGATCTAGACGGCCGTCAATACAAAGGTAAGCAGAACCTGTTAAAACAAAATCTGCATATTGTATTATAGGATAAACCAAAATTAAGATCAGTAGTACTGAGCGTGAGTATGGATTACTGTTAAATTTATAACATATCTATTATGACTCAAAAGGCACATATGTAAAGATATCTGAAATCTTAGGCTTTTTACTGTTGAAATGTGACTCTAGAGAGGAGTCTAGTTACAGTGGTTCACAAGAGAAGGACCGACTTTTATTTTTACTGTTGAAATGTGACTCTCTAGGTGAGGAGTCTAGTTACAGAGGTTGTGGTTCTGAAATCTTAGGTTTTTACTGTTGAAATGTGACTCTAAGAGAAGAAGTCTAGTTACAGTGGTTCACAAGAGAAGGACCGACTTTTATTTTCTGTTGAAGTGTGTCTCTCTAGTGAGGAGCCTATTACAGAGGTTTTGGTTCACAAGAAATGGACCCTTTTATTTGATCCACAAGAGAAGGATCTGGTGGCTTGATAAAAAGATTCAGATAGTCGGATTGAGTTAATTCCGTGAGAATCCAAGTCCAGAAAAGGTTCTCCCAACTAGACACCAGTTGAATGGTTTAAACGATTGGGAGTCTCCTTGAGGAGAATCAATAAAATAAAATAAAAATACAAGTTCAGATAGTCGGGCAATGGTTGACTTGGCACTCAACTAGATGTACTGTGAGGAACTCAAACTGAATTCATGTGTTGATGTTGATATGTAAATGCAAAATGTAAAAGTTGAAATGTTAACCTGAATGTTGTGTAAGATTGGCCGTTTCATGAGACTAACTAGTTGATCATTTTTAAGAGGACCACCGAGTCTTATTTGGCCTGTTCTGCAGCCGCTGCGCTAAAAGCTGACTTGTACTTTTTCCCTCTTGTGGTGTTGGTATTTCCCTAAATTCTAAAATTAAATTGATAATTATTTTAGGAGCGCTCAAGTTTGCTAATATATTCTTCCAAAAGGGCGATTCTGATACCTTTTGGGAAAATATATAATAACTCGAATACCTGAAAAACAATAATAACTTTTGCAAATAATTCCTAGAATTAGATTGATAATTATTTTAGGAGCGCTTGAGTTTGTTAATATATTCTTCCAAAAGGGCGATTCTGATACCTTTTGGGAAAATATATAATAGCTCGAGTACCTGAAAGACAATAATAACTTTTGCAAAATAATTCCTGGGATTAAATTGATGATTGTTTTGGGAGCGCTCGGGTTTGCTAATATATTGTTCCAAAAGGGCGATTCTGATACCTTTTGGGAAAATATATAATGGCTCGAATAACTGAAAAACAATAATACCTTTTGCAAAATAATTCCTAATAATAAATTATTGAAAATTCTTTGTGTACGAGGGTGGGGCACCTGAGATAAGTCGGTGTTGGCACCAAGAATACATTGCTGGCCTCGGCCAGTGACGGGCTAAGTACACCAAGATAGTCGGACCTTACCCGAAATTCTATATACATATATATATATACTGAAATAGCCATGGCCGTCACTACTATCCCTGATAGGTTGTGAGTTTCCACAGTTAAAAGGTCCTATTAATAGATAGGTTGTGTGGTAGGTGTGTTTTGACGTATGAGTGGATAAGATTTTACCCACGGGGGCCAGTATAAAAAAATATATATATGTATTCACTAACTGTAAGTCGCTCTGGATAAGAGCGTCTGCTAAATGACTAAAATGTAAATGTAAATTAGGTGGGGGAGAATCACCGAAATTGACCAGAGGTACTAAATTCTCGGAGATGCCAGCTATCTCTGTAATTTCACATTTAAAACATTCCATTTAAATGGTTGTGTGAAAGGTGCAGTTAACCTGAGAAAAAAATCTCTAAGGGATCCAGTTGCTTCTGTGACTTCACATAATGAAGGTGCCTAAATAAGGCTGTGTGAAGGGTGGCAGTCGAACTGAGAATGTGTTCTAGGACGCTTTGATAGCCTGAATACATTAAGCATTGTAATTCCAATTGGCTTTTTGGGTTGTGTGTTTTTATGTATTATAACAGCGTTAATGGGTGATGGGAAGTTATAGTGAAACTTATGAAACTGAATACCAATCTGTAAAATTGTGAGAAAACTGACGGAACTTTCTGCAGCTCTCTCCAAACAGATTCACGAGGTCCAAGAGGGGAGCTGACGGGAGATCCGGGCGCCACTGAAGGTAAAAGTGGGAGACTGGGTGAGGGTGAAAGTCCACAAAAGAAAGTGGCTGGAACCCAGGTGGACTGGACCGTACGAAGTGAAGGAGGTTACTTCACACTCAGTCCAGGTCAGAGGTAAATCAGGCGCACCCTGGCACCATCTAACACACTGCACTCCAGCCCCCACTCCTTCCAGACCATTGTCTGAAGTAAGAGCTGATTTGAGCAGCGAGAACCAATCCTGACAACACAATGAAGAAACCCTTATAGGAACAACAATCTCACCCAGGGTGAAGAAGAACTTTTTCCCCCTGGGAGAGATTGGGAGTGTCTGAATGTTTGTATGTATGTTTTCTGATAGGAATTGGACTCCTGCTGGGCACTCCTTATGAGGGGTTGTTGTGTGAAGCTATTTTGAATTACTTGTTAAATTGACTTATAATATAGAAGAGGTGGCTAAGGGATTTTTAACAGTACCAACCATGGGGGGCAAATCCTCACAAGAGGTCCCAGAATTTACTGGGGACGAGAAATGTTTGATGTAATTAAAATGGAATCCAGGAATAGAAGAAATCTCCATTATATAACCAAAGGAGGGGGCCAGTACCCACTGATAGCCTTACCTAATCTATTGGCGGGGAATGAAAGGGGCCCCAGCAACCTTAGATGTATACAGTAATAATAATATGCCATTTAGCAGACAGGCCATGAACACAGAGGACGTGGCCAGAGCGGTAGAAAGAATGACCCACCCCATGACAGGAATAGTAAGGTTTGGGCTGCCGTTAGAGGGCAGTGGGTTTCAGGGGATGCCCATAGGACACTTTTGCCATGGGCCGATTACGGAGAGTATGTTGGGAAAATAACTGAATTGTGTAATAGTCTCAGAGAGACATGCAATCCATCAGACAAGAGAGGAGAGAAGTCCATCCCCCAGCTTTGAGCGTGAGAAAGAGGAAGATAAGGCGTGATTAGTCCTTGAGGGAGAAATAGTAGACTCTAGTGGGGGGAAGACTAAGGAACCCTTTTGATCCAAATTGTGAGGTGTTTGAATTGGCTACTATTGACTCAGCACTTCAACAGGAACAGAGAAACCTAATTTGGCATTGACAGTAATGGGTATGAAAATTAATTGGATGATGGGGTTTTGTGTTGAATTAGAGACAGTGAGACTATTAGTCAATACCTAGGAGAGAAGAGAGAGTTACGGTAGCAAAGACAGACAAGAAGGAAATAGTAATAGTGGAGACAGGAGTGAGTGGAAGTGTTACAATTGTGACAAAACGGGACATTTTGCTAGAGAATGTGAGGAACCGTGGAGTTACTGCAAGGAAAGGGCACCAGTTAAGAAACTGTAGGCAGAAGGGGAAGAGAGAAATCAGGAGTCCTCATGACCTGGCTGTCTGGTTGTTGTTTTTTAATTGGGGTTTTCAAATAGAAAACAACACACCTAGTATGATGTTAATAAAGTCTTGTTGTTTCAATTTTGGAGGGTTTTCAGCAGGTCAAGGGTTATAGGTCTTAAAGGTGCACACAGTGAATTTTATGGATTTTTTAGGTTTTGGCTGAGTTTGGGGATATATGATTTCTTATGAGAATGAATGTCATGAGGACTTAATGAACACTTGGGATAACTAACATTTATGAAATATTTAGAATAATGGTAATGTTTAGTATACTATGGGATTAAACAGTTCGTTAAATGATTTCAATGGCCTCTGAACTCTGTTTTAACATTCTGGTGTTATTTTAATCATCCACACTAGTAAATTCTAAAGGCATGAGAGGAGGACTTTAAGATAGTTTATTTTACTAAGTTGAGGGTAAAATAGGTAGGTGGTAATATTGACACATGGCCAAATCATGTGTCAAAAAAGGGGGATGGTTGGATTAAATATTAAATATATACGAAGGAGAGGACAAAATACTTAAAAAAAAAAAAAAAAACTTGTATGATAGTTTATTAACCACACCTGTATGTCAGAGGTTTTGTGCCCCACAGGTGAACTAAAGGAGAAGGTGACCTATTCTATCTAACCCAGGAGACTGAATCAGGCCTGGCGGGAAGGGGCCCTACCAAGTACTGCCTTTGCCAGCAGAATAGCTGAGAGATCCATCTGGGTCCATGTCACACACTGTAAAAAGGCAAAACCAGCTACACCTGACGAACAAACACAGAGTTAGGAGAAAGATCCGATTACCACTAGGGCTCGGGGGTTGGCTCCTTAACGAAGATTCCCTTACCCTGTCTGATCATCCCTGTGTGAGGTCGATAGAAGGTAAAGCAATGGGTTGGCCTCTGGCATCTGACATGTTCTCAGGGCAAGGGTGGGGATTCACAGGTCTCCCGACGGTAGGTAGCTGTCTGATTGTGGGGGCCATATTCCTAACACACACGGACCCTCCTGTTTCAGCCAGAAGTGGTAGTTAACCTAACACAAGTTGAAAAGGCATAGGAGACAGCTAGACGTAGGGGAAGGGGAGAATTCTAGAGTAAACCTCTCTGAGGGAGGTAGTGAGACCGGGGCTGTGATAAAGATAGTGCAAAACTATAGACCTGGAGGAAGTAGTACAGGTGGAAACGGGGTATAGAAATCTTAACCTGTGGTTGGAATGGATTCAGTATATGGCAAAAAACGATGTCTAAAGAGGACTGTTTTGCCTGTGGGACAGCCAAACCAAGGTTAACAACTACTCAGTTCCCTTTGACAGGCTTTGACTCTCTGTCAAGTTTATCCTCCATGCAAGCCACCCTGGGAATGTGGTGAAAGAGTCTTATGGTAACTTGCACTATCTGTTTCCCCCGATAACAAAGTCATCCCGACCTGGGTTGCCTCAGTTTGAAGTCAAAGGGGATTCTAATTGTTTTTCTAGGACTAGTAAGGATAGGATACAGGGTAGGGCCTTTTAGCTCCTGCTCCCACACAGAGAATGTCACACCTAAAGAGACATGACTAATCTCTCCTCTTTGTTGCAGCCAGAGGATTTTAGGAGCCAAAAACCAGACCCGTGCTGACATCTGATGGATGTGTGGTGATAACTGATTGTGAACTCACCTACATACGCAAACAATCAAAGCGTGTCAGAGACTGGTGAGTTGTCACATAGAAAGTAGGACCTCCTCCCGGGATCCTTTGATGAAAGGATATATATTGATGGGATCCACAATCAGATCGTCAGCTGGGTTTGAATCAAGTATTTTCTGGTGGTCAACAATTAATAAAAATGTAGATTGGATAAATTATATTTAATATAACCAGCAAAATGTATAAACCACACTCGTGATGCAATAAAGGGATTAGCTGAGCAGACAGCGGCAACTAGCTTAATGACATGGCAGAATAGAATAGCTTTAGATATGCTTTTGGCTGAGCGGGATGGGGTTTGTGTTCTGTTTGGATATATGTGCTGTACTTTCATCTCCAACAATATAGCACCGGACGGGCCCGTGACCAAAGCGCTTGAGTGACCATCACCACGCTGGAGAACGAACTGGTTGAGAACTCTGGTATTGATAGCTCCATAGACGGTTGGTTTGATAACATATTTGGTAAATGGAAAACTATTGTTGTGACTATTCTGGGTGAACTTATGGCCTCTATGGGTATACTTGTTCTTTGTGGATGTTGCCTTATTTCCTGGCTGAGTGACTGGTTTGGTGAGTACTCTTCTATTGTGGTTACTGGATTTCTGACCCTAGTAATTGTGTTTTTGCTGTTAATGTGTTGTGCTGCTTGCATCGTCCCCTGTCTCAGGAGGTCAGTGGTAGGAGTGGTGCAGGCGTCAGGTATGATGCTGTTGTTACCGGCCCAGGATGATGCAGGTGACTCTGCTACTGACTCTGAGACCAAGCTGGATGATCCATGTTTTGCCTAGTAAAATACATACACGCATTTATTTTCAGTTCTTGCTCATTTATTACCTTATGTTTTTACTAACCACTGTGATTGTTTATTCTTCCTGATGTGAAGGTAAAGGATTCCTGGGTGGCTGGTAGCCAACTCAGTACATGTTAGGTGTAGGGGAGGAATAGAGGGTTAAAATTATTATTTTTATTTTTATTAACATTAAATGTTGTGATTTAATTTCCATATCCTGTTATTCTTAAGGGTGATTATACTCTGTTTAGAGTGACACCATAAAATTGTTGGCTTTTATTTTTAATTGGATCTGTATGTGATGAATAGCTTGGAAGGAATGCATTAAGGAGGAGCACTGTACTGATATGCATTGTTTCACATAACAGGCTGATAAGAACACTCTCTCTTTGTTGTCTGTGAATCTGTCCTTGAACATGGGTACATGGAGTACAGTTAGTGTCTTTTGGGTGCTGACTGTTATACCATTAATAAAAACGTCGATAGAATTAACTACATACATTAATGTTCAAAAATTAGGCAATTGGACACAGCAAGGTTTTGAGGAGGTGCATGGCCAGTTGGCTGCAACCTCTCTCATGGCTTTCCAAAATCGTATTGCTGTCGACATGCTCCTGGCTGAAAAAGGAGGAGTATGTGCTATGTTTGGTGAACAATGTTGTACCTTTATTCCCAACAATACAGCCACAGATGGCAGCTTGACTGTCACCCTGGAAGGGTTTCCGAACTCTTAATGGCAAAATGAAGAGCCACTCAGGGTGGATACTTCAATGTGGGACTCTTGGATGGATGCGTTTGGTAAATATAAAACGCTTGTTTCTTCTATACTTGTATCCATCTCTGTTTTTGCTGCAATTCTAGTGCTTTGTGGATGCTGTTGCATTCCATGCATACGGGCGCTGACAACCAGGATTATAACCACCGCTATTGATCCACATCCTGCAGATAACGGTCAGATGTTTCCTTTGCTTGCTATTGACGATGCTGACCAAGGATATCTGGATGATGAATAGCATTTAAGCTTTTTGTCCGTCTCTTGTGAGGCGTGAAGAGGGGGAATGTAAAACTTTATCTTCTGATAAAGTTTTCCCTATTTTGCCAATTGCAGCATTTAAGCTTTTTGTCACGTCTCTTGTGAGACGTGAAGAGAGAATGTAAACTTTATCTTCTGATAAAGTTTTCCCTATTTGCCAATTGCACTATTAGCTTGTGTCACATCTCTTGTGAGACGTGAAGAGGGGATGTAAAACTTTATCTTCTGATAAAGTTTTCCCTATTTGCCAATTGCAGCATTTAAGCTTTTGTCACGTCTCTTGTGAGGCGTGAAGAGGGGGAATGTAAAACTTTATCTTCTGATAAAGTTTTCCCTATTTGCCAATTGCACTATTAGCTTGTGTCACGTCTCTTGTGAGACGTGAAGAGGGGGAATTAAAACTTTATCTTCTGATAAAGTTTTCCCTATTTTGCCAAATTGCAGCATTTAAGCTTTTTGTCACGTCTCTTGTGAGACGTGAAGAGGGGGAATGTAAAACTTTATCTTCTGATAAAGTTTTCCCTATTTTGCCAATTGCACTATTAGCTTGTGTCACGTCTCTTGTGAGACGTGAAGAGGGGGAATCAAAACTTTATCTTCTGATAAAGTTTTCCCTAGTTTTCCTTCTTTACTGTTACTTGGTCACGTCTCTGGGGAGACGTGAAGAGGGGGATTTGTCGTAGTAAATATATAATGTTATAGCTTGGTCTGACTAAAATCTTGTGCATGACCCATTTTGTGTTGGGCCTTTGTATTCAATACAATGGACAAAAAGAGTCCTATCTTGTCAGCCTTGTCAGCAGGTGGCTATGGACAACACCCACGCCATAGGTCTCTCAGTTCTTCCAACTCACGAGTTCTTGCTCTGAGGACACACACACACACACCCCCACACACACACACACATACACACACACACACACACACACACACACACACACACACACACACACACACACACACACACACACACACACACACACATACACACACATACACACACACACACACACACACACACACACACACACACACACACACACACACACACACAAAAATCCCCTTCTCTTAGGCTGAACATCTGAAGACAGAGAACCCGACTCAGAGCCAATGCAACAGTGACACTAGCCTGGAGGTGACCTCGCCCAACTCATCAGGACCAATCAGAAGATCAGAACTACTAGATTCAACCTACTTCATTTTATTGTATAAAATGTCAGCACACAATGTTTTGGGGCTCTCTCAGATATCTCCCTACGAGATTGACGAACGGGTCCGTGCACGCGATTCCAGATATCTTTACCTCTGAATAAACTGCCTTATATTATACAATTATCCACCTTGTCCAAAAGTCTCTACTTGGTCTCCGTTCTCCAGTAAACTTGTTTTATCAACACTTACCAACTGTTTAAAAAAAGAAGTTTTTGTGGTATCATTATGTTGTTGTTTTCTTTTTTTCCACATAGCCTAGTGATACAATGTAACTACTATATATATATAAAAAAAAAGAGAGATACACCAAACATTAGGTAGCCTAGGCCCACTATTAGTGATGGGGGAAAAATCGATACAGATACATATCGCGATATTACAATGTTTTATTTATTTAACATTTTAACTTGGTAGCTTTAGCTAGCACCAGTCGGCTGTAACTGCACCAAAACTCTGCTATTTTTAGTCCTATAGCTTGTTCTCCATCTTCTTTTTAAAATAGTGAGCCAATATGATTTCAGCAGTTTTATTTCCATGACTAGCTAGTTTCCATCCAATTGTTGACAGATTTTCATCCAAATATTCTAAAATCTGCATAAAGAAAATATGTGCATTTCCCACCAGTGGTGTTTCCTCCAGGACTTGTTGCAGAGAAAAATCTGTAGAAAAATCAGTGTGTGATGATGTAGTGCACACAAAATGTACTTTTTCGCTTAAGTTTTCATGTACTGAATAAAAATCTGAAGTTCAATGTGTTTCCATCGCATTTTCAACTCCACTGATAGTTTTGTCACAAAAACGGTTGCATTAAATAGCACATGCACCATAGCAACAACTCGCAGCTACAGTGTGGTTAGGCTGTGCTGGTAGGCTATATTAATCTACATGATGAGACTATTATGGATAAGAGTGAAAATATTTGTATTTGTCAAACGGCAGTAAAGCATCGATCATCATGTCACCGGAATAAGACCCTCGATATTCACCACCCTGTGAAGTTCATCATAACTTATAACTTATAACTTATTATAGCCCAGTCCTTCTCAAATAGTGGGGCGCGCCCCCCTGGGGGGGCTCGGAGCGATGCCGGGGGGGCGCGTGTGACCCCGGGGAACATGCTTTTTTTTGCCGCAGGGAGTAGTTATTTTTTGCACCGAACAAGAGCACACAGCACAGAGCAGGAGATATGAAGTGCAGATAACAAACCCTTAGGAGACACCATGGAAAAATATTTAACAGGGATGAAAAGAAAGGCGGAGAGAGACGGAGATACTGAGACAAACGTAAGTCTCCCGAAAGCTAAGACGAGGAAATATGATGAAGCGTATGTAGCGCTTGGCTTCACTGTGACTACGGTGGGAGACGAGGAAAGACCGGTATGTTTACTGTGTCTAAAAATGTTGGCAGCGGACAGCATGAAGCCAAATAAATTAAGGCGTCACTTAAAGACATTACACCCCAATCACGCTGATAAGCCGCTTGAGTTTTCAGTGAAAACGTGCCGAAAATTGCAAACAATCGTCCCGCTTTGTGAATGCTACTTCAGTAAACCAGCGAGCACTGTTAGCATCATATAAGGTGGCGTACCAAATTGCTCAGTGCAACAAAAAAAAACACTCCATAGCAGAGGAGCTGATACTGCCTGCAGCATTAGACATGGTCTCTGTCATGCTGGATGACGCAAGTGCTGCAAAAATAAAAACTAGCCCTCTGTCCATTGACACTGTCGCCAGACGTATAAATGACATTGCTAACGATCTTAAAGAACAGCTGGTAGATAAACTCAAAGACAAACGTTTTGCCTTACAGTTCGATGAAGCAACTGACAGCAACAAAGACTGTTTGTTTATCGCTTATGTACGTTTTGACATGACAAACTCCCTGTGTGAGGATCTACTTTTTCGTAAATATGTCAGAGACAGAGCCACAGCTGAAGAGCTATTCAAAATGCTGGACTGCTTCCTGACTGAGAATGGGCTAAAGTGGGAGAACTGCATTGGTGTTTGCAGTGATGGTGCACAGACCATGGCAGGGATGAGAAAAGGACTTCGGGCACTCATCAAGAAGGCCTCACTTAATGCTGAGTGGACACACTGTGTTATACACAGAGAAGCACTGGCATCAAGGCACATTTTCTCTGAATTAAGTGAGGTTATGACTGACATTGTAGGTGTAGTCAATTTTATAAAGACCAGACCACTAAAAACAAGAGTCTTCTCTGCTATCTGTGAGGAGATGGGAGCTGAACATCAAGCTGTGCTGTTTCACAGTGAAGCAAGGTGGCTGTCACAAGGAAAAGTCTTGTCCCGAGTTTTTGAGCTCAGAGAGCAGATAAGAATGTTTTCGGAGCAGGAGCACAAGTATGACCTCGCAGAAAAATTTAGTGATGAGAACTTCCTGGCAAAACTGGCCTACCTGAGTGACATATTTGGAAAGCTAAATGAACTAAATCTACAGCTTCAAGGGAAAGATAAACACCTCCCTCAGGTCACAGACAAGATCAGCTCTTTCACTCGAAAGCTTGCAATGTGGGGCAGGCGACTTGATGAAGGAAATACTGATTCATTCGAGAACCTGCATGAATTTGTTGACACTACTGACTATGATGCCACCTCAGTGATTCCATATATTAAGGAGCATATTTCATCACTGATGGGATTCTTTAAAAAGTACTTCCCTGAAAACAGTTCCCAATATGACTGGGTGAGAGATCCTTTCAATGCACCAGCTCCAACTGGTTTCAGCTCTGCAGAGGAGGACCAGTTCATTGATATGACGTCTGACTCCACATTGAGACTGAGGTTCACATCACAGACACTGAGTGAATTCTGGCTGAGTGTAGAGAGGCAGTATCCACTCATAGGGCAGAGGGCCATGGGCATTCTTCTTCCTTTTGCAACATCTTATCTTTGTGAGACTGGCTTCTCTGCTGTTGCTGCACTGAAGACCAAGTGCAGGTCCCAGCTAAACATTGAGCAGGAGCTGAGAATTGCAGTATCATGCTTCAAACCCCGCTTCGAAAAGCTGTGCACCGCAAAACGTGCTCATTGTAGCCATTAATCCTGACTTCCTCATTTTGATTTAAATAATAATAATAATCAGCACAAATTGTTTTATTCATTTTTGTTTTATAGGTCAAAGTGTTTCATATATTGTGCTCCTGAGTTAATGTTGCTGATCAATTTGAATGTATTATTATTTATTGATTATATTTTATTTTATTTTTCAGTATCAAATGGTCAAAAAATTTTTACAGTTTAAATAAGGTTTGCATTTTATTTAAAATTTCAGGCAAATTTATGCACTTTTAGTATTTTCTGTTACAGACTAAAAAACAATGTTAATAAAGTTATTATTTGTTGTAAGTTGATCTATATTTTTCTTTTTTCTTTTTTTGTTTTCTTTAATGTTAATAAGGATACAATGTTATGCAGAGGTGTACTTATAACAATTTTATAGACAAATTATACTATTTACAGTTGCGGCGGAGAGTTGGGGGGCGCAAAATGTTTACTTCTTCCTAGGGGGGGCGTAACAGAAAATAATTGAGAAGCACTGTAATATAGCCTAATAAACTGCATGGTTTCCAGAGTCCTAGTGGGAATACCACACAACATTTCATCGCGTGACTCCAAGTTTAATTCGATATGATAGTTATTATATAAATATTTGAGCATAATGGCTTTTCCACCAGAATTTTTCTCATAATTCATTTTACATACACAAAAAGATCCCACCATGTAAAACGAACAAAGGCATTTATAATTTAACTCAAGCATAAAAACTGTGTATGATAACAAGGTTAGTCAGCGAGATTATTCTTATTTGTCAAATAGCAGTCAAGCATCGATCATCATGTCACCAGAATAAGACCATCAATATTTATTGGAAAGGAACACAATGCACTTTCACCACCCCTGAGAAGTGCATCATAACATAGGGCCTATTTCATCTGTAGCCTAATAAACTGCATGCTTTCCCAAGTCATAGTGGGAGGACCACACAACATATCATCTGTGACTCCAAGTTTACTTCAATATTATGGTTATTATAGCAATATTGTGCATAAAGGCGTTTCCGGATCCACCTCCACTTCTCGCATAAACATTTTACAAACATGAAAAGATCCCACCTTGCATAGCGTATTTTGTTTTGTCGACATTTGGAAAGTTTACCTACAAATTTGCTGTTTCCATCAGGCCCGTCATGACATTTTTTTAGGTACTCCCATTAAAAGGTTGGATGGAAACCTGGTTACTGATAAAAACATATTTTATAATGCTCTCTATTGTCTCTCTGCAGCAGACATATAGTTAGCAATAGGTTTGGAACATCAAATCAAATCAAATTGTATTGGTCATATTGTAAGGGTTGAGGTGAGGTGTGACCCAGGTGCGGTGCAGGATATACAGTAGGCAGTAGGCAGAGATGGTGAAACAAGCATCTTTACTGGTGGTCCCGAAGCCAGAATACAAAATAACGGATTTATCACGATAAATGAAAGGCAGATCAAATAAGTCTCCAAAAACCGTCTGACAGTAAAAATACGAAATATTACCTAAGACCGAAACAAATAACGAAACAGGGAGAACACTACTCAAGTACCAGTACATAGGTCTCCGATCACACACTGCTGGACATAGAGAAACTAGCAGAGAAAACTGAGCAAGGGAACACAGGGAAGTGAGGGCATAAATACACAGGTGACAACAACAGGATGATGATTCGTCCCGACTGTGAGTGAGGAGGTGCCTAAGATTGTCGGAGGATGACACCTAGTAGATCACTCTGGAACTACGACCCTCTCCAGTAACAGTGCCCCCCCGACGAACGGCGCCTACGTGTGGAGGCAACGGAATCTTGTTATCAGCCCTGGGTCCAGAATGTCCCTCCTAGTTACCCAGGACCGCTCCTCCGGCCCATAATCCTCCCAGCCCACCAGAAATTGGAGACCCCTCCCCACCTGCCGGCAGTCCAGGATGTGGTCCACAGTAAAAGCAGGCTGCCCTCATCTTTTTAAGTGGGAAAACTTGCACAATTGGTGGCTGACTAAATACTTTTTTTCCCCACTGTACATTACATTTTTGGACTCACCTTGTTGTGCTGTGCTCACTTGAACAGGACAGTGGCGCTGAGGTCCTTGTGGGCAAATTTTATCATCAAACGTTGTCATCAAAGTCTGGCATTCTCTGGATTTATGGTGCTCAGGTTACTGAAATCCCTGTCAGCCTCAGCAGACCAGCGGAGCCGGGACGGCCCACCCTTCAACAGGGAGGTGATGGGAGCTGCAACCTTGCCAAAGCCCCGGATAAACCTCCGATAGTAGTTGGCAAAGCCAATAAAGCGCTGCACCTCCTTTACCGTGGTTGGATTCGGCCAATTACACATGGCTGAAATGCGGTCTCCCTCCATCTCCACACCTGAGGCGGTGATGTGGTATCCGAGGAAGGACACGGACTGTTGGAAGAACAGACACTTTTCTGCCTTGGCATATAGGTCATTCTCCAACAGTCGGCCCAGCACTTTGCGAACCAGGGACACATGCTCGGCGCTCGTAGCGGAATACACCAGAATGTCATCGATGTAGACCACCACTCCGCGACCCAGCATGTCCTGAAAGACCTTGTTCACAAAGGACTGGAAGACTGATGGAGCATTCATCAACCCGTACGGCATCACCAGGTATTCATAATGCCCCGTGGTTGTACTGAATGCTGTCTTCCACTCGTCCCCTTCCCGAACACGCACCAGGTTGTACGCACTCCGGAGGTCTAATCGAGGTATTTGGGGGGAATGCTCACGGTGGAGGTAGTGCCTGGACTTTCCACTGTGGTTGCACCAATGGAAACAGCTAGACACCTACCCTGACACTCTCGCGACCACCCCGTGAGAACCCTCTACGACAATGAAAAGGTGGGGTCGTGTAGTGCGAGCCAGGGAAGACCCAACACCACAGGGAAATCAGGGGACTCAATAATATAGAAGGTGACTTGCTCCCTATGGGTCTCCTGCATGATCATCGTGACTGGTGCTGTAACTTCCCTAACAAAACCTGACCCTAATGTTAGACTGTCAAGTGCTTTGATGGGTAATGGAATGGGTAGGGGAACCAATGTAATACAGAGACTATTAGCTAAAGGTCTGTCCATAAAGTTCCCAGCTGCGCCTGAATCGCCCAGCGCCTTACACTGGGGAACTACCAGGTAATCAGGGAAGTTTACGCGTATGGTGCAGTGCGCAGCAAAGGGCTCTGAACGAGTGTGGGTTTGCGCTACCTGGGGTGACATGAGACTGCCCTGCCTGTCGCCTCCAGACCCGGAAGAACCCTGACGACAGCGTCCAGCCGAATGTCCTCTCCGGCCACAAGAGTGACACTGGAGCTGTCGTCCTCCGTTCTCCCAGATCGCTGCACCACCCAGCTCCATCAGAACTGAATCCGGTTGAAGGGGGATGAAACGGGCAGGCCACTTCCAGGACGTCCTCTTGAAGCTAGCAGGTTGTCCAACCGGATGGCCATGTCCACCAGTTGGTTGAAAGTCAACGTGGTTTCCTGGCAGGCTAGCTCCCTTCGGATGTCCTCTTGCAGGCTGCACCTGAAGTGGTCGTTGAGGGCCCGCTCATTCCACCCGGACCCAGCCGCTAGAGTTTGAAACTCCAGGGCAATGTCCTGCGCGGTCATCGTCCCCTGCCTCAGGTGGACTAGTCGCTCGCCCGCCTCTCTTCCTTTGGGGGAGTGATCGAAGACTGCCAGGAAGATGCAAGCGAATGCCCCGTAGTTGTCCAACGCATTTCCTCCTTCACTCCAGACCGCGTTGGCCCACTCCAGGGCTTTCCCCGAGAGGCAGGAGACGAGGGCGGACACCTTATCCCGCTCCAATGGAGCTGGGCAGATGCAGGAGGAATCCCTGGCAACGGGCCGCTGTCCCGTCGTACTCCCTCGGTCGTGATAGGTGAATCCCTCTGGGCACTCGGTGTAGGTGGCTGGATTCGGTCGCTCAGCTGGTCCCGAAGGGTTGGGTCCTCTCCTCTCCAGGTGTTGGACGATCCATCGCTTCTCCCAAGCTGGTTAGCATGTTGGAGTGATCCCGGACCCGCTCCACAACTCCAGGCATGTTCTCCGCTCCTGCTGACTCCTTGATACTGGTGTGTGATTATGTAGTGGGTGATTTTGGACGGAGTCAGGCGCAGGAGGTTAAATCACAGAATATATGGTTTATTCAGGAACACAGTGGTATGTAGCACAGCGGTTAATATGGCACACTGGAGAAAAACATGGCACAAGGGTGAATATCCCAGCAATACAAAATACAAAGTAGCTCCACCGAGCTAGAGTCACCTCCACAATAACTAATCACACACAAAGACAGGGGGGCAGAGGGAACACTTATACAGATACTAATGAGGGGATAAGAACCAGGTGTGTGTAATAAACAAGACAAAACAAATGGAAAGATGAGATGAGGAGCAGCAGTGTCTAGAAGGCCGGTAACAAGGAGAGGAGGCAGCTTCGGAGGAATTCGTGACAGTATGATGTTGACATGATCAGTCCAATCAAAGCTACAGTAGATATAACGTGATTTGACGTCATTTTGTCTGTGGCCAATGACCTTGAGCCTTCTTGGATGGGCACTTCTAATGTAACTCTATGGCAGCACCCAAGGGGCTTGAATTTTCAAGCTCTCCCCGTAGATTTTGTGGTGACGGAGTGTCCCCATGAGTGATCGAAAACTGAGCCAATCACAGCGCATCTAGAGAACATAACCAACCCCTACACGCCGTATTTTCCACTGGCTGCCCCACCACCACCACAGAAAGCACTGAGCTAGGCTGAAACACCTGTATTTTGGAGCTGCCTTACTCAAGAAAGCAAAAAAGAGACCATGTTTGTATGAGGCTTTATTAACTCAAAGATTTGTTTGTACATTGTTTGCAAACTGATATGTGACACGTATTAATGCCAAAATAACATGCAAAACAGGCAAAAAAAAGAAAAGCTAAACAGGTGGGTCTCAAAACAGGTTGGACTATGCCCCACCTGCCCTGAATGACGGGTCGCCACTGCATATCATATCAACATCTAAGTATCAATACATAGTGAGGTCCCTGGCAACTCCCATCCCTACCTACTACACACACACAAAAAAGGTTCTAAATAGCGCCAGGTGCTATATAGAACCCTTTTTTGAAGATTCAATAAAGAACCATGCTCATTGATGAAAACCTGCTCCAAAGCACTCAGGACCTCAGACTGGGGCGAAGGTTCACCTTCCAACAGGACAACAACCCTAAGCACACAGCCAAGACAACGCAGGAGTGGCTTCGGGACAAGTCTCTGAATGTCCTTGAGTGGCCCAGCGAGAGCCTGGACTTGAACCTGATCGGACATCTCTGGATAGACCTGAAAATAGCTGTGCAGCGACGCTCCCCATCCAACCTGACAGAACTTGAGAGGATCTGCAGAGAAGAATGGGAGAAACTCCCCAAATACAGGAGGGCCAAGCTTGCAGCGTCATACCCAAGAATAATCAAGGCTGTAATCGCTGCCAAAGATGCTTCAACAAAGTACTGAGTAAAGGGTTTGAATACTTACGTAAATGTGATATTTCAGTTTATTTTATTTTATAAATTTGCAAACATTTCTACAAACCAGTGCTTTGTCATTATGGGGTATTGTGTGTAGATTGATGAGGGGGAAAATACAATTGAATCCATTTTAGAATAAGGCTGTAACGTAACAAAATGTGGAAAAAGTCAAGGAGTTTGAATACTTTCCGAATGCACTGTATAGTATTTTGCTACATCTAGCAATTGTTCAGGTAGCCTTCTGCCCTTATGTGAGTCCTTGGATGTTCCTGGCTATGGATGTGTGTGTACATCTCAGTGGCTGGCTGGCTACCGACACCCCTGATTGTTCATCCACTCCAGAATGTCTAGTAATGTTGTTAAGAAATCGTTTACTGCCTGTTCTCTGTGGACCTCACAGTGTGGACAGTTGGCACCATTCGCCTGCAATACAGAGAGGAAAACACTCACAACATAGGCATAACATTGTCGAAAAAGAGAGGCTCTATGATACAGCAAGTGAGAGAAAGCGAGAGAGACAGAGAAATCATTATTTTAATATTATAATAATGCAATAATGATAACATTTTAAGTACTAGTTAGAACACACAGAAAGAGATAGGGCCAATGAGATCAGACTGATAGTAACATAATGGTCGATGTCAATGAATTGACAGTTAAATATTCACATCGATCTACCAGTCTCTATCATTTACACTTATGCAAATGGTCTCTACAGTAGGCATGTAAGATGATACTAGGGCATTTTAAATTATTTCACTGTTTGAATACTCACCTTAAATTATTATCAAGTATTCGCAAAACAAAACTATGTTGAGAATATCTAATGCAGGCACATTTATGTTAATTTGCCTAATGCCAGCCATGACATTTTTTGTCAGTCTTTTTAACCAAGGTTTCCAATGTCATACTTGAGTCAACAATGAAAAGAAAAGGTAGATATGTCATCAGAGCTGTGGTGTTATGCTTTACTTATTTGGTCTAAATCTGAATATCAGTTATAGAAAAATATAGCTACAAGCAGCAATTCTGGGGGCCAAGCATGCAATAGCCACATTTAAGCCACCATGTGGTCAATCGGAGTGACCTTAATCATTGCGCAGAGTTTATTGGGCCTTTTTTGGAAAAACATATGGGAAACAAACGTCCATGTATATGCAAAATTACATGGACTGAAGCTCAAACGGGGCAGGAGATATGCTTGTTCAAAGTTTGATGTGGGACAAAAAGTATAATTTGCAGAAAATCTCAACGGAATTGAAATTCCAGTTGGACTGTGGCTTTTGTTGAGGAGGTTTTCATTTGTTTACCTGCTTATTGTATATTATTAAAGGACTTGAGTTGATGCTCTTTACATTTTTAGCAAAAAGGATGACAGAATAATCATTTTGCAAACTTTGGCTGGTGTATTTCTTACTATTCTGAAATTGGTTTTCACTTTGTTCCATAAAAGTGCAAATGTCCCGTGTAGCTCAGTTGGTAGAGCATGGCGCTTGCAATGCCAGGGTTGTGGGTTCGTTTCCCACGGGGGGCCAGTATGAGCGACTGTAAGTCGCTCTGGATAAGAGCGTCTGCTAAATGACTAAAATGAAAAATAGGAAACGTGTTGCTTACGAGGGGCTGCATAAACTCAGCCAAAAAAGAAACGTCCCTTTTTCAGGATCCTGTCTTTCAAAGATAATTAGTAAAAATCCAAATAACTTCACAGATTTTAATTGTAAAGTGTTTAAACACTATTTCCCATGCTTGTTCAATGAACCATAAACAATTAATGAACATGCACCTGTGGAACGGTCGTTAAGACACTAATAGCTTACAGACGGTAGGCAATTAAGGTCACAGTTATGAAAACTTAGGACACTAAAGAGGCCTTTCTACCAACTCTGAAAAACACCAAAATAAAGATACCCAGGGTCCCTGCTCATCTGCGTGAACGTGCCAAAGGCATGCTGCAAGGAGGCATGAGGACTGCAGATGTGGCCAGGGCAATAAATTGCAATGTCCGTACTGTGAGACGCCTAAGACAGCGCTACAGGGAGACAGGACGGACAGCTGATCATCCTCGCAGTGAAAGACCACATGTAACAACACCTGCACAGGATCGGTACATCCGAACATCACACCTGCGGGACAGGTACAGGATGGCAACAACAACTGCCCAAGTTACACCAGGAACGCACAATCCCTCCATCAGTGCTCAGACTGTCCGCAATAGGCTGAGAGAGGCTGGACTAAGGGCTTGTAGGCCTGTTGTAAGGCAGGTACTCACCAGACACCACCGGCAACAACTTCTCCTATGGGCACAAACCCACCATCGCTGGACCAGACAGGACTGGCAAAAAGTGCTCTTCACTGACGAGTCACGGTTTTGTCTCAGCAGGGGTGATGGTTGGATTCGCGTTTATCGTCAAAGGAATGAGCGTTACACTGAGGCCTGTACTCTGGAGCGGGATCGATTTGGAGGTGGAGGGTCCATCATGGTCTGGGACGGTATGTCACAGCATCATCGGACTGAGCTTGTTGTCATTGCAGGCAATCTCAACACTGTGCGTTACAGGGAAGACATCCTCCTCCCTCATGTGGTACCCTTCCTGCAGGCTCATCCTGACATGACCCTCCAGCATGACAATGCCACCAGCCATACTGCTCGTACTGTGCGTGATTTCCTGCAAGACAGGAATGTCAGTGTTCTGCCATGGCCAGCGAAGAGCCCGGATCTCAATCCCATTGAGCACGTCTGGGACCTGTTGGATCGGAGGGTGAGGGCTAGGGCCATTCCCCCCAGAAATGTCTGGGAACTTGCAGGTGCCTTGGTGGAAGAGTGGGGTAACATCTCACAGCAAGAACTGGCAAATCTGATGCAGCCCATGAGGAGGAGATGCACTGCAGTACTTAATGCAACTGGTGGCCACAACAGATACTTAACCCCCCCTTTGTTCAGGGACACATTATTCAATTTCTGTTAGTCACATGTCTGTGGAACTTGTTCAGTTTATGTCTCAGTTGTTGAATCTTGTTATGTTCATACAAATATTTACAGATGTTAAGTTTGCTGAAAATAAACGCAGTTGACAGTGAGAGGACGTTTCTTTTTTTGCTGAGTTTATATGCCATGACTGTAGATCAAACGGGACAGGATATATGCTTGTTCAAAGTTTGGAATTTCAGTTGATTAGTATATATATCATAGAAAGGGGCCAGTAACCGGAGGGTTGCCGGTTCGAATCCCAGTGCTAATTGGTCTTTTGAACAATCAGACCAGCTCTTTGGCCAATAATGGGCAAAATATCAGAATTGGGCTGCCTGTGTAAACACAGCCTTAGTACCGCTGGAATTTCTCAACTATTCCATTTGTATCTTAAAATATATATGCTATTAGTCAATGGCGGCATGAGGCTTACGTTTCTCTTATAAACACAGATGTAAAATGTTAAACAAATGTGTGAGAACTGTCTGAGAATAATTATAGTAAAAGCAAACAGCAACATGGGAGTCCAAATCATCTATTCAGACTCTCTCCATTTTTACCTAGACAACAATATGCTCTATAGCTGGAATTAAACTATACTCAGACAGCCAAAGGACAAGGTAGAATCAAAAACATCTCAATGCACATCAAATGTAGCTGACCTGTGTCTCCCTCACACTGATTGGCTTACCTGTTTTATCAAGGACGTCAAGTAAATCATTCGTCTGGTTAGTTTGTTCTTGTGTAAGGGTGAGGACTTGTTCCTAGACTCTAACACCAGGACCTTCACTTCTTTTGTAAAGCATTCAAGTGTGGACCTGGGGCATTTCTGCTGAAGAGAAGAGGGGATAATATGAAACTCAAACAATGGATGTAAAACATCTGGAAGAATCCAGATCAGATTTAACAGATCCAAATATGTCTATTTCTTTGGTGGTGAGAGAGGAGAGTTACCTTCATGTAATGTAAAATGCTTTCGAGTTATAAGCCCATTATAAATGGGACACACAACTAATCTTCTCCTTTGCCCCTTCTGATAACCAGGTGGCGAATCGCATCTCTGCATGTCTGGCAGACATATCAGTGTGGATGACGGATCACCACCTCAAGCTGAACCTCGGCAAGACAGAGCTGCTCTTCCTCCCGGGGAAGGACTGCCCGTTCCATGATCTCACCATCACGGTTGATTTCTCCGTTGTGTCCTCCTCCCAGAGTGCAAAGAGCCTTGGCGTGACCCTGGACAACACCCTGTCGTTCTCTGCTAACAACAAGGCGGTGACCCGATCCTGTAGGCTCATGCTCTACAACATTCGGAGAGTACGAACCTACCTTACACAGGAAGCGGCACAGGTCCTAATCCAGGCACTTGTCATCTCCCGTCTGGATTACTGCAACTTGCTGTTGGCTGGGCTCCCTGCCTGTGCCATTAAACCCCTACAAGTCATCCAGAATGCCGCAGCCCGTCTGGTGTTCAACCTTCCCAAGTTCTCTCACGTCACCCCGCTCCTCCGCACACTCCACTGGCTTCCAGTTGAAGATCGCATCTGCTACAAGACCATGGTGCTTGCCTACAGAGTTGTGAGGGGAACGGCACCTCCGTACCTTCAGGCTCTGATTAGTCCCTACACCCAAACGAGGGCATTGCGTTCATCCACCTCTGGCCTGCTGGCCCCCCTTCCTCTGCGGAAGCACAGTTCCCGCTCAGCCCAGTCAAAACTGTTCGCTGCTCTGGCACACCAATGGTGGAACAAGCTCCCTCACGACGCCAGGACAGCGGACTCACTCACCACCTTCCGGAGACACTTGAAACCCCACCTCTTTAAGGAATACCTGGGATAGGATAAAGTAATCCTTCTACCCCCCCACCCAAAAAAAAAAAAAAAATATTGTAAAG
The DNA here is from genome assembly GCF_020615455.1 of Coregonus clupeaformis. NCBI lineage: Eukaryota > Metazoa > Chordata > Actinopteri > Salmoniformes > Salmonidae > Coregonus > Coregonus clupeaformis. The sequence continues at coordinate 45,615,520 of NC_059197.1, forward strand.
TGGTTATCCCACTGGCTATAAGGTGAATGCACCAATTTGTAAGTCGCTCTGGATAAGAGCGTCTGCTAAATGACGTAAATGTAAATAATTCATACATCTAAATAATAAATAATCAGGTCTGAGCATGGAAGCCTCCAAACAGTTCAGTTAACTAACCCAGGATGATAAATTCATACAATTATAGTTCAATATTGTCTAACCTTCAGCGCAATGAGTGTCATTTATTATATGTCTCCATATTTTGTCATATACAGTGGCTACTGAAAGCCTACACTCCCTTTGCAGTCTTCACATTTTGCTGCCTTAAAACGTAATCTAAAAAGGGATTCAACTGGATTTATTCCTACAGATTTACACAACCTACTCCACATTTTCAAAGTGAAAGAAAATTATAGAACATTTCCCAAATTAATAAAAAAAAAAAGATGTCTTGATTGCATACTGTATGTCTTTACACCCCAAAGTTAATACTTGGTGGAAGCAGCTTTGGCAGCCATTACAGCTGTGAATAATTCTGAATAAGATTCTATCAACTTTGTACAACTCTTGGGGCAACATACAGTGCCTTCAGAAAGTATTCACACCCCTTGACCTTTTCCACATTTTGTTGTGTTACAAAGTGGGATTAAAATGGATTTAATTGTAATTTTTTTGTCAACGATCTACACAAAATACTCTGTAATGTCCAAGTGGAAGAAAAATTCTAACATTTGTAAAAAATTATGAAAATAAAACACTAATACATCTTGATTAGATATGTATTCAACCCCCTGAGTCAATACATGTTAGAATCACCTTTGGCAGTGATTACAGCTGTGAGTCTTTCTGGGTAAGTCTCTAAGAGCTTTCCACACATTTTCAGGTCTTGCCATAGTTTTTCAAGCAGATTTAAGTCAAAACTGCAACTTGGCCACTCTGGTACATTCACTGTCTTCTTGATAAGCAACTCCAGTGTAGATTTGGTCTTGTATTTTAGGTTATTGTCCTGCTGAAAGGTGAATTCATCTCCCAGTGGCTGGTGGAAAGCAGACTGAACCAGGTTTTCCTCTAGGATTCTGCCTGTGCTTAGCTCAATTACGTTTATTTTTTATCCTGAAAACTCCCCAGTCTTTAATGATTCCAAGCATACCCATAACATGTTACAGCCACCACTATGCTTGAAAATATGGAGAGTGGTACTCAGTAATGTGTTTTATTGGATTTGCCCCAAACATAAAACTTTGTATTCAGGACATATAGTGAATTGCTTTGCCACATTTCTTTGCAGTATGACCTTAGTGCCTTGTTGCAAACAGGATGCATATTTTGGAATATTTTGTATTCTGTACAGGCTTCCTTCTTTTCACTCTGTCAATTAGGTTAGTATTCTCCTATCACAGCCATTAAACTGTGACTGTTTTAAAGTCACCATTGGCCTTATGGTGAAAACCTAAATGGTTTCCTTCCTCTCCGGCAACTGAGTTAGGAAGGACACCCAAAGTGTAATTAATAACTTCACCATGCTCAAAAGGATATTCAATGTCAGCTTTTTTTAAAAACCCATTTACCAATAGGTGCCCTTCTTTGCGAGGCATTGGAAAACCTCCCTGGTCTTTGTGGTTGAATCTGTCTTTGAAATTCACTGCTCGACTGAGGGACCATCCAGATAATTGTATATGTGGGGTACAGAGATGAGGTAGTCATTCAAAAACCAACTATGCAATTTATGTGACTTGTTAAGCACATTATTACTCCTGAACTTATTTAGGCTTGCCATAACAAAGGAGTTGAATGTTTATTGACTCAAGACATTTCAGGTTTTCATTTTTAATACATTTCAATTATTCCACTTCATGGGGTATTGTGTGTAGGCCTGTGACCCAAAAAATATATTTTTTTATCAATTTTAAATTCAAGCTGTAACACAACAGAATGTTGAAAATGTCAAAATTGTCAAAATTGCTCAAGCTCACTAATGTTGGTTGGGAATCCTTGATGGACACTAATATTCAAACCATGTCTCTGATTTTCAAGCAAATTTAAGTCAGGACTGAGACTGGACAACTCAGGAACACTCAACACCTCTTGGAAAACTCTTCTGGTGTGTCTTTGACATTAACATGTGTCTAATTGTCCCACTGAAAAATAAAACTATCCCAAGGTTAGGTATTCAGAAGTCTGATGCGGGTTTTCCTTTAGCTTTTTACCTGTGCTTCTCCTTTCATATTTATTTTGATCCTGACATACTCCCCAGTCCCTGCCGGTGACAAGCATACCAATAACATGATGCTGCCCCCACAATACTTTACAATACAGAGGGTTTCACTCTGTTGTGTTGTATTGGATTTCACCCAAACCTGTAGTTTTTAACTCAGGCCCAAAAGTTATTTTCTGTGTTGTCTTTCAGTATTAGCTAACGGCCTTGTTGCAAACAGAATGGATGATTCGGAGTGTATTTTTTAACACATGCTTCATTCTAGGGAGGGGGACGAGTGGAAGACGGCTTTTAACACAGCCAGTGGGCATTACGAGTACCAAGTCATGCCGTTCGGTGTAGCCAACGCGCCTGCGATGTTCCAGGCGTTGGTCAATGACGTGCTCCGGGACATCCTCAACTACAGCGTCTTCGTGTATTTGGTTGACATTCTAATATTCCCAAAGGACATGCATGAGTGAACACCAGCAGCATGTTCGGCAAGTCCTCCAATGCCTTCTCCGTCACCAGCTCTACATCAAGGCGGAGAAGTGCGTGTTCCACACAGAGACAGTCTCCTTCTTGGGGTTCATCGTCACCCAGGGGGACCTACGGATGGACCCAGCTAAGGTCAGCGCGGTACTGGATTGGCCCCAGCCCTCATCCCTCAAGCAACTACAGCGGTTCTTAGGGTTCGCTAATATTTATAGGCGATTTATTCGCAATTTTAGCTCCCTAGCCGCTCCCCTGACAGCCCTCACCCAGACGAGCGTGCGCTCCTTCGCCAGGATCCCGGAAGCGGGGAACACATTTGATGTGCTTAAATGGTGCTTTACATCGACCCCGGTCCTTGGGCATCCTGATCCGTCCCTGCTGTTCATTGTGGAGGTGGATGCTTCAGACGTTGCGGTGGGAGCAATCCTGTCCCAGCAGTTCCTCCCGGACGGTAAGACTCACCCCTGCGTGTTTTTCTCCCGTCGGCTGTCCCCGGCGGAGCAGAATTACGACGTGGTGAACCATGAGTTGCTAGCAGTCAAGCTCTCCCTGGGGGAGTGGAGGCATTGGCTAGAGGGTGCCGCCCATTCATTCGTCATATGGACGGACCATAAGAACTTAGCCTACATTCAGGGGGCCAAGAGGCTCAACTCGTGCTAGACCAGGTGGGCGTTGTTCTTCACCAGGTTCCGGTTTACCGTCTCATACCGTGGACCATTGTCCCCAACGCCCTGATTACTGCCCCAGTTTTGTGGGGAATTGACAGGATGGTCAAGAACCCAATCCGGCCGGAGGTCCATTGGGGAGGGCGCACGCGTCCGACCTCACCAGCCATCCGGGGGGTGCCAGGACGTTGGAGTTCCTGTGTAGGAGGTTCTGGTGGCCATCTACTGTGGGGGATACGCGCGCATTCGTGGCGGCTTGCCAGGTGTGCGCGTGCATGAAGAGTACACGTCAGCCCGCGGCAGGGCTGATCCGACCCCTGCCTATCCCCAAGCGCCCCTGGTCCCAAATCTCGCTGGATTTCATTTCCACCCTACCCCCCTCTGATGGATACACAGTCATCCTGGTCATTGTGGACCGGTTCTCGAAGGCTGCCCACTTCATTCCCCTTCCCAAACTCCCGTCGGCCTGGGAGATGGCTAAGTTGGTGGTGCGGCACGTTTTCCAGGTCCACGGCCTTCCCCAAGATGTGGTGTCGGATTGGGGCACTAATTTCACCTCCAGGTTCTGGAAGGCATTCGCCACCTGCCTCGGCGCCTCTGTCAACTTGTCTTCCGGCTTCCATCCCCAGTCGAACTGGCAGACTGAGTGCGTCAACCAGGATCTGGAAGGGGTGCTGAGGTGTTACGCCTCCAGCAACCCAGCTACGTGGAGTCAGCGACTGGCGTGGGTGGAGTACGCCCACAACACCCTTCTCTGCTCATCCACCGGCCTGTCCCCCTTCCAGTGCCAATACGGGTACCAACCCCCCCCTATTCCCTGAGCAAGAGGAGGAGCCGGCGTTCCCGTCGGTCCAGGCCCACATCAGTCGCTGTCGCCGCACCTGGAGGCAGGTTTTTCACCCGGGACAGAGGGTGTGGCTCTCCACGTGGGATCTTATCCACCGCGTGGAGTCCAGGAAGCTGTCCCCCCAGTTCATTGGGCCATTCAGAGTGGTCCGGCAAGTCAACCCAGTGGCCTACCTCCTGCAACTTCCCCCAACATGCGGGTGCATCCCACATTCCATGTGTCCCTCCTCAAGCCCGTCGCCACCAGTCCCCTGGCTCCCCCTCCTCATCCTGTTCCCCCGCTGCGCCTCGTTGGAGGACAGCTGGCTTTTACTATGGACCGGATCCTGGACTGCCGGCAGGTGGGGAGGGGTCTCCAATTTCTGGTGGACTGGGAGGGTTATGGACTGGAGGAGCGGTCCTGGGTGCCCAGGAGGGACATTCTGGACCCAGGGCTGTTAACAACATTCCGTCGCCTCCACCCGGATGCGCCGAGGTGAACAGCTGGGGGGGCACTGTTACAGGAGGGGGTCGCAGTGCCGGAGCACCCACTAGGTGTCATCCTCCGACAACCTTAGGCACCTCCTCACTCACAGTCTGGACTACTCATTATCTTATCGGTGTCATCTGTGCCCACCTGTTCACCTGTGTATTTATGCCCTCACTTCCCTGTGTTCCTTTGCTCAGTTTTCTCTGCTAGTTTCTCTATGTCCAGCAGTACTACGCAGTGTCTGATCGGAGACCTATGAACAGGTACTTGAGAAGTGTTCTCCCTGTTTCGTTATTTGTTTCAGTCTTAGGTAGTATTTCGTATTTTGGCTGTCAGACGGTTTATGGAGAATTATTTGCTCCGCCTTTCTTTTATTGTGCTAGGTCCGTTATTTTGTATTCTGGCTTCGGGACCACCTGTAAAGATCCTTGTTTCACCATCTCTGCCTACTGCCTACTGTATATCCTGCACCGCACCTGGGTCACACCTCACACCAACCCTTACAGGTATGCAGAAATAACACATAAAAAGAAACCACATACCTTATAATCAGCTAAAGTTGGGGTGTACAGCCTGCAATCAAATGATTCCTGGTAAGAGAGAGAATAATATAGGCTACAACACTATCTGGATAATGTAAACATAAAAACAAACAGTCAAAAAGTATTGAAACTGTGTGCTGAAACAGATGGATGTTGATTGTACAGTGATTTGATTGTATTCCATCAGACACTGAGTGTACATAACATTAGGAACACCTGCTCTTTCCATTAAATAGACTGACCAGGTGAATCCAGGTGAAAGCTATGATCCCTTATTGTTGTCACTTGTTAAATCCGGTTTGAGTGTGTCAAAACTTGCAACGCTGTTGGGTTTTTCACGTTCAACAGTTTCCTGTGTGTATCAAGAATGGTCCACCACCCAAAGGACATCCAGCCAACATGACACAACTGTGGGAAGCATTGGAGTCAACATGGGCCAGCATCCCTTTGAAACGCTTTCGACACCTTGTAAAGTCCATTCCCGACGAATTGAGGCTGTTCTGGGAGAAAAAGGGGGCACAACTCAAGATTAGGAAGGTGTTCCTAATGTTTCGTACACTCAGTGTATATTTAATGAGGTAATATGTTGTTTTATTTTTTTACTGAAAACATTTTATTACCATCTTGTGAACTTCCTCCTTAATGAATTTTCGCACAATTTGGTGAATTTCTTGACTGCAAATGGCTTGTCCATAAGCCTGTTTCATTGTCATGGCAATGAAGAAGAGAAGCCACAGCAAAACAGTTAGAAGAGAGTCAGTTCTCTGTCTCCTCAGCATGGCATGGGCCCACTCTGTCACATGAGTTTCATATCAGTGGGAAAGTAGCTTAAAATGAGGAGAACTAGTTTAAAATCCCCCATTGTTTTGTGGTTGAGCAGCTTGTCCATGTCATCTGCAGCCTTCTTAGTGGAACAATATATATCCTGTGTGTCCTGGGAAGCAGCAATAGAGATGAGGCAAGACTCCAGCTATTTGCCTCCTTCTTTTCCAAAAGTGGGGAGCCTTCTGGCTGAGGGGTAAAACATTATTCTATCTTCCTGGTGACTTATTATGCAGCATTTATCTCGTGTGTCCTGGAAAGCAGCAGAAGAGATGAGGCAAGCCTTCAGCATCTGCCTCCTTTTTCTTGGCTCGCTCCTCACTGTTGAGAATGAGTGAGAACAATGCTTATGGAGAGAATATTGCTGACATTTATGTTAGAGATGTCATACATCATTCAGCACTGATTATTAAGGGTACAACATTTACATTTTGTTAATCTATGTAAACTACTTGAAAAAATAAATAACATTTAAAAGGAGAACATGGCTGCCATGGAAATTGGAATGATATTGAAAAATGACATTTGTTTTATATGGATAACATTCTTCACTAAGCGTAATACATTTATAATAATAGGGCTATAATATTGCCTATTTAGAGGCATGGAATGGAGACATGACATATTGGACACCGGACAAAGACATGACTCAAATGAGCATATAAATGACATAATGAGGAATAGGCCTAATATATTTTGAATCCACCGGTGGCACCTTGTGTGACCATAAAAGTCTGTGTGCAACCATGCACAGTAAAATCATTTGGTTGCAAAGGTTACTGGCCTGCCATACACCTTAAGGCTGGTTTTCAGTTTGTCTGTCGACAGTTGTTGCAGTGACATCATGAACATTCTATTGTCATTCGACATCATACTTGTCGTTGTCGTTATGAAAAAGTATACACACAAAAACAACAGGCTGCATGACATCAGCAGCCTGGTGGTCCAAAATAGCATTACTGCTGTATTCTAACACCAATAAACCCATCCTTAAAAAAATTAATTAATTATTGATGGTTATAGGTTAAAATCCTATGCATGAACATTATTACGCATATTAATCGATAATGATGGAAAATAAGATATGCAAGATATTTGAATGGATATATATTTTTAAATAGCTATATATATATATAAATATATATATTTATATATTTATTGAGGTGAGAGCATTGGAAATGCTTTTGGCGGTTGACCTGCTTCTGTTTTGAGGGTGGCACTGTGTGCTGTTTTTGATGGATGGGTCCTGGCCTCTCGGGGGCCTAGGGATTCGGGGGGACGGGGGTGGTATGCTGAACACTGGGATGACGGCCCAACTTGGGATGGGGACGGGCTTTAGCGGGGGAAATAGTGGAGAACAATTGGAGGGTTACTTAGTAGCAATGCAAATATCATGGTACAGCTATATGGACAGTCAATCGCTATTGTATTTTTTATTGGTACATTTACAAACATATATAATGATAAATAGATCTGTATCCCATTATGGTATGTGGTGAAAAAATAGCCAGAATTGTAAGCAGAAAAAAATTACATGGCTCCAAGAGAAGGAATATAATATCTATTGTTTACAAGAAACTCATTCAACAAATCTAGATGAATATAAAAGACACCTGACCACAGAAGCAATCAATCAGTCAGATTCCAAACTCTCCACCATGGCCAAGACCAAAGAGCTCTCCAAGGATGTCAGGGACAAGATTGTAGACCTACACAAGGCTGGAATGGGCTACAAGACCATCGCCAAGCAGCTTGGTGAGAAGGTGACAACAGTTGGTGCGATTATTCGCAAATGGAAGAAACACAAAATAACTGTCAATTTCCCTTGGCCTGGGGCTCCATGCAAGATCTCACCTCGTGGGGTTGCAATGATCATGACAACGGTGAGGAATCAGCCCAGAACTACACAGGAGGATCTTGTCAATGATCTCAAGGCAGCTGGGACCATAGTCACCAAGAAAACAATTGGTAACACACTACGCCGTGAAGGACTGAAATCCTGCAGCGCCCGCAAGGTCCCCCTGCTCAAGAAAGCACATATACATGCCCGTCTGAAGTTTGCCAATGAACATCTGAATGATTCAGAGGAGAACTGGGTGAAAGTGTTGTGGTCAGATGAGACCAAAATCGAGCTCTTTGGCATCAACTCAACTCGCCGTTATTGGAGGAGGAGGAATGCTGCCTATGACCCCAAGAACACCATCCCCACCGTCAAACATGGAGGTGGAAACATTATGCTTTGGGGGTGTTTTTCTGCTAAGGGGACAGGACAACTTCACCGCATCAAAGGGACGATGGACAGGGCCATGTACCGTCAAATCCTTCCCTCAACCAGGGCATTGAAAATGGGTCGTGGATGGGTATTCCAGCACGACAATGACCCAAAACACACGGCCAAGGCAACAAAGGAGTGGCTCAAGAAGAAGCACATTAAGGTCCTAGAGTGGCCTAGCCAGTCTCCAGACCTTAATCCCATAGAAAATCTGTGGAGGGAGGTGAAGGTTCGAGTTGACAAACGTCAGCCTCGAAGCCTTAATGACTTGGAGAAGATCTGCAAAGAGGAGTGGGACAAAATCCCTCCTGAGATGTGTGCAAACCTGGTGGCCAACTACAAGAAACGTCTGACCTCTGTGATTGCCAACAAGGGTTTTGCAACCAAGTACTAAGTCATGTTTTGCAGAGGGGTCAAATACTTATTTCCCTCATTAAAATGCTAATCAATTTATAACATTTTTGACATGCGGTTTTCTGGATTTTTTTGTTGTTATTCTGTCTCTCACTGTTCAAATAAACCTACCATTAAAATTATAGACTGATCATGTCTTTGTCAGTTGGCAAACGTACAAAATCAGCAGGGGATCAAATAGTTTTTTCCCTCAACTATGACAGACAAATTGAGAAAAAAAATGCAGAAAATCACATTGTAGGATTTTTAATGAATTTATTTGCAAATTATGGTGGAAAATATGTATTTGGTCACCTACAAACAAGCAAGATTTCTGGCTCTTACAGACCTGTAACTTCTTCTTTAAGAGGCTCCTCTGTCCTCCACTCGTTACCTGTATTAATGGCACCTGTTTGAACTTGTTAACAGTATAAAAGACACCTGTCCACAACCTAAAACAGTCACACTCCAAACTCCACTATGGCCAAAACCAAAGAGCTGTCAAAGGACACCAGAAACAAAATTGTAGACCTGCACCAGGCTGGGAAGACTGAATATGCAATAGGTAAGCAGCTTGGTTTGAAGAAATCAACTGTGGGAGCAATTATTAGGAAATGGAAGACATACAAGACCACTGATAATCTCCCTCGATCTGGGGCTCCACGCAAGATCTCACCCCGTGGGGTCAAAATGATCACAAGAACGGTGAGCAAAAATCTCAGAACCACACGGGTGGACCTAGTGAATGACCTGCAGAGAGCTGGGACCAAAGTAACAAAGTCTACCATCAGTAACACACTACGCCGCAAGGGACTCAAATCCTGCAGTGCCAGACGTGTCCCCCTGCTTAAGCCAGTACATGTCCAGGCACGTCTGAAGTTTGCTAGAGTGCATTTGGATGATCCAGAAGAGGATTGGGAGAATGTCATATGGTCAGATGAAACCAAAATAGAACTTTTTGGTAAAAACTCAACTCGTTGTGTTTGGAGGACAAAGAATGCTGAGTTGCATCCAAAGAACACCATACCTACTGTGAAGCATGGGGTGGAAACATCATGCTTTGGGGCTGTTTTTCTGCAAAGGGACCAGGACGACTGATCTGTGTAAAGGAAAGAATGAATAGGGCCATGTATCGTGAGATTTTGAGTGAAAACCTCCTTCCATCAGCAAGGGCATTGAAGATGAAACGTGGCTGGGTCCTTCAGCATGACAATGATCCCAAACACACTGCCCGGGCAACGAAGGAGTGGCTTCGTAAGAAGCATTTCAAGGTCCTGGAGTGGCCTAGCCAGTCTCCAGATCTCAACCCCATAGACAATCTTTGGAGGGAGTTGAAAGTCTGTTGCCCAGCGACAGCCCCAAAACATCACTGCTCTAGAGGAGATCTGCATGGAGGAATGGGCCAAAATACCAGCAACAGTGTGTGAAAACCTTGTGAAGACTTACAGAAAACGTTTGACCTGTGTCATTGCCAACAAAGGGTATATAACAAAGTATTGAGAAACTTTTGTTATTGACCAAATACTTATTTTCCACCATAATTTGCAAATAAATTCATTAAAAATCCTACAATGTGATTTTCTGGATTTATTTTCCTCATTTTGTCTGTCATAGTTGACGTGTACCTATGATGAAAATTACAGGCCTCTCTCATCTTTTTAAGTGGGAGAACTTGCACAATTGGTGGCTGACTAAATACTTTTTTTCCCCACTGTATGTGCTTTCTTGAGCAGGGGGACCTTGCGGGCGCTGCAGGATTTCAGTCCTTCACGGCGTAGTGTGTTACCAATTGTTTTCTTGGTGACTATGGTCCTAGATGCCTTGAGATCATTGACAAGATCCTCCCGTGTAGTTCTGGGCTGATTCCTCACCGTTCTCATGATAATTGCAACTCCACAAGGTGAGATCTTGCATGGAGCCCCAGGCCGAGGGAGATTGACAGTTATTTTGTGTTTCTTCCATTTGCAAATAATTGCACCAACTGTTGTCACCTTCTCACCAAGCTGCTTGGCGATGGTCTTGTAGCCCATTCCAGCCTTGTGTAGGTCTACAATCTTGTCCCTGACATCCTTGGAGAGCTCTTTGGTTTTGGCCATGGTGGAGAGTTTGGAATCTGATTGATTGATTGCTTCTGTGGACAGGTGTCTTTTATACAGGTAACAAACTGAGATTAGGAGCACTCCCTTTAAGAGTGTGCTCCTAATCTCAGCTTGTTACCTGTATAAAAGACACCTGGGAGCCATAAATCTTTCTGATTGAGAGGGGGTCAAATACTTATTTCCCTCATTAAAATGCAAATCAATTTATTTCATTTTTGACATGCGTTTTTCTGGATTTTTTTGTTGTTATTCTGTCTCTCACTGTTCAAATTACATTACAAATGATAGACTGATCATTTCTTTGTCAGTGGGCAAACGTACAAAATCAACAGGGGATCAAATACTTTTTTCCCTCACTATATATATAGATGGTTCGGATTTCTAAACTTTAAATATTGTTAATCATCAGTTATACTAGAGACATGAGGAGTGCCATAGTCTGGTTTATACACCAGAAGTTAATGGTTATCTGTAGGATGAATGTATATGGTGGGGTCAATGAAGGTTGGATAGTAGCCAGGGGTTTTTGGAATGTACTGAGTAGAGGAGAGGCAATCACATGATTGCCGTCGCTGATATGGGTGGAGCGCTTTGGATTAGAGAGGAATGGGGTTGAGGTTAGGTCAGGTCACATTAAGGGAGAAGGAGCAGTTTATTACCCACATCACTTAACTTCCTGCCGAGCAATGAAGATGTAACGTTTGGAGGGAAGGAGTTCACCTAAATTGGAGTTCATATATCTGTGCTGGTTGGAACATGTTTTTTGTCTTATGCAGCTGTGGGACCCAGTGGATGAATAAACTTGGTTGAGCTTTAGTAATCATCCGTGAGTTTTACTCGGTTTGTTTAGAACCTAACAGATGGCACTGCGAGCAGGGTTCACCACGATTTACAGTCGAACTACAGAGTCAGAATCAGTGAAGTAGGAGCTGGCACCAAAAACAAGGTAGGCACAGTTCATACACCTGTTACCCCTCATTCTGACATCTTGGGGAGATGAGAATCATAGGCTGAACAATTATAGGATACGGACCCATTATGTAACGACCGGTCGTAAATTATGGTGTAGGGTAGGTTCCATAAGGATAGGTCCCGAGATCCATGAGTGACATTACAGTGTAGGGTAGGTTCCGTATAGGATAGGTCCCTAGTGGGAGTATTCCCCTGCGAGATCTGTAAGGGGGACGAAAGTCCCAGCCGCAGTGGCAGTGAGGAAGTAGAGTGTATGTGGATAGTGATAAAAGGTTGCCTATAAATTCTGGAGGAGAGTCTCATCCATGGTTAGAAAATAAAAAATATATTCAAACGTTGTTTGAACATGATTTGTGTGTATTAGCAGTAGCAATTAGGAGAGAGGTTGGTTTATGCCCTATTGGGGCGGGAACCGAGACAGATCATGTGGAAATAGGAAGACGACAGTGAATAATTTTGGTAATGAGTGTTGTCAACAACAGTGATAATGGAGGCGTAACACTGGAATAAGACATTAGGTCACCCGTATTCTCCAGTAGTAAATTGGCAGAAGCTTCAGTATTGTGTCTAATACAAGGTATCAGGTCCAGTGACCAAATGATTAGGTAACGATACCGTAACTACTCTCCAGGAAGTGGATATCACTACCTTAAAAAAAACAGTTAAAATTGGCATGTATTATAGCGTGGGTGCAGAGATCTAAACACCCTGGACACCGTCGGGAGAGGCTTCGGAATAATAACTATTGGCATAGTGACCAGCGGCGACTCTCCCTGTATATTGGGGCAGGAAACTTTTAAATAGCGGTGTATGGCCTCGGGTGCGATCAATAGTGGTACATAGAGATGACAGTTTCTGTGTGAAGAGAAATGTAAGCGATGTAAGGATGTAAGGCTTTAATTGTCCACAAGAGGTCACAATGTCCTTCTTCTTAGTTGTCTGTTTACTTTCCCTCTTTCTAGAAGTGGTCTTCTGAGTATGGCTAATCAGCCGTGTCGATGATCCCCTGTGGGGTGATGAGAGCAGTGTAGTAGACGATGGTTTGAAGAGAGTAACAGGATGGTCCCACTTAAATTCACCTTCTTAGATACAGTACTTAGAACAGCTACTCAGCCGTAACATTGATTGTTAGTGGAGGCAACTTTGTTGTCTTCACCTCGTGTTGATTTCCAGGGTCGGGACCAATATGGACAAAAGCTGCAGCTTGAGGTCTGTCTAGTCTGATCTGATAATTCTTATCTCAGTCTTTTATGCACTCTGGTAAAGAGGGGCATTTCCGTCATACTGACACGCTCTCTGAGCTCCCTCGGGCGTGGCTAGTTACGAGGCAAAAGTATTATTATCACTATGATTTTGTTAGAACGCTAAAACCACATTCCTATCTTCACGAAAACATTGTCTTCCTCCTTGATATTTTCTACACAAGGTAAAGGATGTAATCCTGATATCCACAGTGTAAAAGTTCTTCAAGTCACAATGTTTTCGTTATAACGCCTTTATACCATTTTTCCCAACGTTTGAATGTTGAAATACAGTTGAAGTCGGAAGTTTACATACACTTAGGTTGGAGTCATTAAAACTCGTTTTTCAACCACTCCACACATTTCTTGTTAGTTTTGGCAAGTATGTTAGGACATCTACTTTGTGCATGACACAATTAATTTTTCCAACAATTGTTTACAGACAGATTATTTCACTTATAATTCATTGTATCACAATTCCAGTGGGTCAGACATTTACATACACTAAGTTGACTGTGCCTTTAAACAGCTTGGAAAATTCCAGAAAATGATGTCATGGCTTTAGAAGCTTCTGATAGGCAAATTGACATCATTTGAGTCAATTGGAGGTGTACCTGTGGATGTATTTCAAGGCCTACCTTCAAACGCAGTGCCTCTTTGCTTGACATCATGGGAAAATCAAAAGAAATTAGCCAAGACCTCAGAAAAAAATGTGTAGACCTCCACAAGTCTGGTTCATCCTTGGGAGCAATTTCCAAACGCCTGAAGGTACCACGTTCATCTGTACAAACAATAGTACGCAAGTATAAACACCATGGGACCACGCAGACGTCATACCGCTCAGGAAGGAGACACATTCTGTCTCCTAGAGATGAACGTACTATGGTGCGAAAAGTGAAAATCAATCCCAGAACAACAGCAAAGGACCTTGTGAAGATGATGGAGGAAACAGGTACAAAAGTATCTATATCCACAGTAAAACGAGTCCTATATCGACATAACCTGAAAGGCCGCTCAGCAAGGAAGAAGCCACTGCTCCAAAACCGCCATAAAAAAGCCAGACTACGGTTTGCAACTGCACATGGGGACAAAGATCGTACTTTTTGGAGAAATGTCCTCTGGTCTGATGAAACAAAAATAGAACTGTTTGTCCAATTTGTAAGTCGCTCTGGATAAGAGCTTCTGCTAAATGATGTAAATGTAAAATAATGACCATCGTTGTGTTTGGAGGAAAAAGTGGGTGCTTGCAAGCCGAAGAACACCATCCCAACCGTGAAGCACGGGGGTGGCAGCCTCATGCTGTGGGGGCGTTTTTCTGCAGGAGGGACTGGTGCACTTCACAAAATAGATTGCATCATGAGGAAGGAAAATTATGTGGATATATTGAAGCAACATCTCAAGACATCAGTCAGGAAGTTAAAGCTTGGTCGCAAATGGGTCTTCCAAATGAACAATGACCCCAAGCATACTTCCAAAGTTGTGGCAAAATGGCTTAAGGACAACAAAGTCAAGGTTTTGGAGTGGCCATCACAAAACCCTGATCTCAATCCTATAGAAAGTCTTTGGGCAGAACTGAAAAAGCGTGTGCGAGCGAGGAGGCCTACAAACCTGACTCAGTTACACCAGCGCTGTCAGGAGGAATAGGCTAAAATTCACCCAAGTTATTGTGGGAAGCTTGTGGAAGGCTACCTGAAATGTTTGACCCAAGTTAAACAATTTAAAGGCAATGCTACCAAATACTAATTGAGTGTATGTAAACTTCTGACCCACTGGGAATGTGATGAAAGAAAGAAAAGCTGAAATAAATAATTCTCTCTACTATTATTCTGACATTTCACATTCTTAAAATAAAGTGGTGATCCTAACTGACCTAAAACAGGGAATTTTTACTAGGATTAAATGTCAAGAATTGTGAAAAACTGAGTTTAAATGTATTTTGCTAAGGTGTATGTAAACTTCCGACTTCAACTGTATATTGTCCCAATGTTAATTGTTGTATGTTGAAGTTTTTGGGCGGCAAATGTCTCTGAAACAAAGGACATTCCATTCACCATAGGTCCCCTGTAGCTCAGTTGGTAGAGCATGGCGCTTGCAACGCCAGGGTTGTGGGTTCGTTTCCCACGGGGGGGCCAGTATGAAAAATTTATGCACTCACTAACTGTAAGTCGCTCTGGATAAGAGCGTCTGCTAAATGACTAAAATGTAAAAATACTAGGATGCCAGAGATAGAATCTATTGCCAGTTTTCCGAAAATCGGGATTGCTTCCATCACACAGGTGATCCTAGCATAAGACCTCATTAGGTCTTCCATCGCGCGTGTGCGCCTGTGAACATAGTAGGTACACACGCCAAGGGCAATAAGACCAAGGATCATGGTAACTAAAATTGGTTCAACTAAAAGTGCCTCATTCAGTACGTTAAGATCAACAGTCATCGGTCCCTCATACTGAATTTGGTTTTGAATAGCTGGTGGTAACTCAAGGGAACGTTTAGCATTAAGCGTCTGGCATTTCAATATCTGTGTCTATCCTGTCGTCAGGAAGTTGGTATAGGGCTAGGTCGTCTATGTGGATAATCGCTCCCTCTGGTACCTTAACAAAAATTGTCTGATTGGGGAGGTTCAGTTGGGTGGTTGAGTCATGGCGTTCGTAAGTCATAGTGGCGGACGTGAATGGGGTGTTGATCAGCCATTGATTCCCTACCACTTCCACTTCCGCGTGGTGGTGACTCCACCTCTTGCTGCTAGTTTGGCTCTACAGCGTTCTTCGCTGGTGATAGGATTAAGGCCACAAAGGCGCTCAGTGTTATCCCTGACGAAGGGTTTGCTAGTAGTGGACGTCTTTGATTAGAGTACACATTAACAGGTTAGGGGTGAGATAGAAATCTGGATTGTGATCCTGATAAGCTACAACTGGAGGTGTGATGATTTTCACATGGGTGTTGTCGTGCCAAAATCCTACGTTTAGAACGGTTTTCATCCTATAGATATTCTCCAGTTCAACAACCAGCCGCGTCAGTAAAAAATCCCACTTCATTTCGATTAACATCAATGTGTATTGGAATTGCAGACCCCAGACTATAGGCCAGGTGTGACTGTAATGGCTTTATCATGGTTGTGGTAGCTGAGGTCAATATGTTGTGCACCATTGAGAGGGGCACTAGATATGATGGGATTCTATTCATGGCCAAGTGGTCCATAGAAGAGCTAACTTCACGGAGAAAATCCTCCAACAACAATCGAACCAATTGGACATGGGCATAGTCATGGTTCATGACCTCTACTAGCTTGCCTA
Source organism: Coregonus clupeaformis (assembly GCF_020615455.1). NCBI lineage: Eukaryota > Metazoa > Chordata > Actinopteri > Salmoniformes > Salmonidae > Coregonus > Coregonus clupeaformis. The sequence continues at coordinate 45,631,802 of NC_059197.1, forward strand.
CCGACAGGAGGGTTTTGTTCAGGAGAGTAGCGTGTGTGTTTACCACCAGAATAGTGTCCTGGAGAGACCTTCCCACATGCTGCAACCTGAGTGCCTGTTATTGCATCTGTTGCTGGATAAGTGGCATCTCTTCAGTAATCTCCCTAACATTTCTTTTGACCATGGCTAGACTGACTGCATTGACGGCAGTGGTACCTAGAGCAAATAGTGACCCTATGGCTGCACCTATTGAGAGTAGCGCCCAGAGGAATCGTTTTTCTCGCCTGGGCTCTGCTAGTTCTGACTGGGTGACTGTGAACTTTTGGAGTTGGGCCAACATGTGGGCAGTGTCTAGCTGAGCGTGCTTAACTGCCTGGGTGGTCCAGTCATCCCCGGCCCAACTCATATGTGCTGCAGGGGAAATGTGTTGACGGTACACGTTCTCTGCATCTAGACGGACGTACACCCTCTGCGTGTGTACTCTGCAGTTGATTATAAGGAGTCCTGGATCATCACGGAGAACGATTCCCGTAGGGGGTCCACTCGTGAGTACATCTGCTGGATAGGTTTTGACCAGGGCGCAGAGTGTCAGGATCATCCAAAGGAACTCCATCCTACAAAAACGTATAATTAGAGAAACTGTTTGATTATTTCAGTTGTGTTTTTTATCTTTTTCTTTTTTTTTAAGAAAAACGTTTTGACAACAAATGTAGCTGATTTTACTATTTTGAACAGCACAATGCAGGACAATATCAACAATGACAACGAAATGTGTGTCTTGTAGCTGGGAAGAGAAGAAAATATGTTAGGTGCGATGTACTGACCTCCCAGAAGGGATCAGCTGAGAATACTTAAGAATTATGTTAGTACCTCTGATTGGCTAGGTTTTGTCGTAGTAAATATTAAAATGTTATAGCTTGGTCTGACTAAAATCTTGTGCATGACCCATTTTAATGTTAGGAGCTTGTTTTCAGTCAATGCTGTTCCTATGCAAGAACAATGGACAGAGCCAATATCTTCTCAAGGACAACTCCCACGCCACAGGCCACAATCTGGTTGCTCCCCACGAGACTTTCCTTTGAGAACATACACACATTCACACACACATCTCCATGCATACGCACACTCATCCTCATGCCTCACGAGTTACGCACACACACAAACTGCACATCTTTCTACTGGTCGGTGCCTAGGGCAGAGGACTCTGCCGTGCACAAAATGGGGCTTCTACTCTGGACAGAGCAGACCCGCCTCCTACGCTTCGGGAACCAATCAAGGGACTAGAAGAAGGACCCCTTCCTTTGTGTTGCATTGTATAAAGTAATGCTGAAAACTCTGTTTTTGATCCCTTTTCAACTGTCTCGATAAGAGGCAACTGAAATGGGTCCATGCATGTAGCTTGAGCAGATACCAGCTATCTCTGTGTTTAATAAACTGCCTTTTGCTTAAACATATTCCTCTCCGTCTAGCGTCGTTGGTTCTGTACTTCCTCTCCTGTATGGTTTCACCAACAAAAATGGTAGCAGAGGATGGTTTTAATTCGATCTAAAAGTTGGTGCGAGAGGAAAAGGCAAATCATCGATCTAAAAACAGACGGAAGAGTGACCTGAAAATCCTGGAGAAATCAACTATTCGTCTTGGCTCAGGAAACCTGATCAGAGCGCGCTCTTCTAAAAAGGTATGCAGAGCCTGTTAAAACGAAATCTTGCATATTGTATTATAGACCAATACCAAATTTTGATCAGAAGTACTGAGCGTGAGTATGAATACTTGTTAAATAATTTCCATCCTAAATGAATTAAGGCATACATGAGATATCTCGTACTGTGATTTATATTAATTAATCTATGTGAAGGCATAGTGGAAATCATAGTATAGATCTATGTGGAAGTTAAATCTATGTGAAGGCATAGTGGAATCATAGTATAGATCTATGTGGAAGTTAAATCTATGTGAAGGCATAGTGGAATCATAGTATAGATCTATGTGGAAGTTAAATCTATGTGAAGGCATAGTGGAATCATAGTATAGATCTATGTGGAAGTTAAATCTATGTGAAGGCATAGTGGAATCATAGTATAGATCTATGTGGAAGTTAAATCTATGTGAAGGCATAGTGGAATCATAGTATAGATCTATGTGGAAGTTAAATCTATGTGAAGGCATAGTGGAATCATAGTATAGATCTATGTGGAATTTGCTGTGTTTTATATTTTAACGTGTCTGTGTTATATCTTAAACGTGTAATGGATGATGGGAAGTTATAGTGAGACTTATGAGACCGAACACCAATCTGTGGAATTGAGTGAATTTGACCTAGGGTTTCAGGAACCAGGGACTGGGGAGACTGATATTGAAGTTGTGCAATGATTCTAGAACAAGCGTGAGATAACTAAAGTGTGGTGTGTGCTGTGTGTAGAAATTACTGCATTGGTATATGTGACTGGAATTCTGACTTTTATGATAATGATTGCACTACACATAATATAAAAACAATCAGCCTCTTTATATACGAGGGTGTCGTACATGAGATAAGTCTGTATTTGATACCGATAATACATCCAAGATAGAGAAAGCAAGATGGCAGGACCAAACATAACCATACCCAAATTCAATGAATACTTAGAACAACGAATGACAGGGAGAGTAATGCCAGGTCCACCAAGGGAGGGAGGTCATATGCCCGCCCTTGATGTACAACAGATAGAAATGACTGATTATGTGTAGAAATTGACGGAATTTTCTGCAGCACTCTCTTCTCAGGTGCAGAAGGCCCAAGAGGGGGAGCTGTCGGGAAGTACGCTGCCGCTGAAGGTAAACGTGGGAGACTGGGTAAGGGTTAAAGTCCACAAGAGAAAGTGGCTGGAACCCAGGTGGACTGGACCGTACGAAGTGAAGGAGGTTACTTCACACTCAGTCCAGGTCAGAGGTAAATCAGGCGCACCCTGGCACCATCTAACACACTGTACTCCAGCCCCCACTCCTTCCAGACCATTGTCTGAAGTAAGAGCTGATTTGAGCAGCGAGAACCAATCCTGACAACACAATGAAGAAACCCTAATGGGAACAACAATCTCACTCAGGGTGAAGAATAACTTTTTCCCCCTGGGAGAGATTGGGAGTGTCTGAATGTTTGTATGTATGTTTTCTGATAGGAATTGGACTCCTGCTGGGCACTCCTTATGAGGGGTTGTTGTGTGAAGCTATTTTGAATTACTTTAAATTTACTTGTAATATAGAAGAGGTGGCTAAGGGATTTTTAACAGTACCAACCATGGGGGAAATCCTCACAAGAGGTCCCAGAATTTACTGGGGACGAGAAATGCTTGATGTAATTAAAATGGAATCCAGAGATAGAAGAAATCTCCATTATATAACGAGGTGGAGGGAGAGGTATGGTTTTGAGGGACGTCTGGACGCAGATAAACTCGAATCCATGCTTAAACAGATACATAAGGTGTGTAAAGGAGAAATAAGCAGTGAGAGAGAGTGAGAGTAGGAGGGGGCCAGTACCCACTGATAGCCTTACCTAATCTATTGGCGGGGAATGATAGGGGCCCCAGCAACCTTAGATGTATACAGTAATAATAATAATATGCCATTTAGCAGACAGGCCATGAACACAGAGGACGTGGCCAGAGCGGTAGAAAGAATGACCCACCCCAAGACAGGAATAGTAAGGTTTGGGCTGCCGTTAGAGGGCAGTGGGTTTCAGGGATGCCCATAGGACACTTTTGCCATGGGCCGATTACGGAGAGTATGTTGGGAAAATAACTGAATTGTGTAATAGCCTCAGAGAGACATGCAATCCATCATGAGAGAAAGTCAGACAGGAGAGAGGAGAGAGAGAGAAGTCCATCCCCCAGCTTTGAGTGTGAGAAAGAGGAAGATAAGGCGTGACTAGTCCTTGAGGGAGAAATAGTAGACTCTAGTGGGGGGAAGACTAAGGAACCCTTTGATCCAAATTGTGAGGTGTTTGAATTGGCTACTATTGACTTAGCACTTCAACAGGAACAGAGAAACCTAATTTGGCATTGACAGTAATGGGTATAAAAATTAATTGGATGATGGGGGTTTGTGTTGAATTAGAGACAGTGAGACTATTAGTCAATACCTAGGAGAGAAGAGAGGTTACGGTAGCAAAGACAGACAAGAAGGAAATAGTAATAGTGGAGACAGGAGTGAGTGGAAGTGTTACAATTGTGACAAAACGGGACATTTTGCTAGAGAATGTGAGGAACCGTGTAGTTACTGCAAGGAAAGGGCACCAGTTAAGAAACTGTAGGCAGAAGGGGAAGAGAGAAATCAGGAGTCCTCATGACCTGGCTGTTTGGTTGTTGTTTTTTAATTGGGGTTTTCAAATAGAAAACAACACACCTAGTATGATGTTTATAAAGCCTTGTTGTTTCAATTTTGGAGGGTTTTCAGCAGGTCAAGGGTTATAGGTCTTAAAGGTGCACACAGTGAATTTTATGGATTTTTTAGGTTTTGGCTGAGTTTGGGGTATATATGATTTCTTATGAGAATGAATGTCATGAGGACTTAATGAACACTTGGGATAACTAACATTTATGAAATATTTAGAATAATGGTAATTGTTTAGTATACTATGGGATTAAACAGTTCGTTAAATGATTTCAATGGCCTCATTCTGGTGTTAATTAATCATCCACACTAGTACATTCTAAAGGCATGAGAGGAAGACTTTAAGATAGTTTATTTTACTAAGTTGAGGGTAATTTATAGTACTGTGAAAATTGTGAAGAATATTATAATTTGGTAATAATATATTTGATTTGAACCATAAATAACAGAAGAGAGAGTGGAGGAATGGCAATTGGATAATGAAATACCAATATTAACTAAAGTGATTGTTTAGGTAGGTGGTAATATTGACACATGGCCAAATCATGTGTCAAAGAGGGGGATGGTTGGATTAAATATTAAATATATACGAAGGAGAGGACAAAATACTTTAAAAAAAAAAACATGTATGATAGTTTATTAACCACACCTGTATGTCAGAGGTTTTGTGCCCCACAGGTGAACTAAAGGAGAAGGTGACCCACTCTATCTAACCAGGAGACTGAATCAGGCCTGGCGGGAAGGGCCCTACCAAGTACTGCCTTTGCCAGCAGAATAGCTGAGAGATCCATCTGGGTGCATGTCACACACTGTACAAAACCAGCTACACCTGACGAACAAACACAGAGTTAGGAGAAAGATCCGATCACCACTATGGTTCGGGGGTTGCCTCCTTAACGAAGATTCCCTTACCCTGTCTGATCATCCCTGTGTGAGTTCGATAGAAGGTAAAGCAATGGGTTGGCCTCTGGCATCTGACATGTTCTCAGGGCAAGGGTGGGGATTCACAGGTCTCCCGACGGTAGGTAGCTGTCTGATTGTGGGGGCCATATTCCTAACACACACGGACCCTCCTGTTTCAGCCAGAAGTGGTAGTTAACCTAACACAAGTTGAAAAGGCATAGGAGACAGCTAGACGTAGGGAAAGGGGAAATTCTAGAGTAAACCTCTCTGAGGGAGGTAGTGAGACCGGGGCTGTGATAAAGATAGTGCAAAACTATGGACCTGGAGGAAGTAGTACAGGTGGAAACGGGGTATAGAAATCTTAACCTGTGGTTGGAATGGATTCAGTATACGGAAAAAAAACTATGTCTAAAGAGGACTGTTTTGCCTGTAGGACAGCCAAACCAGGGATAACAACTACTCCGTTCCCCTTGACAGGCTTTAACTCTCTGTCAGGTTTTTCCTCCATGCAAGCCACCTGGGAATGTGGTGAAAGAGTCTTATGGTAACTTGCACTATCTGTTTCCCCCGATAACAAAATCATCCCGACCTGGGTTGCCTCAGTTTGAAGTCACAGGGGATTCTAAATTGTTTTTCTAGGACTAGTAAGGATAGGATACAGGGTAGGGCATCTTAGCTCCTGCTCCCACACAGAGAATATCACAACTAAAAGAGACCATGATTAATCTCTCCTCTTTGTTGCAGCCAGAGGATTATAGGAGCCAAAAAACCAGACCCGTGCTGACATCTGATGGATGTGTGGTGATAACTGATTGTGAACTCACCTACATAAGCAAACAATCAAACGTGTCAGAGACTGGTGAGTTGTCACATAGAAAGTAGGACCTCCTCCCGGGATCCTTTGATGAAAGGATATATATTGATGGGATCCACAATCAGATCGCAGCTGGGTTTGAATCAAGTATTTTCTGGTGGTCAAACAATTAATAAAAATGTAAATTGGATAAATTATATTTAATATAACCAGCAAAAGATTTATTAACCACACTCGTGATGCAATAAAGGGATTAGCTGAGCAGACAGCGGCAACTAGCTTAATGACATGGCAGAATAGAATAGCTTTAGATATGCTTTTGGCTGAGCGGGACGGGGTTTGTGTTCTGTTTGGATATATGTGTTGTACTTTCATCTCCAACAATATAGCACCGGGACGGGCCCGTGACCAAAGCGCTTGAGTGACCATCACCACGCTGGCGAACGAACTGGTTGAGAACTCTGGTATTGATAGCTCCATAAACGGTTGGTTTGATAACGTATTTGGTAAATGGAAAACTATTGTTGTGACTATTCTGGGTGAAGTTATGGCCTCTATGGGTATACTTGTTCTTTGTGGATGTTGCCTTATTTCCTGGCTGAGTGACTGGTTTGGTGAGTACTCTACTATGGTGGTTACTGGATTTCTGACCCTAGTAATTGTGTTTTTGCTGTTAATGTGTTGTGCTGCTTGCATCGTCCCCTGTCTCAGGAGGTCAGTGGTAGGAGTGGTGCAGGCGTCGGGTATGATGCTGTTGTTACCGGCCCAGGATGATGCAGGTGACTCTGCTACTGACTCTGAGACCAAGCTGGATGATCCATGTTTTGCCTAGTAAAATACATACACGCATTTATTTTCAGTTCTTCCTCATTTATTACCTTATGTTTTTACTAACCACTGTGATTGTTTATTCTTCCTGATGTGAAGGTAAAGGATTCCTGGGTGGCTGGTAGCCAACTCAGTACATGTTAGGTGTAGGGGGAGGAATAGAGGGTTAAAATTATTATTTGTATTTTTATTAACATTAAATGTTGTGATTTAATTTCCATATCCTGTTATTCTTAAGGGTGATTATACTCTGTTTAGAGTGACACCTTAAAATTGTTGGGTTTTATTTTTTGGATCTGTATGTGATGAATAGCTTGGAAGGAATGCATTAATGAGGAGCACTGTACTGATATGGATTGTTTCACATAAACAGGCTGATAAGAACACTCTCTCTTTGTTGTCTGTGAAACTGTCCTTGAACATGGGTACATGGAGTACAGTTTTTGGGGGTGTCTTTTGGGTGCTGACTGTTGTACTATTAATAAAAACGTCGATAGAATTAACTACATACATTAATGTCCAGAAATTAGAAAACTGGACTCAACAAGGTTTTGAGGCTGTTCATGGACAACTAGCTGCAACTTCATTAATGGCTTTTCAGAATAGAATTGCTGTTGATATGTTACTTGCTGAAAGAGGGGGTGTGTGTGCTATGTTCGGGAACAATGTTGTACTTTTATTCCTAATAATACTGCTGCAGATGGAAGCTTGACAATTGCTCTAGAAGGTTTGAGGACTCTTAATGGTAAAATGAAGAGCCACTCAGGGGTGGATACTTCAATGTGGGACTCTTGGATGGATGCGTTTGGTAAATATAAAACGCTTGTTTCTTCTATACTCTGTTTTTGCTGCAATTCTAGTGCTTTGTGGATGCTGTTGCATTCCATGCATACGGACGCTGACAACCAGGATTATAACCACCGCTATTGATCCAAATCCTGCAGATAACGGTCAGATGTTTCCTTTGCTTGCTATTGACGATGCTGACCAAGGATATCTGGATGATGAATAGCATCTAAGCTTTTGTCACGTCTCTTGTGAGACGTGAAGAGGGGGGAATGTAAAACTTTATCTTCTGATAAAGTTTTCCCTATTTTGCCAATTGCAGCATTTAAGCTTTTTGTCATGTAAAACTTTATCTTCTGATAAAGTTTTCCCTATTTTGCCAATTGCAGCATTTAAGCTTTATGTCACGTCTCTTGTGAGACGTGAAGAGGGGGAATGTAAAACTTTATCTTCTGATAAAGTTTTCCCTATTTTGCCAATTACACTGTTAGCTTGTGTCACGTCTCAAGTTTTCCTTCTTTACTGTTACTTGGTCACGTCTCTGGGGAGACGTGAAGAGGGGGGATTTGTCGTAGTAAATATTAAAATGTTATAGCTTGGTCTGACTAAAATCTTGTGCATGACCCATTTTAATGTTAGGAGCTTGTTTTCAGTCAATGCTGTTCCTATGCAAGAACAATGGACAGAGCCAATATCTTCTCAAGGACAACTCCCACGCCACAGGCCACAATCTGGTTGCTCCCCACGAGACTTTCCTTTGAGAACATACACACATTCACACACACATCTCCATGCATACGCACACTCATCCTCATGCCTCACGAGTTACGCACACACACAAACTGCACATCTTTCTACTGGTCGGTGCCTAGGGCAGAGGACTCTGCCGTGCACAAAATGGGGCTTCTACTCTGGACAGAGCAGACCCGCCTCCTACGCTTCGGGAACCAATCAAGGGACTAGAAGAAGGACCCCTTCCTTTGTGTTGCATTGTATAAAGTAATGCTGAAAACTCTGTTTTTGATCCCTTTTCAACTGTCTCGATAAGAGGCAACTGAAATGGGTCCATGCATGTAGCTTGAGCAGATACCAGCTATCTCTGTGTTTAATAAACTGCCTTTTGCTTAAACATATTCCTCTCCGTCTAGCGTCGTTGGTTCTGTACTTCCTCTCCTGTATGGTTTCACCAACAGTTTCTATCTATTCGGGGCTGGCTTTGCACCCCTTCTATTCCCATGGAAGGAGTGTACACCTTGATTTGGTTCCTGTGGACCCACTTGAACGTGATGTTCTGTCGACCTTTGCTGATTCTGATTTGATAAGCAACAGTTGACAGCTTTAACACAATCTCATGTGGCCCTGTCCAGTGCGGCAGGAACTTTTTCGCAGCGCCCACGGGTTTGGTGTATACGGAGTACCACACCGTATACCCGACCTCAAACTCCTGGTGTGAGGCCTTTTTGTCTTAATGGGTCTTGTCACCTTCCGCACTTCTTTTCAACTTTCCTTGAGCGTACGCAAAGGTAGTCTTGAGGTGGGTTTGCAAGTCTGTCACGTATTGATGGGCCGTGTACGCGGTGGCCGTGGCGACATCTCCCGGTTGGTACAGGAGATGTAGTGGAAACGTAATTTGCCTGCCTGTCATCATCTCAAATGGTGTTATTCCCGTAGACCTGTTGTGTGTGGCTCTAACTGCCATCAATACCAGTGGGAGTTTGAGGTCCCAATCTTTGTGGTTGGCTGCCACATATTTCCTCAAGATTGTGACGATTGTTTGGTTGCTCCTTTCTACCCTGCTGGAGCTCCTAAGGTGGTACACGATGTGGAGTTTGGCTTTGACTCCCAGGAGCCGCCACAGTTCGGTCATTACAGCAGCCGAAAATTGGGTTTCTCTGTCGCTGTCCACGGTTTCTCCTGGCAGGCACAAAACGACTGAAAACGTAGTTGAGCAAAAGAACGGCTGTGGTTTCCGCTATGTCATTGGGTGCAGGCAGGCACTCAACCCACTTTGTGAATGCGCAAGTCACTGTGAGGAGAGACTTGTTGCCTCTTGCCGACCTGGCAACTGGGCCGACCCAGTCGATCTGGATCGAACTCCAAGGGTATGACAAACATCTTGTTCCATGTGAGGCTAGTGGGCCACCTGTCGCAATGTTTCACATGTAGCCTTGACCCCCCCCTATGGCCCCCACATGGCTCGTTGTGGGCATGAGCTATCATTATCCCCCTCTGTGTTTTAGGAACCACCCACCTTTGTGTGGCGTTGGTTCTGAAACATAAACCAGAAGGTAATCTACAAGTGTGAGGTGCTGTTTAGTTGCGTACAGCGAACGCAAGTCGTGACTGCCTGCTAAAGACAGCTCGGACACTGGGTGATTGATAGGATCAGACAAGAAAGCCATGAAAGTGGCGAGGGACTCATCTTGGTGTTGCATTGCTACCAGGTCACCATTCAAGAATGAATGAGTTAGCAACACATTATGTTTTTTGGGAAGGTGATTCCCGCGGTGCTACATGGCTACGCATTACTGCAGACACCATGGGCGCCTCGGTGATCATTACGTCTCGAGCATCGAACATCCAAGGGGTGCCGTGAATTGCACCAGATTTCGCCTACTGTCAGCATGGTCGTTGCCAAGTTTGACACGACCAGGTGATTTGGAGTGTCCCTTTACTTTTTTCTAATACACCTATATGTCGTGTTTGGTTATGAGGTCATCGCAAGCTAGAATGAGCTCTTTGTTTTTCACTTCTTTGCCACTTGACGTAGTCACGTGCTTTTGTTTCCAAAACGGCAAGTGGCATAAGAAGTCTGGCACAGTTTGAGTCGGTGCAGATTTCCAGTTCTGACAAGTCGTGTTTTACCGCAGTTTGCAGTGGGATAAGTACACCAGCTACTTCTGCAAACTGGCTGGTCTTGTTTCCTAGCTGAAATTGAAGCGGTTTGCACGGAATGTCGTTGTGCCATACCAATCCCACACCAGCTTGCAAGTGGTCTAGCTGATGGTAAGAACAACCATCTACAAATGCCATCGGCATGCCAAGACACACCTTGTCTTCGAAGTAGTGATGGTTCGATGGCAACGGCGGAGCTACGTCATATGGGGCTGGTGCGAAGTCGGTTACTTCTTCACCGCAGCGTTGACACACCACCAAAGCCCCACCCAAAGACAGGTTTTCACTTTTGCGTAGTTGACAACCACATCATGGCTTTGAAGCATCATGAGCTAAGCCGCTATCCTGCTGTTGTGTACAGCACCCTCACAGATTCAATGGTTTTTCAGAAAGGTCACAGGCTGGTGACACGTTTCTATGATCACCTTTTGTCCGCCTACATAAGAGGTGAAGTGCTTGACTGCCCAGACTGTCGACAGCAGCACTTTTTCGCAGTCTGAGTACTTGGGTTCAGCAGGGTTGAGTGTTTTGCTCGCGTAAGCAACCACACGTCTGTCTTGGTCGTATATTTGGTACAACCCAGCACTAAGGCAGTGCTCTGAGAAACCTACTTCCAAAAATAACGTATTGTCTTTGTTGGGGTAGACCAGGCAGGGTGCCGCACAAAGCAGGTCTTTCAAGGAAGTCACAGCTTTGTCGTGAGTGGGATCCCAAACGAACGGGCTGTCTTTCTGAAGAAGACGGGTCAAAGGTTTTCGATGAATTGACGGGAGTAGTTACATTCTCCCAAGAAGCTGCGTACCTCATGAAGGTTTGCAGGCGTTTTGATGTTGCGGACTGCTTGGATTCTGCTAGATTGTGGCAGGATGCCCTCAGCACCCACCAGAAGTCCAACATAGTTGACCTTGGTGCTGCACCATTGTCCTTGCATGATAGCCAGCTTGGCCCTGCCGTTCCTAGTTGGATAAGAACGTGGTCCATCCCTCCCCTACCCATGCGACGGCACACAATTGGCCCAGCGTCATCCAGGGTAGGGGAGGGAATGGCCGGCAGGGATGTAGCTCAGTTGGTAGAGTATGGCGTTTGCAACGCCAGGGTTGTGGGTTCGATTCCCACGGGGGGCCAGTATGAAAAAAACAATTTAAAATAAAAAAGAATGAATGCACTTACTAACTGTAAGTCGCTCTGGATAAGAGCGTCTGCTAAATGACTAAAATGTAAATGTAAAATGTTGAGGTGATGTGACCAAGTCTCACTCCTCATGAGAACATCGTCCACACAGATTATTGTTCCCCTGGTGGCTGCATCTGGCATTGCCTTGTGTAGGAAGATGTTGAACTCTGCGGGGGAGTACAAATACCCGATCAGGCAAAAATTTAACGTGAAGAGCTTGTTCGAGAAAGAGAAAGCCAACTTGTGTTGGTCGACTGTCATGGTCCAGAAACCATTCGCCACCTCGACAGTGGAGAAGTATTTGGCATTTGTCACCTTTGGCAACTCTTGGTCAAGCTGTGTCATAGGCCAACGAGACAACGGAACCAGCTTGTTGAGTTGTCTATAGTCAATGGTAAGACGTCATTTACCCGTTGGTTTCAAAACAGGCCAAACGGGAGTGCTGTACATACTGTTACATTCCCTGATTATCTGTTTAGCTAATAGGGAGTCGATAATCTCTTGTACCGCAGAGTACGCTGCAAGCAGAATTTTGTATTGTCTCACAACCGTAGGAGCTGCTCCGGATGGCATAGGAATACGCACCACATGAATATCCGTAACCCCGCAATCCAGCGAGTTTGTTAAATAAGTCCTGCAACTGATGTCTTTCAGTGTCATTGACAAGTGCGTCTGCCTCCGTCAGTAGCTGTAGTACCTGTGCATGGAAACCAGGATATGGTTCAGCAGCATTGTACAGGTCTTCATCAGGTGGTGACGGCTTGTCAATGGTGGGGGAATCATTAGCTGTTACGTCATCAGTGTATACTTCACGTGCAGAAGAAGATGCGGTATCATCCTCCGTGACGATGGAGTATATCAACAGGTCGTTGTCAGAATCGACATCCAGCCTGAACGTTGATGTGTCGTCCAGTGGCAATAAAGGAGTTATTGCGATTGCCTTTGACGGACAAGTAAAAAGCGTCCCTTCCTCACCACATAGGTCTAGGGAGGAAGGAAGAGGCCCAATCACATGAACAACAAGTTCAAAATCATGGAATGAGTAATCAATCAATGTTCCTAGCTGAGTGTGCCGAGGAATGGAGATACCCGCTTGAGTCAGATTCTGCACCAAGAGGTAAGTGGATCTAGCATTTAGCTCCAACAGCGGGTTACCATTCATAGTTAGCCCCAATTCGAATAATTGCGGCGAGGGTAGCCATCCGGTAACCTTCCATCCAGTTTTACACCCAATCTCACAAAAATGTCCGTTCCCACATAGACTGTATGCGGGAGGTTCGCGACAACCAGTAAGTAGTGAAATCCTTCCTTGTTTCCAATGCGTATCGATAGCGAACATACCCCTAAAGTGGTGAGTGTCGTCTGGGGAGTTGTTCCCAGTGTGAATCTGAACGTTTTCGGAAACAAGGGGGTGGCAGTTAACCACTTTTGAAATGTTGTTGAACATTTCAAAACTAATTGCAGATTTTTCGGACCAGGTTGCCAGTATGGCATCCTCAACCATTGTGCCATTTAGGCACACGGCACCTATCAGTGGAGGGCTGTATGTATCAGCTGGTGATTCACCCAAGCTACATAGGAAAACATAATGTTTGGTTAGTTTCCGAGTTGAACTAGTCACCCTGTCATCTGCCACAAATGGCGGACTCATTACCAAGTTCACTGGGGTATTTCAGTGGATGACGCCGAACCGTCGTCGTCGCATAACGTATTGCATGTAGCCTTCGATGAAGGCGGTGGTGTCAGCTGAGTTATTGCGATTTGTGACCAGATTTGGTTGGATTTCCAATTCATCAGTGGTACCAAACGGTCTATTAAATCCATCCCAATCAGCATCTGCTCGGTGTCAATGTTAGTCACATACAAAGGGTGGACAAGTGACACGCTTTCGAAGTTCAGTTTTAGTAGGATATGCTTGGTAAGAGGCGAGGTAGCCTGAGTGAAACCTCAAAGTTTAGTGTCGCATCGTTCTGTTTTTAACCAACGTTTCGCTGGGTCCACTGCCCTTTTCAGTTCATCCAGCAAAGTTTGAGATGTGAAGGAAATAGTCGAACTCGAATCTATCAGTGCATCACAGGTCAAACAGTCCTCTAAGACAGCTTTGAGGTATGGCCTGTTCGAGTCGGTTTTTCTTGTCATATCACCAACAAAGTGGAGTGGGTTGGCAGAACGGAGTGGTGAGTTATCTGTGTCGATTTTTAAGACAGATTGCTGTACTTCGTGACCCAGTGGGTCCACTATTGGAATGGGAGAGGAATCAGCTGTTGCAATGCTGCTTACCTTGTGCGTCGCAACATCTATATTATGGTCTCTAGACAAAGCCCATGGGCTTGTGTCTAGACCAAGCGGGCCCTGGACTGGGATTTGAGTGAGGGGGGGGTTAAGGTGAACATTTCCGACCTCGCAAATAGTGTTAATTTCGGTGTAATTTTGGTGCAATTTCACGCCTAGTCATGGTGACTTATCTTTTTTCCCCGCTGCAGTACATCTCTTATCAGAGTTTCTAGAGAGCTTTGGGTTACGTTTTGGTCGTCATCGAACCCTTTGTTACTCTTGTTACGCTTGTTACCCCCTCTGTGGGTAAGAGGGTCTGATTGTTGTTGGCCATTTGCCAAGCTGATGTGAGGCCTTTTATCCTCACCCAGGGAGAGACATGACACAGGGAAAAGTGTTACTTTTAGCAAGGTAACAGGGGCAGCATCGAAAGCAATACGATTACTACCTGTCTTTAAACATAGGACAAGTAACAATACCCAGATAATTTTACATGGGAGGAAGTGGAGCTGAATTTGGGGTTGGAAAATCTATGCAAAATGCCAGGGGAATGGATTCTAAGAAGGTAACGAATTAAATTACCAGGCCAAACACTCTTTGTGAACTTTTTTTTTTGAGACATTTTATGTCATCTTATTATGAAATAGAGTTACATTTTATGTTGTCTTATTATGAAATAGATATATAGGATGGACGAAAGGGTGGATGGGTCATGAGGAATTAGATTGGAGTTAATACTGTGAGTAATTGTTAGTAGAGTTATAAAGAAGCAATTCTGTCAAGTGACAGAATTGTGTTTACACATTTTTGTTCATGAACATGAAGAGTAGCGCATGCTAAATTAAGGGCACATAAACAATGGGGTGGATTAAAACAAACGATTAATGATTGGAGGGAGGACACTGGACTTATTTATCATGTTTTGTTTGTAATTCAAACTTTTGGGTTGCTGATAAAGATATAGTGAATATTATCGAAATGTACACTTTCTCTTCCAGGCGAGGGGGGTGGGGGTGGGGGGGTTTGTCATTATTCTCTCTTTGAAATGTTTCCTGAGACTGTGGTCTTGGGGAGAGTAGTTAGTGAAATTCTGCAGTTTTATAAATATAAAGGTATCCGGATCCGGCCGTAAAGGGAGCTCCCCGATAAGTAAGGACTGGCCATTTGTGTGTTTTTTCCCTACGTTTTACCGCACACACCAGCACGCAAAAACCGGTTATGAATATGGGTTTGTGGTGTAAATACCGTGTTTGATTTATTGTGTGGGGTCTTTTCAATTTGGTTTTAAACTGGGTACGTAGCATGATGGAAATGATATAAATGTTTTTAAATGGTTTCTGAAGTACAGGCAAAGAAAGGGAAAGGAAATTCTTAATGGTCCTGATTGACCTTTGTCCCAACTTTCTGGTGAGGCCTGATCAACCTCACTAGAAATGATGGACAATAGGATTTTTAAGTATAGTCTATTTTACCATTACCTTATGGGATACAATTCTTTCCACATGGAGTTATCAGGGGTTGTAATTTTAATTGGATGTTAATACTCTAAGTTGTTTATTTTTTATTGAAAAGGCAGTGTTATTATTTTGGTTCACGTTTCTGTATTTGTTTTGATACAAGTTTCACTTGATTGGGGATGCTGTATTGTTGGGATTTATCCCAAAGGGTTAGAGCTATAACTCCCTGACCCAGTAGCTGTGGTGAGGTAGACAGTATGATAAGGGAGTATAAGCCAATTTGTAAAATGGTTTCAACAGTGTGTGGTTATGCTCTTGGACATTTGTTTTAGGAATGTTGTATTAAGGAATTGGGAAGGTCATAATTTGTCATACGATAAATAGTTGTTTGGATTTTCTGAATCATAAATGCCTTAAAATAGTGTTTTGCTCTGTCTTCTCTCGAGTTAGGGCAAAGGTGAACACAGATGGTGTCTTGATGCATGGTAGGGATAATCTGACCAATAACAGTGTGAACCTCAAACCCCACTAACCAGCTGAAGAAATAGCGACAAAGGAGTTCAATATGGCCCTGTCCTGCACCACTACTACTGAGACCTGAGTCCGAGCCAGCAACCTGTGTACGAGTCCTGATACCGTGCATGTGGAGTGAGCCTGGAGAGAGATCACATTCAAACTCCTCTCATGCTGCTGGTGCACTGGTGGGACAATGGAGCAGACATAATGGACTGTACAGAATGGTGGCTCAGGTGAGAGATTCGTGTGCTAGGGACATTTCGATTTATTATTTTCCCCCCCAGATATTGAAATCGGGACATTATCAAGGGCCATCAACTGTGACAGGCATGAGTTACATAGGTGCCATTGGGAAGATGAACTATAACGCTATCTGAAGAAGAAAATGAAGATACCTCAGAAAATGAGTGCCTGGGGGGGTGGTCAACTGTGCCTGTAAAATGATTTAGGGTTGACCTAAACTGTTTATTCAGGGTATCAGGTTGATTTCAGAGGTCTACACACTGGGAAATGTATGGTAATCTAGGTTAAGAATGTATTGAGATACCGATCTGTCATTAACATGCCACTCGCGACAGTAAAACAGGGACTAACAGGGACTTTTCCGTAATGGGAAAAGTTAAAGCTGTGATATAAATAGTACATACTGTTTATATATTTTCCCGTTTGTGTCACACCCTGATCTGTTTCACCTGTCTTTGTGATTGTCTCCACCCCCCTCCAGGTGTCACCCATCTTCCCCATTATACCCAGTGTATTTATACCTGTGTTCTCTGTTTGTCTGTTGCCAGTTGGTTTTGTTTCGTCAAGCCTACCAGCGTTTTTCCCCTTGCTCCTGTCTTTCTCAAGTTCCTGTTTTCTAGTTTTCCCGGTTTTGACCGTTCTGCCTGCCCTGACCCTGAGCCTGCCTGCCGTTCTGTACCTTGTCACACCACCATGGATTATTGACCTCTGCCTGCCCTGACCCTGAGACTGCCTGCCGTTCTGTACCTTTTGGACTCTGATCTGGATTACTGACCTCTGCCTGCCCTTGACCTGTCGTTTGCGTGCCCCCTGTTTTTGTAATAAACATTTGCTACTTCGACACTGTCTGCATCTGGGTCTTCTCCTTAAACGTGATAGTTTGTAAATGTACATTCCAACCGTGACGATGTGTGCTAAATTGAGGGGCTTGAATTGATAGTCCCACTAAGCCCAAACCAGATGGGATTGAGTATCGCTGCAGAATGCTGTGGTAGCCATGCTGGTTAAGTGTGCCTTGAATTCTAAATAAATCACAGAAAATGTCACCCGCAAAGCATCCCCACACCATAACACCTCCTCCACCATGCTTTACGGTGGGAACTACATATGCAGAGATCATCCGTTCACCCACACCGCGTCTCACAAAGACACGGCGGTTGGAACCAAAAATCTCACATTTGGACTCCAAACTAAAGGAAACATTTCCACCGGTCTAATGTCCATTGCTCATGTTTCTTGGCCCAAGCAGGTCTCTTCTTCTTATTGGTGTCCTTTGATAGTGGTTTCTTTGCAGCAATTCGACCATGAAGGCCTGATTCACACAGTACCCTCTGAACAGTTGAAGTTGAGATATGTCTGTTACTTGAACTCTGTGAAGCATTTATTTGGGCTGCAATTTCTTATGCTTATGCTCTGCAGCAGAGGTAACTCTGGGTCTTTCATTCCTGTGGCGGTCCTCATGAGAGCCAGTTTCATCATAGCGTTTGATGTTTTTGCGACTGCACTTGAAGATTCTTTCAAAGTTCTTTACTTTTTCCGTATTGACTGACCTTCATGTCTTAAAGTAATGATGGACTGTTGTTTCTCTTTGCTTATTTGAGCTGTTCTTGCCATAATATGGACTTGGTCTTTTACCAAATAGGGCTATCTTCTGTATACCCCCCCTACATTGTCACAACACAATTTAGTGGCTCAAACGCATTAAGAAGGAAATAAATTCCACAGATTAACTTTTAAGAAGGCACACCTGTTCATTGAAATGTATTTCAGGTGACTACCTCATGAAGCTGATTGAGAGAATGTAGAAAATACTAAAAATAAAGAAAAACCCTTGAATGAGTAGGTGTCCAAACTTTTGACTAGTACTGTATATCTGTGCTGTTAGGAACATGTTTTTTGTCTTATGCAGCTGTGTGACCCAGTGGGTAAATAAACTTGGTTGAGCTTTACTAATCGTCCGTGAGTTTTACTTGGTTCGTTTAGAACCTAACAGTATATGTCAATCTATCAAACCAGACAACTAAAAGCAACTGTCTAAACAATGTTTTGGTTCTTTTCTAGCTTGTTAGCTAGCTAGCCAGTTCAAATAATAACCATCTCATAGCTGACAACGTCTTAACCTTAGCAAATTTTTATTCATTATTACAAGTGGCGCTTCACATTGGCACTTTTCACGAGCGCTACAGACTCTGAGCATATCAGGCACATTGGTTTTGAACTTGTTGCGGGGAGAATGAACGCGTACTGGTCTTTCCTCGTCGTTGAAAATGCGTTTTTCGCTATAAACTTTTCTTTTCGTTGAACAAGCCATCCTCACATTCACAATGTCTATCGATGGACGTATTTCCATGTGTGTCTGCCTGCTGCTTGCTCCCAGTCCCAACACCGTCTTTCACTGTCAAAGAAATGTGCATATATTTATGCGATAGGATAGGACACGGCCCCAGGCTGGTGTTTCTTCACCACTAATAGAGACAGAGAGAGGCTGCACTTGGGAAATGGTGCCCGATCGATCATGTTTGAAAGCTGTCTGAAATTATTTTACTGACTTTGATATCGTTTGGTGCTGTTAGGTCCGTACTGACCCTTTGCTGGGTCCGGACACGGACCGTGGTCCGCCATTTCAGTATGACTGCACTAGATGTTGGAACATTGCTGCGGGGACTTGCTTCCATTCAGCCACAAGAGCATTAGTGAGGTCGGGCACTGATGTTGGGCGATTAGGCACATTTTCACCTTCGATGGCCACTGGCACGATGGAGAAGTTTCTTCACGGATTAATCACTATTTCAACTGTGCCGGGAAGATGACTGACAGCGTGTATGGCATCGTGTGGGCGAGCGGTTTGCTGATGTCAATATTGTGAACAGAGTGCCCCATGGTGGCGGTGGGGTTATGGTATGAGCAGGCATAAGCTACAAACACAATTGTATTTTATTGATGGCAATTTGAATGCACAGTGATAACGTAAAGAGGGGTCCCATGTGACTCAGTTGGTAGAGCATGGCGCTTGCAATGCCAGGGTTGTGGGTTTGATTCCCACGGCGGACCAGTAAGGAGAGAAAAATTATAAAATGTATGCACTCACTACTGTAAGTCGCTCTGGATAAGACGTCTGCTAAATGACTAAAATGTAAATGTAAAATGTTCGCAGTTGGCGTTCCAATTCATCCTAAAGGTGTTCGATGGGGTTGAGGTCTGGGCTCTGTGCATTCCAGTCAAATTCTTCCACACCTATCTCGACAAATCATTTCTGTATTGACCTCGCTTTGTGCACGGGGGCATTGTCATGCTGAAACAGGCAAGGGCCTTCCCAAACTGTTGCCACAAAGTTGTGTTGGATTCTAGCTTGAAATACTTGCTATACTAGAAGTTAATGATTACATGTATAAGGAGTGCATATGGTGGGGTCAATGGAGTGTGGATAAGAACTAGGGGTATGGAAAGTTACTGAGTGAGGAAAAAGCCAATCACTTGATTGCTGTTACTGATAAGGTTGGATAGCCGTGGATTAGGGAGGAGTGAGGAATTCGGGCCGAGGTCAGGTCAGGTACAGTTTTATTACACACGCCACTTAAGTTCCTGCCTAGCAACAGAGATGTATTGGCTGTCTAGATGTGCAAGGAGTGGTCTCCGCCTAATAGGAGGGTATACAGTGCCTTGCAAAAGTATTCATCCCCCTTGGTGTTTTTCCTATTTTGTTGCATTACAACCTGTAATTTAAATAGATATTTATTTGGATTTCATGTAATAGACATACACAAAATAGTCAAAATTGATGAAGTGAAATAAAAAAAATAACGGAAAAGTGGTGCGTGCATATGTATTCACCCCCTTTGCTATGAAGCCCCTAAATTAGATCTGGTGCAACCAATTACCTTCAGAAGACACATAATTAGTTAAATAAAGTCCAAATTTTACATAACATTTTAGTCATTTAGCAGACGCTCTTATCTAGAGCGACTTACAGTTAGTGAGTGCATACATTTTCATACTGGCCTCCCATGGGAAATGAACCCACAACCATGGCGTTGCAAGCGCCATGCAAGCGCCATGCTCTACCAACTGAGCTACAGGGTCCACCTGTGTGCAATCTAAGTGTCACATGATCTGTCACATGATCTCAGTATATACAGTGGGGGGAAAAAGTATTTAGTCAGCCACCAATTGTGCAAGTTCTCCCACTTAAAAAGATGAGAGAGGCCTGTAATTTTCATCATAGGTACACGTCAACTATGACAGACAAATTGAGAAAAAGAAATCCTGAAAATCACATTGTAGGATTTTTAATGAATTTATTTGCAAATTATGGTGGAAAATAAGTATTTGGTCACCTACAAACAAGCTCTCACAGACCTTTAACTTCTTCTTTAAGAGGCTCCTCTGCCCTCCACTCGTTACCTGTATTAATGGCACCTGTTTGAACTTGTTATCAGTATAAAAGACACCTGTCCACAACCTCAAACAGTCACACTCCAAACTCCACTATGGCCAAGACCAAAGAGCTGTCAAAGGACACCAGAAACAAAATTGTAGACCTGCACCAGGCTGGGAAGACTGAATCTGCAATAGGTAAGCAGCTTGGTTTGAAGAAATCAACTGTGGGAGCAATTATTAGGAAATGGAAGACATACAAGACCACTGATAATCTCCCTCGATCTGGGGCTCCACGCAAGATCTCACCCCGTGGGGTCAAAATGATCACAAGAACGGTGAGCAAAAATCCCAGAACCACACGAGGGGACCTAGTGAATGACCTGCAGAGAGCTGGGACCAAAGTAACAAAGCCTACCATCAGTAGCACACTACGCCGCCAGGGACTCAAATCCTGCAGTGCAAGACGTGTCCCCCTGCTTAAGCCAGTACATGTCCAGGCCCGTCTGAAGTTTGCTAGAGTGCATTTGGATGATCCAGAAGAGGATTGGGAGAATGTCATATGGTCAGATGAAACCAAAATAGAACTTTTTGGTAAAAACTCAACTCGTCGTGTTTGGAGGACAAAGAAAAAGATCCAGAAAATCACATTATAGTATTTTTAATGAATTTATTTGCAAATTATGGTGGAAAATAAGTATTTGGTCAATAACAAAAGTTTCTCAATACTTTGTTATATACCCTTTGTTGGCAATGACAGAGGTCAAACGTTTTCTGTAAGTCTTCACAAGGTTTCCACACACTGTTGCTGGTATTTTGGCCCATTCCTCCATGCAGATCTCCTCTAGAGCAGTGATGTTTTGGGGCTGTCGCTGGGCAACACAGACTTTCAACTCCCTCCAAAGATTTTCTATGGGGTTGAGATCTGGAGACTGGCTAGGCCACTCCAGGACCTTGAAATGCTTCTTACGAAGCCACTCCTTCGTTGCCCGGGCGGTGAGTTTGGGATCAATGTCATGCTGAAAGACCCAGCCACGTTTCATCTTCAATGCCCTTGCTGATGGAAGGAGGTTTTCACTCAAAATCTCACGATACATGGCCCCATTCATTCTTTCCTTTACACGGATCAGTCGTCCTGGTCCCTTTGCAGAAAAACAGCCCCAAAGCATGATGTTTCCACCCCCATGCTTCACAGTAGGTATGGTGTTCTTTGGATGCAACTCAGCATTCTTTGTCCTCCAAACACGACGAGTTGAGTTTTTACCAAAAAGTTCTATTTTGGTTTCATCTGACCATATGACATTCTCCCAATCCTCTTCTGGATCATCCAAATGCACTCGAGGGAGATTATCAGTGGTCTTGTATGTCTTCCATTTCCTAATGATTGCTCCCACAGTTGATTTCTTCAAACCAAGCTGCTTACCTATTGCAGATTCAGTCTTTCCCAGCCTGGTGCATGTCTACAATTTTGTTTCTGGTGTCCTTTGACAGCTCTTTGGTCTTGGCCATAGTGGAGTTTGGAGTGTGACTGTTTGAGGTTGTGGACAGGTGTCTTTTATACTGATAACAAGTTCAAACAGGTGCCATTAATACAGGTAACGAGTGGAGGACAGAGGAGCCTCTTAAAGAAGAAGTTAAAGGTCTGTGAGAGCTTGTTTGTAGGTGACCAAATACTTATTTCCCACCATAATTTGCAAATAAATATATAAAAAATCCTACAATGTGATTTTCAGGATTTTTTTTCTCTCAATTTTTCTGTCATAGTTGACGTGTACCTATGATGAAAATTACAGGCCTCTCTCATCTTTTTAAGTGGGAGAACTTGCACAATTGGTGGCTGACCAAATACTTTTCCCCCCCACTGTATACACCTGTTCTGAAAGGCCCCAGAGTCTGCAACACCACTAAGCAAGGGGCACCACCATGAAGACCAAGGAGCTCTCCAAAAAGGTCACGGACAAAGTTGTGGAGTACAGATCAGGGTTGGGTTAAAGAATATGGCACCACAACAAACCTGCCAAGAGAGGGCTGCCCACCAAAACTCACAGACCAGGCAAGGAGGGCATCAATCAGAGAGGCAACAAAGAGACCAAAGATAACCCTGAAGGAGCTGCAAAGCGCCACAACAGAGATTGGAGTATCTGTCCATAGGACCACTTTAAGCTGTACACTCCACAGAGCTGGGCTTTACGGAAGAGTGGCCAGAAAAAAGCCATTGCTTAAAGAAAAAAATAAGCAAACACGTTTGGTGTTCGCCAAAAGGCATGTGGGAGACTCCACAAATATATGGAAGAAGGTACTCTGGTCAGATGAGACTAACATTGAGCTTTTTGGCCATCAAGGAAAACGCTATGTCTGGCGCAAACCCAACACCTCTCATCACCCCGAGAACACCATTCCCACAGTGAAGCATGGTGGTGGCAGCATCATGCTGTGGGGATGTTTTTCATCGGCAGGGACTGGGAAACTGGTCAGAATTTAAGGAATGATGGATGGCGCTAAATACAGGGAAATTCTTGAGGGAAACCTGTTTCAGTCTTCCAGAGATTTGAGACTGGGACGGAGGTTCACCTTCCAGCAGGACAATGACCCTAAGCATACTGCTAAAGCAACACTTGAGTGGTTTAAGGGGAAACATTTCATTGTCTTGGAATGGCCTTGTCAAAGCCCAGACCTCAATCCAATTGAGAATCTGTGGTATGACTTAAAGATAGCTGTACACCAGCAGAACCCATCCAACTTGAAGGAGCTGGAGCAGTTTTGCCTTGAAGAATGGGCAGAAATCCCAATGGCTAGATGTGCCAAGCTTATAGAGACATACCCCAAGAGACTTGCAGCTGTAATTGCTGCATAAGGTGGCTCTACAAAGTATTGACTTTGGGGGCGGTGAATAGTTATGCACGCTCAAGTTTTCAGTTTTTTTTTTTCTTATTTCATGGTGCATTTGTTCAATTCGTCTGATTCATCTGTTCACCCTGCTGATCATTCTGTTCGATTAATTCCAGTACAAGTGACTGCCCATCTGTTTGGGTGAGCAGAAAATAAATAAAACGTCCTGTGGATACCGCTCTAGCGTGTTGAGGAAGTATATCGCTGGAGGGCTGCATAGGTAGGCAAAAGGTCCTGCAGATACAGCTCTAGTGTGTTGAGGAAGTGTATCACTAGGGCGCTGCACAGGTAGGCAAAAGTCCTGTAGATACTGCTTTATTATGTTGAGGAATTGAATCAATAAAGGGCTGCTTAGACAAGCAGAAATCCTGTACAATACGTTTTTTCTGTGTTAAGGAAGTGAATCAGGAAAATGGCTGAATTTGCAGGTTGTTTGTGGGAAAAACATAAAGAAAGTGTGAAAGCTTCTGTCTCTGGTGGAGAAGGGGTTACAACCTCTCCTCGATCGTCACATAAAAGTGATCTGGCAGAGAGGACGCACCCTGTTTGCACTAGAGAGGAAAAGCGTGAATGCATGTGTGATTAAAGTACTGAAAGTAAGAAGTGTGAAAGCTTCTGTCTCTGGTGAAGAAGGGGTTGCGCACCTCTCCTGGATCGTCACATAAAAGTGACCTGGCAGAGAGGACGCACCCAGTCTGCACTGGAAAGGAAGAGCGCAAATAAGTGTATGATTAAAATACTGAAGGTGAGAAGTGTGAAAGAAATTCTTGTCCCTGGTGGGGAGGGGGCTGCGCACCTCTCCTGGACCGTTGCTTATGTGTAACCCGGCAGAGAGGATGCACCCAATCTCGCACTGGGAGAGGAAGAGTGAACGGTGCGCGAATGCCCATTGAAGTACTAAGAGTGGAAAGATACACGCTGCCAAGCGGTTTAGAAATAAGAAGAATAAGAGTAAAGAGACGATTTATGAGATTAGCTACAAAGAGGTGGTGGACCTCAGGAGAAGTAAGCGTACTACGAGAAAAACGAACACACACATTTACAATAACTGAGTTCTGGCTAGGAGAATCAAGAGTGTGGACAAATTACCAATAGGAAAAAGTGAATAACAAGGTAAAAAGGAACTAGGGGACAAAGAATAGTACGGATATTACAAGAAGCCAAAGGGGGGGTGAACTTGGGACTGGCAGTGGGGAGTCCAACAATACAGGCTATAGAAATGAGCAAAACGGCAGTAGAATTCCTGAGTGCTAGGTATCCCCTATGCAAGGAATAAATAATAAAAACATCTACAAAATGGGAACTACACACCAGGAAGATGGGCACCAAATGGCTAGAAGGAGGAGCGTTTGCCGTCTCGGTGTGTGAGGAAATGGAAACACCAATTAAAAATGATAAAACAAATGACACAGGAAAGTAGAGAAAGGCCAAAAGAGAAAGGGAAAAAGAGGTACTGAACATGTTTAAAATAGAAGGAGAAGGACTGCTGAAAAACATTTGGGAAGCCAGAAACATGTTGAGAAAGGACGATGAGAAAACAAACAGAAAGAAAGTGGACTGGTCCATGGGACCTCCGTCGTACACCGGTGGACAATATCCACTGGTGTCCGGAGTAGTATCAATAAAGGGAGAAATATAAATGGAAAAAGAAAGGGAAACTCCTTCTGCACCTTCTCTAAGGAGAGAAAGGGACCTGAGTAAAACAGAAGGAATCGAACAAGGGGCAGAAATAAATCCAGGAAGAATTGACTGCTACGGAGGGTTAAGGGAGGCCCTAGAGAAAATGAAGGTAACAAAGGAAGACGATGAGGAATAGAGGGAAGATTTCGGAATAGGAGAGCAGTGAAAAAACCTGAAAAGATATAGGACGCAATGTCCAATCCTAATAAAAGGTACCCAGGGGCATTGTGTTAAACTACTACATGGTTTAGGAAGGAGAGGAGGTTGTCGGGTGAGGTCGTCGGGTAAGCTTGGCTTTATACATAGTTTGGGCTTTGTCGAGTAAAGCTTAAACTATGTATTTAGATTGTAGTTAGGTATTGTAGGTAGATATCGTGGGTTGTTGTATGTAATTATTGTAGGTTAGTATTGTATTCGGCTGAGCCCGGTGAAGCACGAAGCTAGCTAGCTAACCCACTACCTGGACTAGCTGGCGGGTAGCTACTGGCAACTATTAGCAACGGTATAGTTGTTTCACGCCTGAGAGTGCCTGTAATTACGCCAGCTGGCTGCCTACAATAATTACATACAATAATGCCTACCATTCAGCTGTTTTCTAACCTCATTGTCTGAACCGTTAACGTTAGATAGTAAGTGGCTACTGTGCTTGAAATTTAGCTAGCTTGTTGCTACCTGGATAGCTACTAGTAAACAATAGCTGGAACGACCTAGCGAACAGATGCGAACTGGCTGAGTCAATTCAGTGGCTAGCTTTGCACTTGGCTAGCTAACAGTAGCTGCTAGGGGTAAGTTATAACCTACATTTGTGTTTTGTTTTTACATATTGGTAGCCAGAGTCGTTCAAGGAATTCGGGACATGGGTGACTAGTTAACGTTAGCTTGGCTCTCTCTGTGTGTTCGTGCCATGAAAGGAGGGGTTTCTTCTTTGTCTGAAAGCAATGGCTAGCTAGTATGCTAACTATTCTAGCTAACTAACTGGCTGAATAAGTTGACAACGGACTCGCTCAAGCTGTCGGGACTAACCCACAACGTTAGACACGGACACTAATGATCTGCTTGGCGTGTTGACACACTGGTGGTTTGTTGTGGCCGAGTATTGGTGCTAAACCGTGTTGTTGGAGTCCGGCATGCTAGCTGGCTGTGGCGTCTTATGACTAGGTGCCCTGGACAATTTTCACGGAAGAATACTGTACCAAGTTAGCTAGCTGAATAAACTAAGTTAGTCTATTCCTAGAAAACATTGAAGCGCTGTAGTTTACAACAATTATAGTTTCTGAGGTGGAAGTTGGGAGAGTTATATTTGTGTGTTGTGGTGAGGGAGGCCCCGCTCTCTCCTTTCCCAGATGTTTAGTTCATTTCATTCCGATCTCCTTTGCATTATTGTAGCCATTTTCTGTAGCCTGTCAACTATGCCTCTGTCTATCCCTGTTCTCTCCTCTCCGCACAGGCTATACAAACGCCTCACACCGCGTGGCTGCTGCCTCTCTAACCTGGTGGTCCCTGCACGCACCACCCACGTGGAGTTCCAGGGCTCAGGCAGCCTCTGGAACTGCCGTTCTGATGCCAACAAGGCAGAGTTCATCTCAGCCTATGCTACCCTCCAGTCCCTCGACTTCTTGGCGCTGACGGAAACATGGATTACCAAATAAAAACACTGCTACTCCTACTGCTCTCTCCTCGTCTGACCATGTGTTCTCGCATACCCCGAGAGCATCTGGTCAGCGGGGTGGTGGCACAGGAATCCTCATCTCTCCCAAGTGGACATTCTCTATTTTTCCCCTGACCCATCTGTCTATCTCCTCATTTGAATTCCATGCTGTCACAGTCACTAGCCCATTTAAGCTTAACATCCTTGTCATTTATCGCCCTCCAGGTTCCCTTGGAGAGTTCATCAATGAGCTTTATGCCTTGATAAGTTCCTTTCCTGAGGATGGCTCACCCCTCACAGTTCTGGGGGACTTCAACCTCCCTACGTCTACCTTTGACTCATTTCTCTCTGCCTCCTTCTTTCCACTCCTCTCCTCTTTTGACCTCACCCTCTCACAGTCCCCCCCTACTCACAAGGCAGGCAATACGCTTGACCTCATCTTTACTAGATGCTGTTCTTCTACTAATCCCACTGCAACTCCCCTCCATGTCTCCGACCACTACTTTGTATCCTTTTCTCTCTCGCTCTCCTCCAACACTACTCACTCTGCCCCTACTCAGATGGTAATGCGCCGTCGCAACCTTCGCTCTCTCTCTCCCGCTACTCTCTCCTCTTCCACCCTATCATCTCTTCCCTCTGCTCAATCCTTCACCCTCCAATCTCCTGATTCTGCCTCCTCAACCCTCCTCTCCTCCCTTTCTGCATCCTTTGACTCTCTATGTCCCCTATCCTCCCGGCCGGCTCGGTCCTCCCCTCCAGCTCCGTGGCTTGATGACTCATTGCGAGCTCACAGAACAGGGCTCCGGGCAGCCGAGCGGAAATGGAGGAAAACTAGACTCCCTGCGGACCTGGCATCTTTTCACTCCCTCCTCTCTACATTTTCTTCATCTGTTTCTGCTGCTATTGCCACTTTCTACCACTAAATTCCAAGCATCTGCTTCTAACCCTAGGAAGCTCTTTGCCACCTTCTCCTCCCTGCTGAATCCCCCCCTCCCTCCCTCCCTCTTTGTGGATGACTTCGTCAACCATTTTGAAAAGAAGGTTGACGACATCCGATCCTCGTTTGTTAAGTCAAATGACACTGCTGGTCCTGCTCACACTGCCCTACCCTATGCTTTGACTTCTTTCTCCCCTCTCTCTCCAGATAAAATCTTGCGACGGCCGGCCGCCCAACAACCTGCCCGCTTGACCCTATCCCCTCCTCTCTTCTCCAGACCATCTCCTCTCCTGTTCTCGCTATACACCAAGTCACTTGGCTCTGTCATATCCTCACATGGCCTCTCCTATCTTTGCTACGCAGACGACACACAACTAATCTTCTCCTTTCCCCCTTCTGATAACCAGGTGGCGAATCGCATCTCTGCATGTCTGGCAGACATATCAGTATGGATGACGAATCACCACCTCAAGCTGAACCTTGGCAAGACGGAGCTGCTATTCCTCCCGGGGAAGGACTGCCCGTTCCATGATCTCGCCATCACGGTTGACAACTCCGTTGTGTCCTCCTCCCAGAGTGCGAAGAGCCTTGGCGTGACCCTGGACAACACCGTCATTCTCCGCTAACATCAAGGCGGTGACCCGATCCTGTAGGTTCATGCTCTACAACATTCGGAGAGTACAACCCTGCCTTACACAGGAAGCGGCACATGTCCTAATCCAGGCACTTGTCATCTCCCGTCTGGATTACTGCAACTCGCTGTTGTCTGGGCTCCCTGCCTGTGCCATTAAACCCCTACAACTCATCCAGAATGCCGCAGCCCGTCTTGTGTTCAACCTTCCCAAATTCTCTCACGTCACCCCGCTCCTCCGCACACTCCATTGGCTTCCAGTTGAAGCTCGCATCTGCTACAAGACCATGGTGCTTGCCTACGGAGCTGTGAGGGGAACGGCACCTCCGTACCTTCAAGCTCTGATCAGTCCCTACACCCAAACGAGGGCATTGCGTTCATCCACTTCTGGCCTGCTGGCTCCCCTACCTCTGCCGAAGCACAGTTCCCGCTCAGCCCAGTCAAAACTGTTCGCTGCTCTGGCACCCCAATGGTGGAACAAGCTCCCTCACGACGCCAGGACAGCGGAGTCACTCACCACCTTCCGGAGACATTTGAAACCCCACCTCTTTAAGGAATACCTGGGATAGGATAAAGTAATCCTTCTACCCCCCCCTTACCCCATCCAGCATATAAAACAATAAAAAATAAATAAAAAACAGTGTAAAGTGGTTATCCCACTGGCTATAAGGTGAATGCACCAATTTGTAAGTCACTCTGGATAAGAGCATCTGCTAAATGATGTAAATGTAAAATGTAAATGTTCCGTGGGGATCACAGGACCTGGAAGGATTGGTTGCCCGCCTGCCAGATTTGCATGATGGGGCAGGAAAATGGATAAGGACCTTTGAGGAACAAACCATGGGGAAACTGCTGGCTGTGGGGGATCTGAAGGCACTGTTGGAAAGGGTGGTAGGAGTGGCAAAGATGGAGGACATACTGTGTGCTAGCGGCTTGAGGAGGGCAGTGGGAGATTCACTAGGAGACGGGATGGACCTTGACTCACACCGCCCTGAATTCTGGCGAGCACTGAGACTGGAATACCTGGCAAGAATTGATCCCAAATCACTAAAAGGGGAATCACTGGGGGAGACAGAGAATCCAGCTGCCTATCTACACGGGCAGCTGAAACGATGGAGACTGGAAACAGAACGAGACCCAGAGGGGGATCCACTGATGACAACTCTGTTCCGAAACTCAATGATAGAGGCCATACCCCAGCCAGTGAAAAGCAGGCTGGAGGAAGTGGTAGGACTAACCTCAAAATCACACAAAGATTTCTGTGACCATGTGATACATGCAGTAGAAAAACACAGGAAGGATGAACAAAGACTCACGGAACAGGGGAGAGACATTCAGAGAAAGTTGACTCAACTCCAGCTGGAAGAACTGACAAACAAAGGGAAGAAGAAAATCCAGGCTCCAGTAACAGCACCTGTGCCTGAGACAGGAACGGTGGCTGCAGTCTCCCCCGGAGGGCCACAACTGCTTCCTGCGCCACAGGCCCAAGTGCAACCCACACCACCAGTAGTGAATGTGTATGCACAACAACCCCAGCAATGGAATAGACAACAAAAACCTCTGCAAAACAATCAGAAAGGAGGAAACTGGGGCCCGCAAGGGCCACCAGGGATCTGCTGGGGATGCCAACAGCCGGGACATACCAGGCGAAACTGCCCCACAAACCCCTGGCAACAACAGGGGAACAGAAACCAAAGTAACTGGAAACAAACTGGTGGCTGGCAACAAAATCAAAGACAATTCCAGGGTCCTGTGAACCCATGGGCAGGACCCAATCAGGGGTACTAGGGGTACCCAGAGAGTCCTACAGGGGAGGGTCAGTTTCCAGTGCTAACTACGAGAGCTGATCAGGAACCTATGCTGCAGGTTCAAATAGAAAATAGAGGCACACCCATGATGATAGATACTGGAGCCACTTACACTTGTGTAAGTCCAAATTATGCCTCTCACCTCCCCATGTCTGGCAAACATGCCAAAACTGTAGGATTCACGGGACAAACGCAGCTAATTCCAATGACAGCTCCAGTTCGCGTAACAGCTGACGACAAATCCGCAACCCTCCCTATACTAGTATCAGAACACACCCCTGTCAACTTATTAGGAAGAGATGCTCTATGCAAAATGGGCATACAAATTTGGTGTTCCCCTGAAGGGGTGATTATAGATAAAGCAGGGTTAAACTTGCAAATGGTAATGACAGGGGGCACAGCAAATGTATTTTGGTTAGGGGGCATTGAGACAGAAGTATATAAGACAATTAAGAAATGGGGTAGGTTTATTCAGGCTCAGATACCAGAAGCAGATAGAAGAAAATTAGAATACCACTGCACAATGCAATATGATCCCTATCGTAATCATCTTTTGGAACAGCTGTGGTTGTTAATCGGAAAATCAGTACCAATTATGTCCCAGTACATAATTATAGGAAAACAGGGAGCGGCAATGGAGGTAACAGACAGGGACAGCTCAGACTTTGTGGCAAGATGGTATAATGTTTCCGGTGCTGCCCCACACATTACTTTACTAGTAAATAAGGGAATGGAGGCAAAAGACCTGGGCCCTATGATGAAACGAGCAAAAACAAGTCAATGGGACAAAACAGACTACCTGTTGATTTATAACTCAAAAGATAGAGCTTTCATTAAAATATTGACTACCACAGTAATGACTGTAATGGGGTATGGTCACAACCTGATACAGATGTTGGATTGGTAAAATCAGCAAGTCCTGTATGCATCAAGATAAAACCAGACGCTAAGCCCCCTTGGAAGGCTCAATACCATATGAAACCTGAGGCAGAAGAAGGTATTAACAATCGAGGGATTAATAAAAGCAAGGGTGCTGATAGAAACACAAAGTTGCTGCAACACACCTCTGTTGCCGGTTCTAAAAGCAGATGGGAAGAAGTGGAGGCTAGTCCATGATTTAAGGGCAGTAAATTACATAGTACAGGACTGGCCTGCTGAATTTCCAAACCCTCAAACGCTGCTGACCAATGTTCCCCCGGAAGCCAAGTACTTTACAGTAATTTATCTATGTGGAGCGATTTTTGGTGTGTCCCTGGCGGAAGAATGCAGACATTTGTTTACATTTACACTACCGTTCAAAAGTTTGGGGTCACTTAGAAATTTCCTTGTTTTCGAAAGAAAAGCAATTTTGTTGTCCATTAAAATAACATCAAATTGATCAGAAATACAGTGTATACATTGTTAATGTTGTAAATGGCTATTGTTGCTGGAAAAGGCTGATTTTTTATGGAATATCTACATAGGCGTACAGAGGCCCATTATCAGCAACCATCAGTCCTGTGTTCCAAAGGCATGTTGTGTTTGCTAATCCAAGTTCATCATTTTAAAAGGCTAATTGATCATTATTATTTATTTAATCCATTTTAGAATAAGGCAGTAACGTAACAAAATATGGAAAAAGTTAAGGTGTCTGAATACTTTCCTAATGCACTGTATAATGAAATTGACATGATACAACAGTAGGATACTAGGGGGTAACTAGCCCCCCCTAAGAACAATGTCTAATTGCTGACACAAAAAAGCAATGTTTGGAGAAAAAAAATGGTATGTGATGAAGTTCATGCTTAGGCGAATAAACTATAAAGGGAAATAAATGGCTACAGTTTACACTTTTTTTTGTTATTTCATGAAATGTTGTTTTAAGAAAAGGGGCGTTCAGGGAAACCGCCCCCGGGGGTGATTGATTTAATAAGTTCTATTTAGACATTTTTAGTTTAGTCTAGTTGTCTTATTTGAATTATTTTAATAAAATATGGGGGGGGGGGGTGTTGCACATGTCACCATTAATATCTGCACTATGAGGAACTTTGCCCCCAACACACACTCATCCAACATATTATCTACATTTTTCTCTCTAACCAACTGGATTATTTCACCATTAATATTTGCACTATGAGGAACTTTGCCCCCAACACACACTCATCCTCATTGCACATGTCACCATTAATATCTGCACTATGAGGAACTTTGCCCCCAACACACACTCATCCAACATATTATCTACATTTTTCTCTCTAACCAACTGGATTATTTCACCATTAATAATCACCATTAATATCTGCACTATGAGGAACTTTGCCCCCAACACACACTCATCCTCATTGCACATGTCACCATTAATATCTGCACTATGAGGAACTTTGCCCCCAACACACACTCATCCAACATATTATCTAAATTTTTCTCTCTAACCAACTGGATTATTTCACCATTAATAATCACCATTAATATCTGCACTATGAGGAACTTTGCCCCCAACACACACTCATCCAACATATTATCTACATTTTTCTCTCTAACCAACTGGATTATTTATTTTAAGGCTTTCCTACTTGTATATTTAAAAAATAATTATAGATCATTGGAATATATCTACAACTTTTTCAGAATTTCAAAAAATTTCAAAAGGTTACCACTAAATTATTTTGTTGGAATATCTCCAACATTTGTGATGACACAGAGGAATTTTTGTTGTTGAGCCACCAGGGAAAGTGTTAGGAAAATAATTTGGTGACATCTTGTGGTTTTAATTTTAATTACAGGAGGGGGCTAGTTACCCCCCAGTACCCTAACCATGCCATTCCAAACACAAAAACAGGGAAAATAAACAAACATACAAAACACAGCTGAATATAAAGTGGACAATACCATGTGCGAGGATGACGCACTTCTTTTGAGCCTAAAATCAAGAAAATCGGCCCTAAATTGTAGTAGTTTTAGAAAATCGATTTTCTGAGATGTAAGTATTTGCCATCTGTGCCATTATTTGTCATTTTTAGACTTTGAACATTCACCTGAAATCAGTGCGCAATGGGTAACAGATAATTAAACACCACAGGATTCATGAATTCTACTATATAGGAAATTAGTCACAGAGCGATTTATGCATAGAAGAATGTTCAGTGGCATTTGGGATAGGTAGTTTCAAGAAATAAAACATTATTCTAATTTTTTTTTTTACTGGTTCATACATATAGCAAAAACTTACCGTGGCATGGAAAATCAGCTTGAGAGACTACTGAAGTTTGCACCGTAGGTAGCTACAAAGTGAAAACAAAAGTCATTATGTCAAGAAGCAGAAGACTTGACCTAGAACACTTTTAAAAATCCAGAGTTGAAGTTCAATTTGTGTAGCTAAAATCTATAATATGTGTTGCTGCCGCAAAAAAATCCTGAAATGTCACATGCTCAGTCATGCTCAGAGCACGTCTGAGTGTAGCCTTGTGAGCCCACCCCAACCACAGTTATTTAATAGTGCAGTTCGCGAACGATTTGTTCTGTTTGAACAACTCTTTTTACTGACTCGAGAGTCATGGTTGTTTGAACAAGTCTTTTTACTGACTCGAGAGTCATGGTTCATTTTTCTGAATGACTCTACAGCCGGATTAATACGGCATCTCCGGTGACTCTGGAGACGTGCTCCGACCAACAACTGTATGTCATGTATGCACGCAGGCACAATAGGTCATGCATAGAGAAGAAAAAGACAGTGTTAGAACTGATAATTGATCGCATGGTGCAAGAATGAAAACAATTAATTGATTATTGAATATTATGGTGGGGCACAGCTTTGTAGAACCTGATTAACAAACTCGAAAACGAATCGTTTGGGGTGGTACAGTTCGTGAAAGATGGGTGCTCCTGCGTGCTCTGGGCATTACTGACCGAAATGAGTCGAAAGATTCGTTATTTTGACTGAACGAGTCGAAAAGATCCGAGTCATTAAAAAGAGCCGAACTTCTATCAATATTCTTCATAATCATTCACCCACTTCTGATAGATCTTGGTGCAAGCACGTCAACCAGGTCCAGGGAACTATTTTCCTTCTGAAAAATAGGCAAGCATGGAAATATTCAGTGTTGATAGCTATGTTTTCCAGGATATTGACTAATCTATATCATAAGGTATAATTGGAGGATTTATAAAGGAGACAGACAACATCAAAGGGTCTTTAATATGTTTTATTATTATTGGAGTACAAACAACTGAAATGCACATAAGTAATAGACACAGTGGTTGTTTTTTGAGTCTTTTGACCACAGGAGCTCACACAATTTCAAATCTGATACTTAAATCCTGTACTTAAAAAAAGTAGTTAGGCCTATGCTATCAACATGGGCCATTGTAGCCTGAAGACACTGTGTTGTGCAGCAATAAAAATGCATGTTGGTTGATTCACACCATTCATTTGTTGCCCTTATTTTCCCTTATTTTCAGCTCTTATGTAACCAAATAAATCATATCTTTTTTTACATGAACCACTGATAAAACTACAACAAAAACATAGGTAAGAACAAATAAAAACATCAACATCATGATTTGGTCTGAAATAAAAGCTAACTTCACAGACATGTCTTAACTACACACACAGCTGAGGACATTGTGCAAAATAAAGACATCAAATTAAGTGCCAGAAATGCAGACAAAATAAGACTACTTCATAAATAAAGAAACATAATTGACCGTTTTCACCATGCCAGCCACAAGCAGAAACACAGGAGTTTGGTAAACAAGACACTGTTTTTTGGTTTAACAGAATAAACAGAATTTATTTTGAAAGAACAAAAAACAACAAAAAGACTGATGAAAACAACACTGACAAACTCATTTGTCTGTGGGTTCAGTCGGTGTCCTGTTGGACAGTGATATAGGTGGCCGGACGGTGGTATGTGGGGTTGGTTGCAGAATCCCTGACATTGTCAGATTGTCATCTGGAAGAACAGGTGATTCAGTCTACTGTCCAATTAAGTCTAATGTAATTAATTACCATATGACCTGGAGTTATATCTCATAGGATACCTATGAACACCACTGTTTCAGGGTAAAGTGCCTATTTAGACTTTCACTGAGGCATTAGGCACCTTGGAGGAGGTCCCCCAGTCACAGCCCCTCACAGCCTCTTGCAGTTCTGGGGAAGGGGAAGGTTGCAGGCATTGATGCTGACCCTCCGTCTGCCCTGGCTGTCTACCACAGGGGCTAAGGTCTGGCTCAGGCACACCTGGGTGTTGCTGAAGGAAGTGATACGTCCACTGCCAGCAATCTGCAGGTTCACAGTGGTAGCATAGCTAGTCTTTAGAGTCCTTTTGGCTGCCTGCGTTGAGGAGGTGTCCTCTGGCTTTGGCTCACTCCTGTGAGGGTACTGGATAGGTGCGCCCATATCTGGGGCTGGAGAGGCCCGAGGCACATAGGCACAGATCAGGTGGCTCCGGCAACTGTCCTCCCCAAGATCTGGGTCACCCCACTCATCCTGAGGCCAGACTGGGGAGGTCGGATCACTCCGGTCAGGGCTATCCCCACTGTCATACCTGGTCAGGAGTTCTCGCACGTCGGGCCAGGCGATGCTGGTGAAGTGTTGCCCGCCGTGGATGCTCTTCCCAGGGGCCAGTCTGACAGGGGACAAGGCCCCGGGGCTGAGGCAGGATGGGGAGCCGCTGTAGGAGTAGGATCCCCCTCGGGGACTCATCAACACAGACTCCTGCTCCACACCCACAGACCTGCGCCCTCCGCTCTCTCCCCAATACCTCCGCCCATTCCTGACTGGACTGGGTGGTCGGTCAGCCAGGCTGAGGAAGGGCAGGCTGCTCCCCTTGGTCCTCCGCAGGTTCTGAGAAGGGGTTGGAGAGCATGGGGAGAAACCAGATGGGGGAGGGGAGGTGGTGCTGGAGCTTCTCTGAATGGAGGTGGAGGGGGAGAAGCCATCTCCCCATGTGGGTGAGGCTATGGAGGAGGAAGGGAATGCCAATTTGGCATTCCGCGGCTGAGGAGCGGCGACTCCCCACACATTGGCAGGAACCCCAATGGGCGGAGGGGAGATGATACAAGGGGAGGTGATGCCTGAGGAGCAGGCTGAGGAGGCCCTGGGGAGCTCCAGGGAGAGGCCCAGGTGGTTGAAGGGGCTAGCCCCTCCTGCCCGGGTGCTTCTAGGGTTGGGGGGCTTGTTCATCAGGGGGCCTGTATGATTCTGGACTGGGGGAGGGGAGCAGATCCTGCTGAATGGAGATGGGGAGGGAGAGGGGGACGGGGACGGGGACTGCACTCGTGAGCTGGGCTCCGAGGCAGAGAAGGGCCTTGCCACCCTGTTGAGAGTGAGAGTAGAACCACTCCAAAGAGGATCATGGGGATGGGGTATACTATTGGCACTCGCTAACGGTGGCTTCCGGTGATTCCTATCCCGTCCTCCGTTAGTGGTGTTATTGTTGTTATTGTTGTTGCTGTTTCCATTCAAACCAATATGACGTGGCTGGTCTATGGCTGCAGGCCTGGGCCGGGGAGAGGCAGAGGAAGAGGCGATGTGATGCAGGCTGACTGGGGGGGCTGGGGAGACTGAGCGCTGGCTGCGGTACGGTGGGGGGGACAGGGCTGGGGATGGGGATGTGCATGCGCTGGAGCGGAGTGAAGTAGACCGGAGAGGGGAAGGGGGACACTTAGGTGGCTGGCTGCCATCTCTGGAGTAGGAAGCATTGAATTGGCCAGGATTCAGAGGGGGGCCGCAGGGGTTAGAGGTGAGTTTGGGGGAGGGAGACCTCATCCTGAGTGTGGATGCAGTGGGAGCGGGAGCTAGAGGGGCTGGACTGTCTGGGGGAGGGGTGGCCTGGCCCTGGAGGTTAGCGTTCTTCTTGGCCAGACTCTGGCTGATGGACTGGCTGATGCAGGAGGCAGCCAGGGACTTGGTCAAGGCAGAAGGGGTGGGAGAGGAGCAGGGGAGTCCCCTGATGGGGGAGGGAGAGCGATGGCAGAGACTTGGGCTGAAAGCAGAGGGGGGCTTGGCATCCATGGGATGGCCAATGCCTGGAGGCATGGTGGCTGATCTCTCCAGTGAGGGCTGGGAGGATGGCCGTCTGACGGGGGACAACCCTGAGGCATGGATGGATGGGAGTGATGGATCCTGGCCTGGCTCTCTGGACCTCAGTCGAGCAGGTGGTAGTCTATAACCAAAGGAAAGCATAGAGAAGAGGAAATTAATGGACTTGATTAATCAGTCACAAATACTATGCGAGGGTATGCAAATTTGACCAATCACTGCACTATTTCAGCATAGAAAAGCCAAATCATCGCAATATTATCGCATACAACTGACCCATCACCGCAGTACAAAAATAAGGCTCAGAATTTCAACCAGTCACCGCACATTCACCGCAAAATATGGTTCAATCAAGCCACACGTCAACAAACTTTTTTTCCTCGTCAGTGCATTCTCGCTACAAATTAGACTAAATCAGCGCATATTGTCATGCAAAATATCACTAAAAATCCCTATGAAATCCTGGAGGGACTGATTAATGCCACTGCCACAAGCCTGGCTTGAGGAGAAGTAGAATTGAGAGGAGAGAAGTGCAGGCAGCGATGGCTCTGTCTTGTGAAAATAAGCTATTTTGACAGTACATTTGTACTTTTGTATATGCAATTCAGCTCTTAGCTGTGATGTATACAAAATACATTTTTATTATACAGCCAAATACGAACTCTGGAACATTTCCCCACTCGATACAACCTCTAAAGCGATGGACATTCATGTCAAAACACAGTGATTTATGTGTCAGGGGCCTTCTCACATACTTTGCATCTACAGTGCCTTCAGAAAGTATTCACACCGCTTTACTTTTTTCACATTTTGTTGTGTTACAGCCTGAATTTAAAAATGATTAAATTGAGATTTTGTGTCTCTGGCCTACACACAATACCCCATAATATCAAAGTGGAATTATGTTTTTAGAAATGTTTACAAATGGGCCTCCCGAGTGGCGCAGCCAGCCACGACCGGGAGACCCATGAGGCAGCGCACAATTGGCCCAGTGTCGTCCGGGTTAGGGGAGGGATTGGCCAGCCGGGATGTCCTTGTCCCATCGCGATCTAGCGACCCCTTGTGGTGAGCAGGGGCGTGTGCACGCTGACTTAGTTCGCCATTTGTATGATGTTTCCTCCTACAAATTGGTGCGGCTGGCTTCACGGTTAAGTGTGTGCAGTGTGTCAAGAAGCAGTGCGACTTGGCAGGGTTGTGTTTCGGAGGACGCATGGCTCTCAAACTTCTCCTCTCCCGAGTCCGTACGGGAGTTGCAGCGATGGGACAAGACTGTAACAACCAATTGGATGTCACGAAAAAGGAGTAAAAAGTACCCCCCCAAAAAAAAGTTTATGAATTAATGAAAAGCTGAAATGTCTTGAGTTAATAAGTATTCAACCCCTTTGTTATGGCAAGCCTAAATAAGTTCAGAAGTAAAAACGTGCTTAACAAGTCACATAAGTTGCATAGACTCTGTGTGCAATAATAGTGTTGAACTATCTGTAAGGTCCATCAGTCGAGCAGTGAATTTAAACACAGATTCAACCACAAAGACCAGGCAGGTTTTCCAATGCCTCGCAAAGAAGGGAACCTATTGGTAGATGGATTTTAAAAAAGCAGACATTGAATATCCCTTTGAGCATGGTGAAGTTATTAATTACACTTTGAATGGTGTATCAATACAAAGATACAGGCGTCATTCCTAACTCAGTTGCCGGAGAGGAAAGAAACCAGTTACAGAGTTTAATGGCTGTGATAGGAGAAAACTGAGGATGGATCAACAACATTGTAGTTCCTCCACAATACTAACCTAAATCACAGAGTGAAAAGACGGAAGCCTGTACAGAATAAAAAATCTTCCAAAACATGTATCCTGTTTGCAATAAGGCACTAAAGTCATACCGCAATAAATGTGGCAAAGATGTCCTGAATACAAAGCATTATGTTTGGGGC
This sequence comes from Coregonus clupeaformis, assembly GCF_020615455.1. Taxonomy (NCBI): domain Eukaryota; kingdom Metazoa; phylum Chordata; class Actinopteri; order Salmoniformes; family Salmonidae; genus Coregonus; species Coregonus clupeaformis. Next base: position 45,670,955 of record NC_059197.1, read on the forward strand.
AAATCCAACACAACACATCACTGAGTACCAGTCTTCATATTTTCAAGCATGGTGGTGGCTGCATCATGTTTAGGGTAGGCTTCTCATCGGCAAGCACTAGGGAGTTTTTTTTTGCGATAAAAATAAACGGAATAGAGCTAAGCACAGGCAAAACCCTAGAGGAAAACCTAGTTCAGTCTTATTTCCAAAAGACACTGGAAGACAAATTCACCTTTCAGCAGGACAATAACCTAAAACACAAGGCCAAATATACACTGGTGTTGCTTACCAAGACAACATTCAAAAGAGTGTCAAAAGTCAAAAGTTTGGACACACCTACTCATTCAAGGATTTTTCTTTATTTTTACTATTTTCTACATTGTAGAATAATAGTGAAGACATCAGAACTATGAAATAACACATATGGAATCATGTAGTAGCCAAAAAAGTGTTAAACAAATCAAAATATATTTTATATTTTAGATTCTTCAAATAGCCAGCCTTTGCCTTGATGATAGCCATTGTCTCAACCAGCTTCACATGGAATGCTTTTTCAACAGTCTTGAAGGAGTTCCCACATATGCTGAGCACTTGTTGGCTGCTTTTCCTTCACTCTGCCGTCCGACTCATCCCAAACCATCTCAATTGGGTTGAGGTAGGGGGATTGTGGAGGCCAGGTCATCTGATGCAGCACTCCATCACTCTGCTTCTTGGTAAAATAGCCCTTACACAGCCTGGAGGTGTGTTGGGTCATTGTCCTGTTGAAAAACAAATGATAGTTCCACTAAACCCAAACCAGATGGGATGGCGTATCACTGCAAAATGCTGTGGTACCCATGCTGGTTAAGTGTGTTACCAGCAAAGCACCCCCACACCATCACACCCCCTCCTCCATGCTTTACGGTGGGAAATACACATGCGGAGATCATCCGTTCACCCACACAGCGTCTCACAAAGACACAGCGGTTGGAACCAAAAATCTCAAATTTGGACTCCAGACCAAAGGACACATTTCCACCGGTCTAATGTCCATTGCTCATGTTTCTTAGCCCAAGCAGGTCTCTTCTTCTTATTGGTGTACTTTAGTAGTGGTTTCTTTGCAGCAATTCTACCATGAAGGCCTGATTCACACAGTCCCCTCTGAACAGTTGATGTTGAGATGTATTTGTGAGTTGAACTCTGTGAAGCATTTATTTGGTCTGCAATTTCTGAAGCTGGTAACTTTAATGAACTTATCCTCTGCAGCAGAGGTAACTCTGGGTCTTCCATTCCTGTGGCGATCCTCATGAGGGCCAGTTTCATCATAGCGCTTGATGGTTTTTGCGGCTGCACTTGAAGAAACTTTCAAAGTTCTTGACATTTTCCGTACTGACGGACCTTCATGTCTTAAAGTAATGATGGACTGTTGTTTCTCTTTGCTTCTTTGAGCTGTTCTTGCCATAATATGGACTACCAAATAGGGCTATCTTCTTCACAACACAACTGATTGGCTCAAAAGCATTAAGAAGGAAAGTAATTCCACAAATTAACTTTTAACAAGGCACACCTGTTAATTGAAATGTATTACTGGTGATTACCTCATGAAGCTGGTTGAGAGAATGCCAAGAGTGTGCAAAGGTGTCATCAAAGCAAAGGGTGGCTTATTTGAAGAATCTCAAATATAACATATATTTTGATTTATTTAACACTTTTTTGGTTACTACATGATTCCATATGTGTTATTTCATAGTTTTGATGTCTTCACTATTATTCTACAATGTAAAAATAGTACAAATAAAGAAAAACCCTTGAATGAGCAGGTGTGTCCAAACTTTTGACTGGTAGTGTAAATCGGCTTGATAATCTATGGCAAGACATGAAAATGGCTGTATAGAAATGATCAACAACCAACTTGACAGATCTTGAATAATTTTATAAAGAATAATTAGCAAATATTCTTCAATCCAGTTGTGCAAGGCTCTTAGAGACGTACCCAGAAAGACTCACAGCTGTTATCGCTGCCAAAGGGGATTCTAACAGGTGTTGACTCAGGGGTGTGAACACTTATGTAAATTGATTATTTCTGTATTTCATTTTTTATACATTTGCTAAACTTTCTAAAAAACATTGTCATGTCATTATGGGGTATTGTGTGTAGATGGGTGAGAAAAAAAATGAATTTAATCAATTTTGAATTCAGGCTGTAACACAACAAAATGTGGAATAAGTCAAGAGGTATGAATACTTTATGAAGGCACTGTAAATCATAGTGCAAAGAGCATTTCACTAAAATGCTTTCTTTCCATGTACTCTGTGAATAACACTGTATTATCTGATACATGGAATTTCTTTCAGAACTCTTAGTGGAGAAACAGGAAAAAATCTCTGCACACTTTCAGTCCGATGCAAATGTCTTTAATGTTTCTCCAGTTTAGCATTTTGCCTCCAGCACCTTCACAAATCGGCCTATTATCTACAAGAACTCTTAGTGGAAGAATTAAGCAATGGACCGGTGAAATTGTTTTACTACTGTATTAAGTCTTATTAAATACTGTACCTTTGGCTGGGGAGTGCGGCGTTGTTTGATCCGTTCCAATTCAGAGGAAGGCTCCTTCTGCCCATGGTAGTGGGCAGGTGCAGGTTGGGTGGTCTTTGGCTGGTGAACTTAGGCAGACAGTCGGAGGACTGCACCCCTGGCGGAGGTGTAGGCGTCGGGCTTTGCAGCGATGACCACGGACGGGGAACCATGCCCCCCTCTTTTCCTTTGGAATCCTCTGGCACTTGACACTCCTTGACTCTCTGACCAGATATATTTGTTGCTTGCATGGGTTCAGTCATAGGTGACTGAGTGGGACGCCACACTAAGGGGTTTGACCCCTCAGTTAGCCCAGAGATGGACCTCTGTTGTGTGGGTATATCAGAGATATGAGTGGAAATCTTTGGCGCTACAGGTGAAACATCCCGATCATCTAGAGTGCCATCTCGTGACTTCTCTTTGGTGGATTCAGCTTTGCTTTGATGACCAGGGGCCATCTGGGGTGAGCTCCCCTTCTCAGCCCCACTGGCCACATAAGGCAACATTATCTTGGTGTTTAAACTGTCTTTGTCTGGCTTCACCACCTGGCTTGTCTCTGGTTCAGTTGGAGCCTTCTGTTGAATGGTCTTCAGCAGCCCCTCTGCAGCTCCAACCCCTGGAGACCTGTCTCTGTTCCCACATGGGCCTGCAAAAGAGGCTGCTGCTGCTGCCCCCAGAGCAGGATCTTCCCTAATGGAGTACAGATGATGTCCTTTCTGCTCTGCCCGAGTCCTGCTGAGATTCACAGACCTCTCTGGGATCCCTGGATAACCATCAGCTGGAATCTCCATCCCTACCCCTTGGAGGGGGCCTTCCTGGACTGGGGAGCCCCTCTTCGGGTGAGGCCTCCGCATCTCAGCTTCTGAGATTACTTCCTCAGACTGGTTATCCATAAGCTTCCCCTCCACAGCAGTCGTCTCTAACTCCTCAGGCCCAACCTGAGTGGTTTTTGGTGGGGTGTTCAGAGGGGAGGAGGGGGGAGAGGCAATGGACGTGGATCCCAGGTTGGAAACACTTTCCCTGGGTCCGGCTAGGATGCAGCTGTTCTCCTGCTGGCGGTAAGTGGGGGACAGCTGTTCGCTGACAAGGACGTGGCCAAAGAGCTGGGGTTCTGAGGAAACAGAAGTAATCTCCTGGCAACCTGTAAAAAAAACAGCCCAAACACTGTCATTCACTGATAAACAATATGGAGGCTTTACATGTCATGTTTTATTTGTTGTGTTTCCTGACCAACCATATGAAGGCTTTACTTTCACTATCCAACATGTTAAATCACAGTTTATATGTGTTATTCCATTATTTAGTAGTGTTTACTAAATCAATTCAGAAAAAATTCAACAATAAGACACCAACAAGCCTTCAGATCTCATCACTACTACACTATTAAATCAAATCATAGCCATTTCTACAGGATGTTAAAGGTACTGACCAGTGGAATGGCTCTGAGCTCTCTTTACTGTAATCTTCTCCTCCTGATGCTGCTGTGGCAGCTGGGCCTGAGGAGAGACACTGTGCCTGGTGGTGGTGGTCCACGGTGCACGGCCCACACACACCCTCTTGTGGTGAAGTGGCACCTTCATGCTGCTGGCCTTGGCGCTGTACATGCGAGCCAGCATTTGAACCTTACTGAGGATCCTCTCCGAGTTCTCCACCAGACATGGATCACCGGGGCTGGCCTCGAACAGGCCTATCCCCGCCACGTCTGCGACCGCTGCCCCCTCGTACAGGGTCCGGCTGGAGGACACCATCTTAGAGTGGCGGGACCAGCGGCCCACCTTGATCTGGCTGGGTAGGCCCTCTAGGTTACCAGTGGGGGAGCTCCTGTCTCTGATTCTACCCCACCCGGCCTGGGACACTGGGGCAGTCTTACTGTCATGGAGGCCTGTAGGTGGAGGGACAGTGGAGTCTTTCTCTGCGTCTTTAGGTTCTGCGTCTGGATCACTTGGACTTGGTCCGTGCCCGTTGATTATTTGCTGGTCTTTTGTAATAACTTTTGCTGCTTCGTCACTGCATGAGGGCTCTTTGGTGATGTCTGTTGACAGGTTTGGAATGATTTCCCTCTCTGTGCTAACAGCGGCGCCTACTTTCTCTTTCTCCTTCTCTTTCCACTCCTTCATCAGCTTTGTGCAGGGCAGGAGCTCACTCCCTGTCTCAAACCTGCTATATTCCTCCACAGAAGGCTTACCCTGACCTGGTGCCTTGTTGTACTCTTCCTGGGAACCAGCAGCAGAAGTGGAGGAACAGTCTAGGCTGAGGATGCCCTCTCCCTGGTCAGGCACTGACGGAAGGGGGGAAGGCAGCTCTGACTCGGGCTCTGGTTCTGCCCCCACATCGGAGCGCCCGCTCTCCGAGTCACACAGGCTGTCCTGGTGGCCAAAGACAGCAAAGCGGGACACAGAGTCTTTGACCAGGCCGGTGGGGATAATGAGGGATAAGCTGTTTCTCCTGGGGGTGGGGCTGCCGTCACCTTCTCCTGCTTCTCCTGCCTCGGCCTCAGCCGCTTCGTAGTAGCTGCGGATCTTCTCGATGATCTGCCTGTCGGACTTGGTGAGCTGGGTCTCTTTCTTGGGCGCCAGAGGGCTCTGTACAGTGTGCTCTGGGCCAGAGAGATGAGAGAGAGGAGCTTCTGAGGGCTTGTCCTTGTTGGGGAGGTCAAAGCAGAGTTCCTTCTCCCTCTCCCTTTTGTCAGGGAGGCTTATAGGAGAGAGCGGTGTCGCGGTTTTGATTGTTTGCTCGTCCTCCACCTCTGATGCAGTTCTTTCCCCAACTGTCTCGGTTTCTTTGGCTGATGTGCTCTCCTCCTGAGGCATCTCCTCTATGACATCAGCTGGCAAAGGTGTTGACTCTCCCCCTTCACGACCACCCACCTCTGAGGACTCACTGGACAGACGGGGTGGAAGAATTTGGTCTTCCATTTTGGTTCTGCTCCCCTCCAGTTGCACTGTTATCTCCTCTGGACTATTTGGATGGGGGTCTTGCAACTCGTAAGTCTCCTCCGTAGGGGAAGCAAGTGGCTGGTCATTTCCTTGCTGAGCAACTGGACATGGCTGTGGCTCAGTTGTTTGGTCCTCCAGAGACTCATCCAGGGGTGAATCCTGTGGAGAGGCAGAAACAGACACAAATAAAGTCAGTCATCCCTGCAGCTCCCACTATACGTACATGGGAAAGTAATGCAGCACTAACTCAGGAAGGAATTGATAGCTCATAAAACTAGACACTAATGTCTAGTGACTAGACAAGTGGCACAGGTTGCTTCAAATCCATGGCAACTGTTTAATAGTGTGTGAATTGTGAAAGACAGTATAGCCCACCCATACTATGTCATGCTTGAGCTCGGCCATGCCCTCTCGCACGCGGCTCTGGTTGATGAACTGCATGATCTCCTCGGTGATAGAGAGGGTGGGCGGGGGGCTCAGGGGGGATAGATCCTCTTCTTCCAGGCCCAGGCAGGGGTCCAGCCGCTCTGCCTCCACCTCGATCACAGAGGAGGCCAGGGTGTTGGTGCTGCCTGAGGACCCGAGGCTATCTGCCCCAGGACACAGCTCCCCCTCGCTGCCAGCCTGTGGAGATGGACATGTGCATCAACAATGAGACGGAGAATGTCAGGAAGGGAAGGTGTACTACTCAATAGTATTTCTAACGTCAACAAGGCATTGCTCATTGTAATTCTTGCCAAGTAATTCTTGCCAAAGAGATATCATCTGATATGTATGACAGTTGTGTGGGTGGATCGTGTCAGAACAAGTTTGAATCAAGCTTACCTTTGAAGAGGCTGGATTCCATGAGAAGATAGGAATGGTTGGGAGGAAACAAACAAGGGTGTGTTTACTTTCCATTAAAAACATACTAAATCATTCAGCCCTGAAAGACTGAGGCACTACCAGGAAACAAGATAAACAACAATTATTTAAGAAACATTCTCACCACTCTCACCATGAAATGCTGTTTCGAAGTCTTTAGTTGGAGCTGGAAAGAAACAGCCATAAGCATTCAAGAATTAGTAATTTCCAATTATTACATTTATGCATTCATATTTTCCAGCTAACTGTATGTTTAGTCCAAGTCCTGTGCAGTGGGTGATTCCTCTCTGGGCCCTCGTTCATAAAGCTTCTCAAAGTAGGAGTGCTGATCTAGGATCAGGTCCTCCTTGTCCATGTAATCTTTTAAAAATATGATCTAAAAGGCAAAACTGATCCTTGATCAGCATTTCTGCTTTGAGACTCTTTATGTATGTGGGCCCTGGGCCTATAGCCACAAAGTGCCTCAGAGTAGGAATGCTGATCTAGGATATGTCCATATAATCTTATTCATTATGATCTAAAAGGCTAAACTGATCCTAGATAAGCATTCCTACTCTGAGACTCTTTGTGGAGACGGGTCCTGGTCTATATGCATGAAGTCTCACCAGACTGCCTCCTCCCGCGCCGGTAGGACAGGTTCCCCTCCAGCAGCAGTGGAAGGCTCTTCTTGGCCTTCTCTGGGGTGTAGATGAACTCTGGGGGCTCTGGACATACACACACACACCACACACACACACACACACACACACACACACACACAAAATTCAGTTAACTCAGCAAACGCAGACCAGACAGGCATATGGAAAAAGGCCTTTGTTATTTGTTAGATTTATGACAAAGAAGAAGCCATCACCCTCATCCGACTTTGGGGTTTGAATGTGCTTAAAACACGTAAAGATATCCAACAGAAATAAAAGTGGTTCACACACAAATGAGATACTCGGTGCACTACAGGTAAGAATGGCTTGTCCTGACCTGATTGGCGTCTTCTTCGATGGTATTCATCGCATCTTGGAGATGACTTTTTTAAATGATCCTGATCAAACTGAGGAGCTGTGAAATAGAAATTGCGAGTTACTGAGTTGTGCATGATTGTAAACTGTGCACGATTGGTGTCATATACAGTGTACATTGAAAGTGAAAAGTGAAGGTGTCTGAAAGTATAATGGTTTGAAATTACGCAAAACTCACATTGACAGAAGTTGTCACCGAGTACCTGCCTTGCCTGAAAAATACATGGTATGGTATTTCAACGATTGCTCAATTTACGACAGTGTTTGCAGTAACTATAAACAGCCATGAGGTGGCAGCACACCCTTTCAGAGTGATTACAATATTCTCTGTTTCAGTTTAATATTTGGCTGAAAAGTATTGCCATTCATATCGGCAGCATTTACAGTAATATATAGTAAGCCTCACCTTCTGGGGTAGAGAGGCAAGATGGTTCTCCACTATCAGTCTCTTGAGGTAGTGCAGCCAAAGGCGTTTCTCCTCCTGGTTCTTGGTCTGTAACATGGGTAGGAGGGTCGTTTAGGTACACTGGTCTGACACAATACAATGTCCTGTTCTTTGACAGTGGTTTACTTGTAATTTGATAGTGGTTTACTCGTACCTGTACAATGTGCTGCTGTTTGGGGATGGTCTGATCGGACACCTTAAAACACAGGGGGTCCTTCATGGTTTCTACTAGAAGTAGATTACAGCACTGCAGGGAGAGAAGGGTGGAGAGATGAGGGAAAGGGGAGAGTGAGAGATGAGAGGAACGACAGTGGAGGGGGAATAAGGGTATCAGTACATGATAAAGAATCAAGCAACAAACAAAAACATTTCACTTTTTTGATTGGTGTAGGTCTCATCTCTAATGATACATGCCCATAGCATTTACAGAAACACAATAATCTGATCAATTCATTCCAGTGTCCGCACGTCACTCACAAATATGTGGGTGCTGTAGATGAAATGCTCCAGCCTCTTTTTAGCGATAAGCAGCATCTTGTCGAAGAGGAAGAATGCCCTCTCCTTCTTGACCCGTTGGACCCTGAAGGAGCCCTCCAACACCAGCTCCCCAAAGCCACTCAGGTCTGGACCCGTCCAGTTTGTCAACAAGCTTTCAATCTCCTGCCAGAGCCAAAAGAAAAACAGTGTTTATGTTGGACCAAGGTTGACCTCTAACCTTCAAAAACAGATGTAGTGGAGACTGAGGTGTCCAAAGACCTCCAGATGTAGTGGAGACTGAAGTGTCCAAAGTCCTCTGCGACCTCTAACCTCTTTTTACTTTTAACCTGATATCAACCTGTGCGTCCTTAAAGACTCTGAAGAGTCTGTGCATGAATTTGACACCCACCCATGTTATGATAAGCAACAAAAGCTAACTTCTTTGTTACTGCTGTGGTGAGTGACTGGGCAGAGCCTGACTGGTGGTCCATACCTGCAGCCTGACGGCGTGCTCCTGCTTCCTCTTCATGTCATTGATGTACCAGGCCACGGCTGTCATGGTGATGATGGCATCCTCCACCACCTCGTACCCTGGGTCACTTTTATCAAAGTGTTTGGCCAGCTCCTGCCACACAGGAGGGTGATAGTGAGGTGAGGCTTCTATTAGTTAGTTTTACACCAATAATTGTACATTTTCAGTTATAAAACTGACGATTGTTTATTTTTTATTAAAAGTACTGATGATGTATGGATTGTACGTGTGTCCTTACAGTGACTGTCACCCTAATATTGGCTACTAGGTAGCTACTTCACACACTGTTGAGGGACAGTAGTGCTTGGCAAGCGAGATCGAAGGACATTGTGACCCGGTGTTGTTGCCGACTGTATGTATGTATCAAGGTGACATCTAGATGGTTTTCAATATTAGTTATTTATTGTGTAGGCTGCAATCCTACTTGAAATAAAATCACGGGAGGGTCAAAAATGGCCACGTTAGCTACCGCCTGCGACACTGTGATACAGCTCCCCAGTGGGAAGCACCTCAGGTCGGCAGAGACATTGATACAACACTGGTGCGCTGGTCACCATTTTAGCTACCACCGGCGACATCGGATACAGCTGCCCAGTGGGAAGCACCTCAGGTCGACAAGCAGCTCCACACAACACCGGTGCACTAGTCAATGAGGGGATTCGATTATCTGTCCCGGGTTACCCCGGTGCTAACCCGGTGGGAGGAGTATCTGAATCACACCGGGTGAAAAGGGATTTCATTCATTTTGGAACCGGGCTGCCTCCCGGGTGTGATTCAGATACCCGGTTCAAAGCCCACGGCAAAGTTGTCTCAAAACAAAAGTACCGTAGCCTAGGCTAGATTAAGCATGTGGATAATGATTAGGATTTTGTGTTTTCACATGCAAAAGTGATTCCTTTTGATAAAAATGCTTTATCTGCCTTTCCAATGAAAACTAATTTGAAAATTCAAACATATATTTTATGGAAAAGAGGCGTTGTATGTTTCTAGACGATGCACCATGCTGCCTTGTTGATAACATGACAGAGCAGCACAGCTTATTGTTCAATTTTGCCTGTTCATGTCACTGGCTAATGTAGCCATAGACCAGCGCACCGTGGCTCAGGTTAATAGAACTCCCTCATTCGCACTGGCTTATTGACTTTGAAATGAGCTAATTCACTTTCCATACACCCACTCTTTTCGACACACCCACTTGCCCATATTCTGGTCGCCGTATTGGGCTGCAGCTACACATGCTTGAGAATAACCACCACAGAGATGGGCTTGGAGAGAGAACCCTAGGTCGTTGATCAGTGTTCAAACGCAGCTAGTTAAATGCATGTGTTGTGAGTCTGCATGACTTGGGGGTTTTCGTTAAATGATAGGGTCCTTATTTCATTTCACAGCACCTCTATGCTTCATTTACTCGCTAGCTGCACCCCTGGTCTACTGAGTATCACACACCAATAAAGGCAAGGAGTGCAGAGTAAGGAACAGGATGATTTGGATTGAAGGGAAACTCAGTCTACAATGGGCCCTGTACCTTTCTTCTGTGTAAAATAAAGGGGTTATACATATAGGTATACTCTGAATAAGTTTGACATTGATAGTATTGGATCAGTATCATCACATTGTCTCTCTGACCCAGTCCATGGCCCATACTGACCTGCAACAAGAGGTGGTACTTGAGGATCCTCTGCACTGGCTTCAGCAGGTATGTCTCCAGGGGCAGTGAGTGGCATAGGGTGGTCTGCCTCTCCTGGAAGAAGCCCACCAAGCTCTTGTTCTTCATGCAGTCCCTCAGAACAGCCACCGAGCTGGGGAAAGAGATCCAGGAGGAGAGGGGTTGGAGTTGGATGTTGGGTGTGGAAAAGGGGGGTCCACAGTAAGACTCATCAGTTGGCTCATCGCTATGTTAGACAGCACTTAATCTTATCATGAAGCGTACAGTAATGTGTTCAGCGTATGCCTCCGGTCCCCCCTTCAGAGGGGCCTCTTTTTGGCTGAACGCAACTATTTACATATACTAAAACATTCTGCTGCAGTCCCCTCGCTGTCCGACTGTGATGTATTTCTCAGACAAAAGCTCTGATATCTGTTAACAGCATCTCTCAGTATGAGCTATGACGCTGTCTTTTTAAGACATCACTGGATGAATGCACATAGCTCATGTACAGGGTCAGGGCACCGTCAATGTCTCATAACAACTATAATTCTGTTTCTATTCTCTGTGACAGACACATGAAAGGCTGTTTACACGGAGCGCATGCAGAACACCGCATCTTCATGGTGATGGGCAGCGATCCAGTCCTACTCAAACATCTGCCAGTCAAATAGTAGTGGCCCATGGGATTAGAATTGATGGACTGTGAAATATGCTGCCTCTAAAATGCTTGTGATGTGTTTGTATTTTACACGCACAATATACACTACAAGTATGTGGACACCTGCTCGTCGGAACATCTCATTCCAAAATCATGGGCATTAATATGGAGTTGGTCCCCGCTTTGCTGCTATAACAGCCTCCATTCTTCTGGCAAGGCTTTCCACTAGATGTTGGAACATTGCTGCGGGGACTTGCTGCTCGTCGGAACATCTCATTCCAAAATCATGGGCATTAATATGGAGTTGGTCCCCGCTTTGCTGCTATAACAGCATCCACTCTTCTGGCAAGGCTTTCCACTAGATGTTGGAACATTGCTGCGGGGACTTGCTTCCATTCAGCCACAAGAGCATTAGTGAGGTCGGGCACTGATGTTGGGTGATTAGTGATCTTAGGCTGCTCGACCATGGAAACCCATTTCATGAAGCTCCCAACAAACAGTCTTGTGCTGACGTTGCTTCCAGAGGCAGTTTGAAAGTCACTGAGCTCTTCAGTAAGACCATTCTACTGCCAATGTTTGTCTATGGAGATTGCATGGCTGTGTGCTCGATTTTATTCACCTGTCAGCAACGAATCCACTAATTTGAAGGGGTGTCCAGATACTTTTGTATATATAGTGTAAGTTAGCCTGTCACGGATTCTGCCGAGGCTGCCCCTCCTCCTTGCTCGGGCAGGCTTCGGCGTTCGTCGTCACCGGAATACTAGCTGCTGCCGATCTATGTTCTATGTTTCTATGTTCTACCTGTTGTTGTCTGATTGTCACACACCTGTTACCCATCGTGTAATTACTCCTTCCCTATTTAACCCGGTGGCTCCCATTTTTGTAGTACCTCCCAGTTTTGTGCATGTTTGTTATTTCGTTTCGTGTGTCGTTTGGTGAGCGGGTTTGCTCCTCCCTGTGTGGAGGTACTTTGTATTTGTTTCTTTACTTGTTAGTAAAGTACGTTTTCATTGAGTTCTGTGTCCTGCGTCTGACTTCGACCCACCGCATTACACTGACACTCGTGACACCATGTTCTTTTTTAGAATACTTTTTGATTCTGAGTTCGGACATTTGTATGTGAAAACTATTTACAAGATGCATACTTTCAGTTTTTTTGAACTCACTTCATTCGCGAATAAGAGGGAGGCTTGCGCTACCCGGTGCTAGCACATGTGCAGATCAAATACACAGCTAGAATGAAGATTAAGGTGTTTACATGTCCTAATAATTTGAACGATTATTCAGAAAACCAGGTGTTTTAATCGGCGTATGCTTACTTCGATTTTGACCTTATGCCGATTATGATAAGCAGAGTGAGGTGTTTACATGAATAATGCCATACTTGGCCTTCTGCCATAATCAGTTTAATATCAAATTATTAGTGTGCATGTTGTGATGTCACGAGAGGCTGTGTCCTGGAGGGACGTTACATCCCCCTGAGATGGCTGCAAACCCAGACAGCTATGGCTCCATCTGCTGGTATGGTCGGGAACTCCACCCCTCTATGGCCAATCTTCCCACGCAGCTGAAACAAATCAGGAGCTGATGAGCTGAAGGCTTTTTGAAGGGAAGAGACACACTGAGAGGGTGTGTGTGGGTGGTGAAGAAACACAGTCTCCAACCTGGGCTCTCTGGAGGACAAGAGTGCTGCACGTCCACTTCCATGAGGAATATAAGGATTTGGAGATACTTACCTTTGGGAAATACTCACCTTTGGATATATGCACCTGTGGAAATACGTGAGAGACATTTGGAAGGACTTTTTGCTGGGTTGGCCACTAGCTGCAACGTGGACTACAGTAAGGCTGGGGAAAAGTTATCTGAGCGAGTGAGAATTATGATTTTGGATGTGGAAGAGACATCCCTGAACTGTTAACCCTTAAAGAGCCACAAGAGAACAGAATTTTGTTATATTTTCGTTAATTTCCCAAGACCTATAATAAAATCCTTGTTTTGTTTGAACCTTGTCTCCTTGCACTACTTGAGCAATCCCGCTGAAAGCTGTGTAGCCTCTCGTGACGTCACAGATGGTGGAGAATACAGGCACGCTCAAGCGTTAATAGTGCATGTCAGAGGAGGATACCGAAGGTTTGATCACCCAGTTTTCCAAGTTGGCCGTAGGCTCCCCGCCCGACTGAAATGGAGGACATATTGAAAGCCCTTGTTGCTGGCCAGCAAGCCCAGATGCAAGCAAACGTGGCTCTCTTGGAGGAGCAAAAGAAAGCCAACCTTCTGAAGGCAGAGGAATTGCAGTTGCAGAGACAGAGGGGTGTCCAAAATACCCGCCCAATAAAGGCAAGTGACTTTATATCTAAGATGGGAGCTACCGATGACATTGAGGCATACCTGCATGCATTTGAGGCCACGGCCACTAGGGAAGCCTGGCCCAAGCAACAGTGGGTTGGTCTGTTAGCCCCCCTTTCTAACCGGGGAATCGCTGAATGCTGTCCGGGACCTGGGCCCTGACCAGGTTACTGACTATGATGCCCTGAAGTCTGAGATCCTCAGCAGATATGGACTCACAAAGTTTGGTATGGCCCAGCGCTTTCACGGCTGGACCTTCCAACCAGACCAACCTCCTCGGGCGCAGATGCATGAACTTGTCCGAATCGCAAGGAAATGGCTGGATCCGCAGAGGAATACAGCAGCGGCGGTGGTGGAGGCCGTTGTGGTGGATCGTTACCTACGCGCCCCTGCCTTATGAGGCAAAACGGTTCATCAGTCAACAGGCCTTGACCACGGCTGATCTGACCGTGGAAGCTGTGGAAAAGTACCAGGCCACAGCGGAGATGCTGAATGCTTCCCGAAAAGACCCCAGGAGTGCGGCCCCACCACAAATGGGAAGAACCCGTCCAAAGGACCCCAAGGTCTCGAACCCAGCCACGTCAGGACTTATCCCGGCTCCAGGGGGAGCCAGAAACCAGGCGGGTCCAAGAAGAGTACACCAGGAGGGGGAAACTTCGACAGTGTTACCGGTGTGGGGAGATGGGACATATCTCCTGGCAGTGTGGGAAACCAGCCGATGAACCTATGCCCACTGCGGAGTCCTCCAGCTCAGCACCCACACACCGTTTTGCCTCGCTCTTGGGAGTCGTAGATGGCGGCCCAGATCGACCCCCCCACCTGCCCGGTAACTGTGAATCACCATGATGTGGAGGCCTTACTGGATTCTGGTAGCCGGGCCACCCTGGTGCGTAAGGATTTGGTGGGCCCAACGTGTCTGACCCCGGGGAAAGTCCTCCCAGTTTCCTGTGTCCATGGGGACACCAGAGAATACCCCATTACTGAACTTACAATGACCAGCACACGGGGAACCATACACACGACGGCGGGGGTGGTTGATTCCCTCCCCGTCCCTGTCCTAATTGGACGAGACTGCCCAGCCTTTTACCCACTCTGGAGAGAGTCTCAGGAGAGGATAACCCGAGTACCTCGGAAACGGAGAGGCAAGACTCATCCTGGGAAGGCTCCGGTGCAATCCTCCGAGTTACTCACTCCCGCCCGGGCTCTGATAGGGATGGCAGGTGCCCAGACCGACACAGAGACGGAGCTACAGAATCTGGACAAAGAACTGTCTGGTCTGAAGGGGACCGCTGAGAGGTATCGTTTGTTAAAGCAACAGTTAGACATGAAGACAGAAGAGTTAGATATCCTCCAGGCTAAACTCCAACAGAGCTCCTTCCCTAAGCAACAGGAGGAGCTGGAGAGGCTGCGCAGGACCATCGAGGAGTGTGAGGAGACCCTGCGCAGTAGTAAGGAGGTCCAGAAGAAGGCAGAGGAGAAGTACAAGGTGTTGGAGAACAAGATGAAGAATGCGGAGGCAGAGAGAGAGAAGGAACTGAAAGCTGCTCAACAGAAGCTAAACTCTGCTAAAACCAAGGCTGATGCGTTCAGTAAGAAACTCAAGGAGAGACAACAGGAGGCTGAGTCCCTGGTCCTAGAGGTGGAGGAGTTGAAGAGAGAGCAGGCTGGCAAGCACCACGGCAATGCGGACGCCCTCTCCCGGCGTGATGCCTTCTTCGCTGCCTTTACCCCGACGAGGACGTCGGTCCCGAGGAGGGGGATGTGTGATGTCACGAGAGGCTGTGTCCTGGAGGGACGTTACATCCCCCTGAGATGGCTGCAAACCCAGACAGCTATGGCTCCATCTGCTGGTATGGTCGGGAACTCCACCCCTCTATGGCCAATCTTCCCACGCAGCTGAAACAAATCAGGAGCTGATGAGCTGAAGGCTTTTTGAAGGGAAGAGACACACTGAGAGGGTGTGTGTGGGTGGTGAAGAAACACAGTCTCCAACCTGGGCTCTCTGGAGGACAAGAGTGCTGCACGTCCACTTCCATGAGGAATATAAGGATTTGGAGATACTTACCTTTGGGAAATACTCACCTTTGGATATATGCACCTGTGGAAATACGTGAGAGACATTTGGAAGGACTTTTTGCTGGGTTGGCCACTAGCTGCAACGTGGACTACAGTAAGGCTGGGGAAAAGTTATCTGAGCGAGTGAGAATTATGATTTTGGATGTGGAAGAGACATCCCTGAACTGTTAACCCTTAAAGAGCCACAAGAGAACAGAATTTTGTTATATTTTCGTTAATTTCCCAAGACCTATAATAAAATCCTTGTTTTGTTTGAACCTTGTCTCCTTGCACTACTTGAGCAATCCCGCTGAAAGCTGTGTAGCCTCTCGTGACGTCACAATGTAAACATACTGAATGACCATTAGAAGTAATTTTCCTTTCACTCATGTCTGTCTACAAAGGATGGTGATTACAACTGTACTCTTTCCCCCCACCATCATATACAATTGTATACTTGTACCACTGTAATAATTGAAAATGTGTATTTTGAACTTCATTTGTCCACCGTATTGAAATCATTCCTTTCTCACTACAGGTCACTTCACTATAGCTATCATTAAATGATCCAGTTCAAATGACTTCCCCAAGGGCACACCAGTATAGCGGAGTGTGTGTGTGTGTGTGTGTGTGTGCGTGTGCATAGGGCTGTGGAGGTCATGACATTTTGTCAGCAAATAACTGCCGGTCTCACGGGAATTGACCGTTAATTAACATAAACATATTTAGCATCTCCTGGCTTCCATGCATAGCCTACAAGCCACTGATGCAGACCTTTGGAACATCTACATTTAAAAAAGTCTACTAAATCCATGTATTATAGCCTACACCATCACAATAAATCCATTATTTATTTTAAACAGGTCTAAAAATACATTATATGTTTTATATTATTGTATAGTATGAAGAATACAATTGAACATTGCTGAATAAAATAGAAAGGATATTTTCTCCCAACGATTTGAGGGAGTGCGCACGTGCGGCTATTCTGTGTTGAGTTTAATAAAGAAACAGGTACTCCTATATGCTTAATTTAGAGTTATTTCTGTAACTTTAGTTGTGATCCAAATGTTGGGCTATATGTTTAGATTTGTAATACATTCTAAGGCTGCATGATGCGACTCTAATGATGATTTGAAAAAAGACGCATGAAAGGCATGAGCTCTGCTTTGCTTTTTACGCAGGCTGTACACACTTCATCAGTCTCTCATTCACAATTTGACAAACACTTGACTTTGTGTGGCCGCAATGCCCCCTAAAACAATCCATGCCTTTTGCGGCCAGTGGCCGTTGTGCCCTTGGGCTGAATATAATAATTATAATTCCCTTCTCCCGCTGCATGCCGAAGCACCTCTCACTCAGATGGCTCTCAGTCACCTGATCGGGTCTTTCTCACAGGCTACAAGTGAAGACAAACACATCGGGGACGCAACTGCGCGCATATTGAAGATATTGGAAGAACTGTCCACATTTACTTTTCGTCAGCCAACAAGATGAGTAGGCCTAACGAACAGCAAAAGCACTAGCCTATGTCAATATACTATTCCCCATAGTACAAAAGTTGACCTATTCTATTCTGTGCGTGAAATAAATATTCCAAACATAGTCCGGGACAGTTGTGGGATGCGACAGATCCCAAATTAATACAACCACTAGCATCAAAAAACCTGTTTAAACAATGAGCCTGACACAACAGATGTTGTTTAGCTTAAAATGTTGATAAACTATTAGGATATATGCGATTATGCATATAATGCTTTTATTATAAAGGCCTTGAAACTCATACGCTGCATATGTATGCCAGTTAGGCTCTACAGCCATTGTAAAGCGGATTCATGTGCTTCATTTTAAGAAGCTATTTGACCACTTTAATTGTGATTCAAACCTTATCAAAACATATAGGCCTATGGGCTAGGCTACATGATGTGTGCGACTATGATTTCAAAAAGCAGCAAAAAAAAGGCATGCGCTGTTTGCCTTAAGATGGGCATCATTCACAAGTGATAATATATAGTTCAATATAAAATACATGTCATCTATGCACTTAAATAGTGAATGGAAGATTATTTTCCTGTGGTTCATTTTCATGCCAGCCAGGCCATACTCCTGTTTTAAAGAGAAGCAATGTGCTTAATATTAGGAAAGTTGAGAAATAAATATAGTAGGCCTAGCCTATAGAAAGCTGATGGGATCCTCCTCTTTTTAATAGAGGCCATCACTCTGTTTTCTCACGCAATTGCATAGCCTAAAGAAATGTTGCGCAACATGAGCTCATGGGCTCTCATGAAGTGTTTGATTAGAATTTCGATAACATTTGCATTGATGTCAGAGTGATTAGAGGGACAATAGAGTGCGGAGTACCAGGCAGTTATCAAGTTTGGTAGATGGCCATAAGCAGCTTCAGAGCTTGGAGAAGCCTAATTACCGTGACTAAACAGTCATGTGGAATTTGACTGCCGTCATGACTCGTGACCGTTGGTGTGGCGGTAATACGGTCACCGTAACAGCCCTACGTGTGCGTGTGTGTGTGCGTGTGTGTGTGCGTGTGTGTGTGTGACTTACTTGGGGTAGTTCATACAGTAGAGGGTATATATGTCGAAGGCTTCACTCTAAACAAGAGGGAGAGAAAATAAACCGATGACATTAGTGGGGAGAAGAGAGATGTGTGAGAAAGACCAGAGACGCTGAGCTTTGAAATTCATGTTCACTCTGCTACAAATCACTGTCATCTGAGAGACCCCCTATGATCGTGTGACACTTCTCCTCATGCAAGGGTCATTCTCCACGTCTCACTCAGAAATAATACTTTGTTTTTATCTCATAACCTTGTTCCCTGACTTACAGTGAGGGAAAAACGTTTTTGATCCCCTGCTGATTTGTACGTTTGCCCACTGACAAAGAAATTATCAGTCTATAATTTTAATGGTAGGTTTATTTGAACAGTGAGAGACAGAATAACAACAACAAAATCCAGAAAAACGCATGTCAAAAATGTAATAAATTGATTTGCATTTTAATGAGGGAAATAAGTATTTGACCCCCTCTCAATCAGAAAGATTTCTGGCTCCCAGGTGTCTTTTATACAGGTAACGAGCTGAGATTAGGAGCACACTCTTAAAGGGAGTGCTCCTAATCTCAGCTTGTTACCTGTATAAAAGACACCTGTCCACAGAAGCAATCAATCAATCAGATTCCAAACTCTCCACCAAGGCCAAGACCAAAGAGCTCTCCAAGGATGTCAGGGACATGATTGTAGACCTACACAAGGCTGGAATGGGCTACAAGACCATCGCCAACCAGCTTGGTGAGAAGGTGACAACAGTTGGTCCGAAGGAGCTGAAGGTTCGAGTTGCCAAACGTCAGCCTCGAAACCTTAATGACTTGGAGAAGATCTGCAAAGAGGAGTGGAACAAAATCCCTCCTGAGATGTGTGCAAACCTGGTGGCCAACAAGGGTTTTGCCACCAAGTACTAAGTCATGTTTTGCAGAGGGGTCAAATACTTATTTCCCTCATTAAAATGCAAATCAATTTATAACATTTTTGACATGCGTTTTTCTGGATTTATTTGTTGTTAATCTGTCTCTCACTGTTCAAATAAACCTGCCATTAAAATTATAGACTGATCATGTCTTTGTCAGTGGGCAAACGTACAAAATCAGCAGGGGATCAAATACCTTTTTCCCTCACTGTATGTAAACATGTATTCTCATCCAAGAAACATCTCATCTAAGAAAGCAAAGGAATGAGAAAAGAATAGCATTTTATATTTAGGTAGGTTTAGATAATGGTTCTGTGAGGTCAACTGAATGTTACATTCCAAACACTTGTGTATGTATGTATACTTGTCTTTACCACTCAGTCGTACATATGGTCAGCAGGTATAGGGTTGGAGATTCATAGCTTAGCAGATGGTGAATTGTTACAGGCTACAGCTGCATTTCCCACATTCCACTCCGGCCCTGATTATTTCCTATATCGCCGCCTCCACATAGTCTGCAGTAGCGAGGAGCCGTTGTCCTCACCCTGTTTAGAGAGGTTAGTCTAGCTCAGAGCAGCATCGCAAAACCCAGAATAACCTTGCCGGTAATGGCTTAATCGAATGTACTCTGCATTTCCGCAGCCATCTATAATTGGCCACAACAGTAGCTCAATCAATAGCAGAGAACTATAGGGACCTGCTGGATAAGGGGGTCTGGGCACCAAAGAGGAAAGTACAGGCTGGAGATTGGGCTAAGAATTGGCATCCTTGGATCCTGGACCACAAATGGGATTCTGGTTCTTGGGTCTTGCTTCAGCTTTGGCAGGGACAGGCGTGTCAGTCTGCAGCCCCACATATGGAGGCATCCTCTGGGAGTCAGGGACACAGACGCTGGCCATTTTCCCAGCCGACACAAAGGAGAGCCTGTTTCCCTGGTCGGTTGGACCCTTCACTGTTCCTGTTTTATCAGTGGTGGTTCAGTGTCATTACTCAGGCGACTACAGTATGGCACCATGAAGGTGTGCAGACCCACTCAAATTTAGTGAGCGCATGGGTTAAAGGGTTACCGCCACCACCGCTTCAGAACCAGAACCAATCACGACGCCTCTACACACACTCACATAGCAAACATTTCCTCTGACCCACTACCCAATGTCAGCGGCCCACTTCAAACAGCTGTGGTTCTCTATTTGGCCCAAACAAAAGTTTGTTTCACACAATCTGCTTGCTTGACATTTTAACAGTGCTCTGCATCCAGAGAACAAAATAGTTACTGTATACAAGCACTATATTGTCATAGCCTTTATTAGCCTACGCAGCTAGCCAGTCTTAAGCCATGACCCAACAGGGGCTGGCTGTGACCAACCATTCGGGAAACATTGGTTTAGGTCATCGGAACACCCACAAAAAATGTGTAATGTGAATGTACTAGTTGTTTGTGATTTATCATGGCAATGTGGTGACTCACCCTCTCAACGAAGCACTCTGCGATGGCTGCCGCATGAGGACTCCTCTCCAGGTCCTCCAGAAGCTCGCTGTGGGAGAGACAGACAGCCAGAGGTCAGTTATGGGCCATGAGAACACCAGTACAGCAATGTAAACTTATCACTGCAACACAGAGGTCATGGAAACATCACCTCGTCTACATCCCTGGGACTACAAATCAGTACAACAGCTCTCAGTCATGATAAAACATATCACTGTCAAATACTGTAACATCCATGTAACAACAACTCATAACACATAATGATGAGCACATCAACTGTTATATAAAATGGACAGCATAGACATTGCTTGGTAGACACTGTGCAGTGCTTATGAGTGCATGTGAGTTTGTCAAGGTCTAGGACAGTTCATGAGAACTGAGCACCCCTCTTTGTTTGGAGACTGTTATTCCGTCTCCACCGAGGCTCTTGGAGCTGGTGTCGAAGACGATCCTGGCAGGGATGGATCCCAAATCCCAACTCCATTTCCACAACGGATTAATTTATGTCTCCCCTTCCGATCCTTCCAAACTATCTCCTAAATGCATGCAGATGGGACACATCTAGCCTTGGCTCCACATCAGCCAACCTCAACCAGAACCCCTTTCCCTTCCAGCTGTCCCACTACCCGCCTCCCCAACCCCACTCTCCAACACACACACCTTACAAACACAGACCTGGATCAGACTACTTTTAACAGGGGAGAGGGGGTGGGCGTTTGCTTTCAAGGGTCAAATAACCATGTGCACCCGTTTCACATTTGGTCCCGTGCCATGAGCTCACCCTAGCCTCCTCATCACCATGGACAGACCTCTTATGAAACACATACGCAAGCTCTCTCCAGGAGCCTGTAACTTTTGATTAACATCTTACTTCATGGATGTCAGTGGGGGAAGAGAGTGGAGGGTCTCTCCTTTCAGTATCTGAATGAATCAAAACTATCGGTGCAGGATCTTCTTGGCGGGAGATGGTGGAAAAGGTAAGGAATAGTAGTGAGGAGGGGAGAGTTGGGGGACTTAAGAGGGGATAGTGATGCAGTTCGATTAGGAGAGGATGGAGGTGTGGCTAATGGCTCTAATGGCTGTAACAGCTTGTTGGTGGTTACTGGGACATCTCAACAGGGACAACTAGCCCCACATTCCTGGACAGCAAGCTGAAACTGAGGGTGTCGTTCGCCGCGGCCCCATCAGCCCGTATCTGAGGTTACACAGCATGATGAGCAGTCCAGCCGCACTCGGTTCGTTAGCCGCTGGACTGGCCAGTCTCCCGGGATCCCCTCTCTTCCGAAGGAAAACAGAGAGGCGCCTTCATTTGGCTGGGGTGGGAAGTTCAGAGCAAAACCGCAGCCCTCCATTATTTTGCGTCGCTCTCTCCTCCCTCGGAGACGAGGCTTGTTTCGCGGCTGCCCTTCCGTGGGGAGAGGGCGATATTAGGTTTTCGGGGGAAGCAGGGGGGAGTTATGGGTGGTTTTTATCAAATGGCCACAGAGCAGGGTGTCTCTGGGTGCCACTGGCCCTGACTGATGTCTGAATCCTGTTGTTGACAGACGAAGACAAAGAGAAAAAGGGGACAAAGAACATGTTACCATGGAGACATTTCCTCCATCTGCAACAGCAAAGGGCTTTCAACAAGACTACATCTGCAGTGCTGCAGCATGTTTGCAAACTTGTATTTAATTAAGGCTTGGCACTTACTAACAGGGCCTGGTACTTTAAGACAAAAGCCCTGGAAAGTATTTGGCTTTCAGTCCTTGGACTTGAGTTGTGCTTGTAACAACCCTACTAATTACTTTCCCAGCTTTTCATTTCTGAAACACTCCATCCATAGACTTTTAACAGAGATGCTCCATATTTGAGGTCTGAGAATAACTAGTGTTTTAAATCAAGCCTACTGATTTTATCTCCTCACTGTATGTGTATTGTTCTTCCTGTGAAATATGACACATGACAATCTGGTATTTTAAGTATGTGCATTTGATCCTCTAGATAGAGGGTGAACTGTGAGAGGAAAGAGGAGCATCCTCCAGATGATCCCCCTACCGCCATATATTTCACAAAGAGTTACAGTCAAACAGGGGAGTCACCTGCGAGGCGCACTACATCAATGAACTCACGCTCCCTCCATTCTCTTGGTTTCATTCTTTCTGTTTACATACTTCTGAACCTCTCTTTTCATTGTGTTTGTGGGGAGCCCTAGTTTATAAAGTAATACCTTCCATACTGCCTGTTCCCCCCTTCTCTTTTCCTCCTCCTGTACTCCTCACTTCCCTCCTTTCTCCTTCAATAATCATCCCTCTCTCATGGAGTGCGATCTCTGCATTAGATTAAAGCACTTGCATATCTGTTTCCTCTTCAGTAACTACACAGTAAGTGCCAGACAAAAGCAACATAGACCTATCTACATCCCTTAATCAGAGAATATTTATATGCACTTGAACCTTGCTGGCCTAATGTTCCCAATCCCATCCCTGAGTATCTTCACATGCCGACTTCACCGCCTCTCTCAAAGTGAGAACTTCTTTCATGTGACACTGCATCCTCAGCAACACCACCCACTCCCACATGAGCCACGGTAGATAAAAGCAGACAGCACGGATCCAGGGGTGTTTGGGGGACTGGGCCTTCCTGGATCCCAGCCAGGGTAAGAGGGAAGTCTCCCTCCCAGGCAGACCTCCGGGTCACAGGGATGACTGTGAAGGGGTGGGGGGCCTGAGCACTCAGACTGACGCAGTCTGGTCAGGAGTGAGAGGATGAGGGGTTATGTCTTTCGTGTGGGACTTCATGGGAGCGTGACCCCAGGCAAGCAATCAGGGGTCACAGTGAGGTCTAAATCACACGTAGTGGAGGAATCTAACCAGGCTTGACTAAACGTCATCACACAAGGGCCGCCACCGGGATATGAGCGATGGGCCCTGGAGCCCAGCCCCCATACTGTACGTTCCACAAGCAATGTGTCTATTCCATGATAAATTGAATGAATTAGACACACATAGCCACACATAGAAATATAATTACTAGAATGGGGAAAAGTCCCTCAGACCATGGCAATAATTATACTTCTATATTTCTATGGTTCCACGCGTACACATTCCAATTGACTTCAACTCTATGGCACAACTTAAATACCAGCAGTATAGGAAATAGTAGTGGTACACCAAATGGGTAACAAAACCATTAGCCACAGTCACTGGAGGTAACTGATCTGTTTATACTGTAACATCATGCACTATCAATGTACGCTGTCCATAGTCAGCTTTGAAACTCATCAAATTATACAGAACATGTACAGCAGCTGCACGCAAAAACAATAGTTAATTTTGAAACGTCTATGTTTCTAGCTGAAATTGACTTTTGTGTGAGTCGTGGCTGGCTTCGCACCAGGCCTTAGACAGACACAAGCGATAAATCATGGAACTCAAACAATGCAATTAAACATCTTCATGTGCAGTAGTAAAGTCTCTCTCTTTGTTTCTGTGTTTCTCATATGCACTGTATTAGCCTACTGAGGATTCAACGTCTCTGGAAAACTTTCCAAATGAGGGATTTGGCACAGAGAGATAAAAGAGAGGATGGGCAGAGATTCTCAGCAAGCGACTGTTAAGCCATCTTGATAAGCTCAGGCCTGACTAATCTCTTTGTCTCTGTGTCTGTCTCTTGGTCGCTCATCATGGGTTGGGTTAGAAAAAGTTAGAGGTCACGATTCCATGTATAGTCACGTATCCATAGAGATAAATCTATAAGGAATACCTGGGATGGGATAAAGTAATCCTTCTACCCCCCCTTACCCCACCCCAAAGAAAAAAATTAAGAAAAAAACATGTAAAGTGGTTATCACACTGGCTATAAGGTGAATGCACCAATTTGTAAGTCGCTCTGGATAAGAGCGTCTGCTAAATGACATAAATGTAAATGTAATAAGTGATGCAGGATCCTTTTTCCATGACAGACAATTACAGCATTTCTCTGACTGTCCTAGTGGCCTGTTCAGCCACAGTTTCTACTCAGCGTGAATCTAACAAAGATGGACAAGATTGACTGCACTACTGGTCTTCGACTAACTACTAGAATAGTCCAGAGCATGTCTGTTTGTCTGTCCTGGCTGTACTGTTCACCAGGCTGTGCCCTATCTCTCACTGTGGTGCAGTCTGCTCACAGCAGGGTCCAGAACTCTACCCCAGGCTTTGTCCACCGCGGCGGGCCACGGCAAACGACATCCGTATGCTGCCTGGAGAACAGGCCAAGAATGTAGACAAAACAACACCAGTGTGGATACAGGGGCTGCATACCACAGCGATGAGGAGATGAGATTCAGAAAAGGCAGAACAAGAAAAAGGACGAGGGAGGAAAAGGTAGATTTTTTCTCTACTTATTGGAGCAAGGAGAGGATAAAAGTGAAGTCAATCCTTTTTTTTTCTCAGATGAACAGTGCGCTACTTTGAGTGATGATAAAAAGAAATAGAGAGTTAGCAAACAATTTGTTTTTTTTCTCCCTGGGAGCCTGTTAAGGAACTGACTATTCTCCTGCTGCTCATCACAAACAAATGTCATTTATGGCCTAGCTCGCCCCACTGCAACGAGAGATGGGGATAAACCCCTGGCACTAACGCACAGACTCTACTGTACTGCAATGAGACACTGCACAGAGCCTGGAGCAGACGGGAGAAATCCCTCACTCTCTCTCTCTTTCTGTTTCTTTCTGCAACAGTGAGGCCATTTCCCATGAGAACCGGGGGCAGGATGCCATATTGGATTTGGGGAAGGGGGCGGGGGACGGTGGTGGGACGGGGGGACGGGGGGGACGGGGGGCAGGGTGTGAGCACTTACTCATGTGGGGGGGGGTATTTCATGAAAAGAGCCGACTTGGCATGGGCCCTGAGACTGAAGTGTGAAAACAAAAGTGTCAGCAGGGGGGCAGGACGAGGACCATTGAGGAAATATGAAAAATATGAGCGGTACTCTTCCCAGGACTTCACTGGAAGCCGCCGGGTCCAAACTCATCCCTGCCATTTCTCCCTCCACAATGTTCCCATCACTGAATTGAACTACTGACATGGGAATGATTGATGCTTTTCATTGACAAATTCACTATACCAGGCAAATAAACAGAAATACTGTAGCAATGCATCACTCCTGAAACTGGGAAAGGTATGAAAATCAGGCTACAGTTAAACAAAGTCAAATTGATTGAGCAACTATAGCGAGCCAAATGGTTGTCTCCCTACTCTCCTGTAAACGTTTCCAGGAAACATATAAATGGATCTCTACTTTCAGTGTAAACAGCAATCTGAAAACATCTAGCTGGAGAGCAGCTCAGATACGCTGCCGTGCCACTGTGTACGGAACATAATCTCACACATATAATCAATCTCAAGCCTCCTCTCTGGTTGTGGAATGTAAAATCTGGTGAAACGTGACTTAAGACGTATACCTTAACCTTGAGAGCTGCTGTGACCGTAACTGGGCTCGCTGGATAGTATCACTTATTCCAAGTCTCTCTCAATGTCTTTTTTTGTCTGCATCTTTCTCTCTCTCTCTCTCTCTCTCTCTCTCTCTCTCTCTCTCTCTCTCTCTCTCTCTCTCTCTCTCTCTCTCTCTCTCTCTGCCACCCCTCTCTCTGTCTCCCTCTCTCTACCACCCCTCTCTCTATCTCTCTGTCTCTCTCCCACCCCCCTCTCTCTCTCTCTCTCTCTCTCTCTCTCCATCTCTCTCTCCTTCCATCTCTCTCTCTCCCACCCCTCTCTCTATCTCTCTCCCACCCCTCTCTCTCTATCTCTCTCTCTCTCCATCTCTCTCTCTCCCACCCCGCTCTCTCTCCATCTCTCTCTCTCTCTCCATTACTCTCTCTCTCTCTCTGTGTCTGCACATTGTCTGTCTGGTGGAGGCCTGGGGTCTGGGCCAGCCATTGTGTCTGCAACACATTAAACGGACATCACTGCCACCCAGGCTTCAGCCTGTACACAAGCTGCCTCGGCAGAGAGAGAGAGAGAGAGAAAGAGAGAGAGAGAGAGCATCGAGCAGAAGAGTGAGAGGACAGAGACAAGCAGAGAAACAGAGGAGAAAGGAGGGTAGGGTTTAAAAGCAGCTGCAGGAGAGATTTCACCACCATAGTTGTAGGATTTTACATGGATCAGAGCTGGGTGAAATTGAGCCGAGTAAAATGGTAGGTGGTAGCATTGATCACCATTTAGACATTGCACTGGGATGAAAGACGTAGCCTACCTTCAACATTTTCATGGACAGAAGCTAAGATCTACACAAAAGCATGAGGACACATCTCATCAACCCCATTTCAGGGCTGATACAGTCTAACAGCTCTGGTGACCAGTGAGGATGAAGTAGGCCTAACATGTAAGCAGACAGAGATAGAGCAAACACACGCTAACCCACCTGTTAAACTCATAGATGTCCTCAATGTTGCAGAACAGAGTGCTGACTTCATCCGGCTTGAGTGGCAGGTCCCCACAGTCAATGATGCATCCCAGGTAGTCCTTAGAGAGAGAGAGAGAGAGAGAGAGAGAGAGAGAGAGAGAGAGAGAGAGAGAGAGAGAGAGAGAGAGAGAGAGAGAGAGAGAGAGAGAGAGAGAGAGCTTCTGTGAATGTGATTCTGTAAATGTATGTCAGTATGTTTATTGACAAAACAAACAAAATACAATCTTCATCATAATCTCATCATTCATACTTCATGTTCGTTTGTTTCTGACTTCATAACACTCAAATGGACAAAAGTCCCTTCTTCGTACCTCCCCAGCGTGGTCGCTTTAGTTCATCCAGATTATTCTTTGATAGCTGTCTTACCGTCATTTGTAATTTAATTATCATGAAGGCTTTTTTCGTGAGAAAAACATATACTTGAGCCCTACATCAATCCTTATTGTAAACACACTGAGAAGCCCAAGAAAGCAAACCTAGCAATTAATACAGTGGTAAAGGCCTCACTGTTACAATATTTGTATTTGCCTTTCGTGCTCCTCGCTCTGACATGGGAAATTAAGCCATGCTCTAGTCTCATGAGAAAAATGATATGTCCCCCCTAAAAACACAGACTAACATCCCCAAATACCACCACCCTCAGGGCACATTGCGCCGCGAAGCCTGGGAGAGAGCACTCCGAACTGGGCTAAGGGCCTTAGGAAATAAGGGGGCTTCAAAATATGTCTGGCCAATCCACAGGCCCAGAGCACAATACTCTCCAAGTCTACCACCTCCAATGTAGTGTTCAGTAGTTAGGCTAAAAGGCCTTATCTAGGCTAGCTGTCAGCGCTTTATCAGAGCCCTCCAGGGCCCAATAGTCCCATAATCAACAGGCTTTTTAAGTGGCCAACAAGCCCATCTGATAAATCCACATCCTACAGACAACTCTCTTGCCAGATGCCAACCCAATGGAGAAACCACAGAGGATCATATCCATGGTTGCTGTTCATTCTGTTGGTCTGAGTTTAACAGAGAGATCTGAGTAACCATGAGGGCGGCTGCGGCCTACCCAGAGACCCAGTTACCATTCTGGCCAGCGAGAACGAGCCAACAAGAGAAAAACAAAGAGGCACTAAAATAAGATGAAGCCAACTTGATTGCAAAAATAAACGGGTGTAAATAAACAAACAGACAAAGCATGGGTGAGAGTACAGGGGGGTGGGAGGGGGTGAGAGGTGGGGATGG
The DNA here is from genome assembly GCF_020615455.1 of Coregonus clupeaformis. Lineage (NCBI taxonomy): Eukaryota > Metazoa > Chordata > Actinopteri > Salmoniformes > Salmonidae > Coregonus > Coregonus clupeaformis. Next base: position 45,699,080 of record NC_059197.1, read on the forward strand.
AAGGGCGTTATGACCGGGAAGGGGGCTTCAATGTCCCCCAACCCTGACGGAGAAGAGCAGAGTGGAGTGCTCCTCGGGTACATTCCTGGAGGGTAAAATGTTTTTTCTTCTTCTTTGTCTCTAGTTATGTTTGTTTCCAGAGCCACTGGGGGTTCTGGGAAAAGCAAACAGGCCGAGGTGGGGCAAAGTGAGCAGAAACATAAGAGAGGCTCCGCCACGTTCATCACCTTTTAAAGGCACGGGAACACTGGCACTGTAATTACTGTCGACTTACAGGCAGTCATGGGTGAACAAGAATTCCCCCTCGCACACACACTTCCACACACATGCACACACACACAGACAGACAGACAGACAGACAGACAGACAGACAGACAGACAGACAGACAGACAGACAGACAGACAGACATACATACATAGGCACGCAGGCACACAAGCACACACACACACACACACACTCCTTAGGGAGGGCAAAGGGGACCCATAGCGAGAAGAGAGGAAGAGAGAGAGAGACAGACTGATGAGGGAGAAATTGACAGAAGAAGTGAGGAGAAGACAGGAAGAATGAGGAGGAAATTGAGACATAAGAGGGTTAAACGCAAGAGAGCACAAGAACAGAAAGGCAGAAGAAACAGAAAGAGATAAAAGTTTCACTATGAAAGGAAAGGTGAAATAGAAGGAAAGCAAGAGAGAAAAAGAGAGGCCGGAGCAGCCGGCAGGTTTTGGTCTCTTTGTCTGAGAAACTAGGTCAGAGTTTGGAGAAAGGAGTTTGTCCCTCTGTGCTGCCTGCGAGGGCCCCTCCATCCCCTCTGCATATGCCCCAAACTGGGGGTTACAGCCAAGGAGAGGCAAAAAAACGCTCCGTTCCCCCAAACCCCCACCCCCAATTTCCTGTCCTATTTGGGAGGAGTACAGTGCGAACGAAAGGGGGCTTCACTCTCCCCGGCTCTCCATGGCTCTCCCTGGCTCTCCCCGGCTCCCCCCATGTTCTCTCCCCCTTTCTCCTCCTGTGTCTTCCAACATACTGTATACTGCACATTCAAGACCTATATGAGCAAATACATATGGGAGCTCACACATGCACAAACACGAGAAGGCAAGCTCATAAACTGTTCACACACACACAAAGACACACACACACACACACACACATTGACTCCAATTGTTATACTTGGTTCTTATTACCAGCAACTTTGACATCATTCCTGGATCAAAACCAGATTTCCATAACTGGTAAAGGATGAGCCTAATGCACGCTCGAGCCGATAGACATCACATGTGCAACTCACACAGTCAGCACTCTGTCCCAAATCCCTGTCCCGCAAAAACAAATGTCTGGACATTTGATCTGTAAGGCATCCCTGCACAGCCCAGCTCTGTCAAATGCCTGCCTCTTTTTACTGGCTCTTAAAGACTGAACTTCAAAAGACCTGTCAAGCACAAGGAACAAGGGTTACATTTCAGGCATTCTCTAACCTCTAACGCACACCCCACACACCTATCATGACATCTCCTGAAGAAACGTTCTCTCCCTCTCTCTTTTCTCCCACCCACCCACCCACCCACCCTCTCTCTCTCTCTCTCTCTCTCTCTCTCTCTCTCAACCACGCACACACAGACGTACATTTACCCCTCCACTCTCAGCACCGTTCTCCCAGAGCGCAGATTGCACCACCTGCTGATCTCCACCTGCTAATGGGCGGCATTGGCAACATTCCCCCTCTCTCTCCACATCAAAGCAGAGGCAGAACCCCTTAACCAGATCACTCCCTTCCCTCCAGCACAGACCTGACCTGCATGAACCACACTGTCTTGCACCTCAGGTAGTTAATAGGTAGTTAATAGATGTTCAAGTAGATATCAACAAACTGTTCAATGAACTATCCATTAACCTTTCCCTAGCCATGCACCTAACCTTAACCCTTACTGTACCATAACCCTTAAAGGCTCTGCATGGTCAATCCGACATCTGAAGTGGCCGTGCAGCATTTACTGCGATGCAGCCTCCACAGACGTCAGGGATTTCATACTTCTTGTGCTTAGCGGAGCAGAGCTGTTGTGAAGGAAGTTGTCAAGGAAGTGAGTTTGCGTTTATACAGGACCTCCCGCCCTCACCTACCGTCAACCAGTCATGTCAATGCGGAGCTGTACAGAGCTCTCCACATTGTTACAAAATTTGAGAGGTGCAAAGCGATGCGGTACGGAGCTTGATTTGGCCTCTGCATGCCTCCGGCAGCTCCGCAATTGCATCACACCCTCCATACGGAGCCTCCGACCAAATATTCCGATCAAGCATAAATGGGCTTTTACCCTAACCGCAACCCTATATGTAAACCTAAACCTAACCCTAAACCAGGAAAAGAGATGCAAATTACTTTTTCAAGGGAGCGCTGGTCCCAAAAAAAGGAGGCATCAAAGTTATGTCACCTCTATTCCTTTAAGACTGTCTTTCCTCTCTTTTCCTCCTCAGTCCCGTAGAGAGACTCCTGACTCCTGACTCCTGACTCCTGACTCCTGACTCCTGACTCCTGACCTACCTTAAAGGTCACAGCTAAATCCTCCAGCTCCATCCGCTTCCAAGGGCAATATGATAAACGTGTTGACGGCCGTCCACTCAGAGGGCCCCTGACTCAACAACCACACTCTGTTCCTTCTCAAACTAATCCTCCCTCTGTGTGTGTGCATGCATGTATATGTGTGCGCACATGTGTTACATCAGTGAGTGTGTGTGTGTGTGTGTGTGTGTGTGTATGTATGTATGTGTGTGTGTGTGATCAGTCACAGACTCCTCATTGTCGCAGGCCAGCTGACCCTGTCGGATAGGAGTGTGAAACATCCTTTTGAAGTAATGACTTGGATTTACTGCTGCTTTCATCCTGTGCCATGACCTCCTCTCGCCCGCCTCGCGTTCCACCTGGGCCACTGAAGGATGGAGCCACAGAGGCACACAGGGAGGCCAGACAGGACTCCAAGATGGCCACCGAACGAGGAGAAGATGAAAGCATTGTTCACATTGTATTTATAGGAAGCTAGTGGGAGAGTCGAGGAGTTCCTTTGTAGAAAGGGGTTGAAAAACTGCTGACACAACCTCCAGTATCCATGAGTTCAAGTTTTACTATAGACATTAGGCATTGTGGTAATTCCAACTCAGAAATAATCAACTCACTATGTATACTGTAAACTGTATACATGCCAATATGTAAACCATATGATGATCATGTTAAAGCCTATTCTTTCCATGCCAATATGGTACCATGTACCAGGAATGGGGAGGTAATGGCTGTAGCTAGATTTACTGGGCAGGTGTAGCTGCCCTCAGGCCTTTTCCAGCAGCAGGCCAGAGCACAGAGAGGAGACACACTGACTGTGCTGAGGACAGGAGGAGAGGAAAGGTGAGTGGATGGGAGGGGAGGGCTTCTTTCTTACCTCTACGATGCTCTTTAGGTCCCTGACGTACGCCTGCTCCGTCTCCACTATCTCCAGCGCCACCCTCTCCAAGTGAGACAGCTTGGGCGGGGACGCGGGGAGCTGGGAGAGGGGGGTGAGGTCCAGGCTGATGTCGGAGCCGTTGCGCTGCGGCGAGGAGGGGTAGGCAGGGACGGCCCCGTAGGGCAGCGAGGAGGAGGAGGAGGAAGAGTGTCCGTCCTGCAGGGAGGCAGAGGAGGCAGATGAGGCAGAGGAGCTGAGGCTGGCCGTGCGGTCGCTGTCCGAGCACATCGTGTTGACCGAGGTGCAGCTCCCGCGGGAGACACGTTCCGACGAGGCCATCCTACCCACAATGCTGCTCAGGGAGGACACGGAGGAGGGGCGCTTGGCAGCTGAGTGAGGGAAGAAGGGAGAAGATGGAGAAAAGGAGGAGAGGAAAGAAGGAGACAGTCAATGTCATGTCAACATAAACCAATATAAACTATTCCAACCAACCAACGGCGAACGCAGGCCTGTTTTAACCCTACAGGCTTTTCTTGGTTCACTTTCACACTTCGCTTAAGTGTATTAAAAGAAATCAGTTCAAATTACCAGGTTGGGCTGCCAGCAGCAGTTGGGAAATAGGTTAAGGACACAGGTGCCAGAACACCTGGCCTTCTTCTCTTGGGGAACAATAAGACAAAAGACTTACAGTACTACAAGACTAATGTGCAGGTTGGTTTCTGTAAGCCAGAGCTGGCTGACTGAACAGCTTACTTTATGTTCCTCTGAACATGACCACAAAGCTGCCATGCAGGAAACAAGGGGTGTCAAAAAAAAGGTGTAATTACGAGAAAATCTTCATTTTTTTCACAGTTTGGTTGCTACAATCTCGCTGTCAATCTTCTTGTTCTGGCAACCTCCTGCACTTATGTGCAAAAACACACAAAGCCAATTCAGGGCTGGCAGGAAACAGAGAGCCCAATTTCCTCCCCCCAGCTTGATCTGCCGGTCGGTGGACTAAATTCGCTGAGGTCCCAGTGACCCCCTTTATTAAGACCATCTCAGCGTTGTCAGTCAAGGCCAATTGAACACAGGGAACAGAACACTAGACACAGAAAGGTTCTGTCTGTAATCAAACAATTTGAGAGAATATAGACTGGTTGTCATGGTAAATGAGAATGAAATAAGCCCAGGCTGCGAAAAAATACTTTCATTGTGTTGAGAGTAAAATGTAGAACTGGTGGTGCTACAATGGCTGCCCACTTTAGAACGGGAGGGCCAACCGAGAGGAACAATCCATCACTTCCTGTGGCATAATGGTTCAGTTTAAACAACTGTTACATGCCTCGCTCGCTCACTAACCCTTACATGACGACAACGAATACAACAACTCCTTATTTAGCTGCTGTATGTCATCCACTGTTTTCTTGTTATCAAGTGTTTCCCAAATTCCACTATGTAATCAGGAATCACTATGAATCGCAATGAACCATGATTGTGCAATTGTTTGTCTGTGACCTTGATGTATGTACCCCCATCTATCAGAAGCTTCTTTTAACCATTAGCTGTTGCAGACATTCACTATGGTTTCGTTGCTCGAGGGCATTCACACAAGATTCTAAAGCATTTTAGCAGAATTAATTGTCTGAATTTGATTTAAGCAAACTCATAAGCTGCTAGAAGGGCAGTGTTTATCTACATTGGCCTGATTCCAAGAAAAACAGTAGAATGACTCCAGTCTTATATGGATGGAAAATGACTTGGCTTCAGTACAGAAAAAAGAGAAAGAGAAAAATATGCCCTCCAGCTAAACATAGATGCTTGACTGGTGGTAATCGCCATGTAGTAAGATGCAGGGTGAGACTCGTATCACTTCAGGAAACAAAAAGGTCAATTATGATAAGCTATGCTATTAAAAACAAGGATTCAATTACTGTTTTCTATTGTTTTGTTTTTACAATGGGTTAAAAGGAGGTCAAATAGCCCTTATTCTATAAACACATTGGATATTTATGTTAAGACACTTGACTGTAAAAGGGCAGATGCATTGTTACCAATAATTATATAGAAAAATGATATAATCAGTATAATTGCTCCAAACTCTTACTATACTTTCTAATTGCAGACATTTTATACAATCAATCTTAGTGGTTTTCCATGGAGAGTGTCCAAAGGTTTAATTTTCAACTTCATGGCTGCCCAATTGGGAATTACCTTATTCGAGGCTAACACAGACTATAAACTTGCAGTTTGCGGATATGGATAGAGTTTCCATGGTCATAACTCAAATCACTGTATTATGCAGTGCTATATTGCTCTAGTCAAAGCTGATACCTGACCCATCGTCTTTATCCTCAGCCTGGAGCCTGGGGGGTAGCAGTTGTTTTCCAACACTCCCATTCAGACAAATTAAAAAAAGGTGCTATCTACAACCTAAAAGAGTTATGTGGCTATCCCTGTCGAATAACCTTTTGAAGAACCTTTTTCATTCCAGGTAGAACCCTTTTGGTTCCAGGTAGAACCCTTTTGGGAGGGTTCTACCTGCAACCAAAAAGAGTTCCACCTGGAACCAAAAAGGGTTCTCCTATGGGGACAGCCAAAGACCCATTTTGGAACCCTTTTCTCTAAGAGTGTGGCCAAGCTGGGCTACTAGCATAGCTGAGTAGGATTTTGTTGATTCAACTAATCATCTTTTATACAGTAATGTCACTGTAATAAAATGTTTTTGGGGAAAACTGGCAATTGAACCATGAGAGTAGAATGGATTCAACTCAAGAGACCCATGTGGGCTCAAGTGGAACACTCCGAAAGATTTTTCTACACTGACGTATGACCAAAGCTGCTCCAATGTAGGTATATACAATTGCAGTATTTTCCCTGGCGTCAAAATGTTTAAGACAGCCCATCAAAACACAGACATGTGGGCTGAGATGAGATCAGAGAGAAGGTCTGAGAGAGAGAGACCAAAGGTCTGGAGTGGATACATGTCACACTCTGAACAATCCTGCCACAATCGGGGTTAAACATGTTAACATAATGTACTAACACAGGATATATGGCCAAAGCCATATCTGCGTTGACAATTCCTGTGCACACTAACCTACCTAATAGCCATAGTAATATATACAGTGGTTTATTTGTTTCAGCTGCCATTTCCCTAGTATTTGCTAAGACATTATGTTGCAGCAATGGGTACTTTCTGGCATATAAGAATTAAACACAGTATTGTTAACTACCTGCTATAAACTAGTACACATTGGTGCTTGTTGTAATGAATCCCATAAAAACAACAATTAGTTATTAGGTCATAATTATGTAATTACAATTGACCATGTAACCAGAAAGTAAAATCAGGTAAATATTACTGTAAAATAAAGCATAACCACACTGGTCAGTGCAGGCCTTGAACAATCTACTATTTCCATTTATCCAGTAATGGTCCAATGAGAGCTAAGGACAGCTCCACTAACTCAATCACCAGTGCTAACAGTCTCCCGCAGTGCCAAACAGGGGCATGCCTTCATCTACTGATGGTTAGAATCCATTAGAGACCTACTCCAGCAAACAGCAACAGTCACCTACCTGCTAAACAGTGAGCTCAGTCTCTCCCCTGGCCTCCAGAATGCATGAGGTCAGCCTGTTTAAACTACCGTATCCAAAACCACGGCCATGTCCCTGTCAACGACTAATTCACCACACTGCTGCTGCTACTGCCACACTTGGGCTCGGCTCCCAGACAGTCCCATACAGGCAGAGTTCTCAGACCACTGACCAGCCAACTCCACACCCCACACTGAACCCTCTGGCCTGGATCCACCGCCCGCCCGCCGTTCAACCAAACTCAGTTACGTCAACCACACTCCAATTCAACTAACAGTTATTACAATTGATTGTTTTTCCCCCCGACAGCACACCTCCATCTCATCTCGTTCATCTGGCAATGGCCTGTCTAGAGCACTTTGTGAGTCTGACTCTGTACAGACTACAGAGACTACAGAGACAGGAACTGTGAGAGAGAAAGTGAGAGAGAGAGAGAGGGGGAGAGAGAGGGCGAGAGAGAGCGAGAGAGAGCGAGAGAGAGAGAGAGAGAGTGTATTTTTTAGTCGTCAGATTTCCTGTTTTAGTACACCTCAGGGTGCAAGCCACTGATGAAGCAAGGGCAGAGAGGAGGCGAGAGCTTAGCACAGTTGCTATTTTCTGCTCTTTCTGAAACAGAAAAAAAGCTCTGAACCCTGCAGAGAAAACCACAAGGACATGCTGGCCTTTCATGTTGCATTCGCCTTATTTGGTGTTTTGGAATACTGATTATTTGGGGGAGTTTCAAGTCAGATGTGTGTGTGTGTCAAAGACGGGCTTTGATAAAGAGAAAGTAAACAGATGACATAGTTTAGGGGGAAGATGGTCCTCTGCTCACTGACATAACAGTAAAGCCTGTGTGTGTAGAACGAAGCCTGCACCTGATAACCCACCAGAGGATGTGGTTGGGACCAAAAACACATTGTTTTTAGCTGAGAGCACGCTTGACTTTGGTGCAGTTGCCAGGGGTGACAGGGGGGAAGTGCAAATGAGCTCAGTGAGAGACGTGTTAACTTTGAAGGGTCATTAGCAGATTCCATAACATCAGCAACAACAAACTAGTAGGGAGTTACCCTGGTCCCTGCCTCGCTGACTAACCACAAACTGGCCAAGTCACACTGACCCAGTGCTCACAGGGCAACACAGTAGCTCTCCTGTCCTCTGGCTGAGTCTCTGTGAGATGTGGTTGACCTGAAGTACAGAGGCCTGCCTGGTGGGCCTCCACTGGGCCCCGTGAGTAAGACGAACAAGCATGCTGTGTTTCTGTGTGTTAATCTAGATGAAACTCACTGGGCATTCTACAAAACAAACATTCTCACTTGAGCTAAATACACCTGAGGGACAGGCAGTCAGTGAAAGATAATGCTTTAGACGGGACAAATTAGTTAGGAGAATGTAACAGTAACCTGAAAGAAAACATCATATAAGGAGAGCCCCTGAAGTGAGTGAAACTATAGTGGACCCCTTAACGACTAAAAGGCTTTCCTGGTTAAATATTGAAGGAAAAAACGAATACATAAAAATACCTATAAAAGCAGTACAATATACTTTGCATTATGTGAAACTTTATTTTCTAAGTTGGAATAAATGATCCTGTAATACAGTAGAATAAATCCCATACATTTGATCTTGTGACCCTTCACAATGCTGAGCCAAAGCTAGGCCACTCTAAGGCCTTCCAACTTCCCTATGTGTAACGATCCCGGCAGTCTGAGTCGGGTCCTGTCTGGTGACTAGTTTTTCTGTTCGTGATCTCCAGTTTCCCGAGGGTTCGGGAACGCTCCGGGGAGCTCTCTTGATTTCCGCACCTGCATCCCATCAGCAATCTGCACACCTGGTCCTGATCATCACCCTTCTTAGGCTCTGGCCTAACATCCAGTCCCTGCCGGATCGTTAGCCATGAACAGTAGGTTTACCAGAGTATCAGTCTTAGAGCCTAGCGTTAGTTTTGTTGTTTTTGCACCGTGTTGGTTTGTTGCTTACTTACCCCGTTTTGTTCCATCTGCAGTCACCCGTCCGGAACCTTCATCCAACCTCTGCCTGGTGGTCGGCGGCTGCCGACCCAGGATGGGATCAACCACTGCACCCCCCAACAACTAATCAACGCCGCCCGCTCTGTTCCCTGGATTATTCAGCATCACTCTTGAATTTGTAATAAACACTCACCTTCGTTTCAACTTACCTTGTCCTGGTCTGCTTCTGGGTTCTGGCTTAGCAACTGCGTGACAGAACGATCCGGCCAGTAATGAACCCAGCGGACCTGGACTCTGTTCGCCATGCCATTACCCATCAGGAGAAGATGTTGGGCCATCATAGCACGGTACTACAGGAGATCGCGTTGTCAGTTCGAACCTTTCTACCGGGTCTGACGGAGGTCCAGAACCAACGCAAGTTTCCGGTGGAGGATCCACTACCGGTTTCACCCATCTCGCCTGCCGCTTCTGGAGCTGTGTCCTTCCGTGAGCCCAAGGTTCCGACGCCGGATAGATATGAGGGGGAGCTGGGAAGATGCCGTTCCTTCCTTATGCAGTGTGGATTAGTGTTCGATCTACAGCCCTACTCTTATGCCACAGACAAGGCTAGGATAGCCTTTGTGATTGCGTTGCTGCGTGGTCGAGCGCTGGAGTGGGCTTCAGCCGTTTGGGAACGACAAGACCCCTGCATGGCTTCATACCAGGGGTTCACGGCCGAGATGAGGAAGCTCTTCGACCATTCCGTCCGAGGGAGGGACGCAGCTAGGCGCCTGTTTTCGCTTCACCAAGGAACTCGTAGCGTGGCCGACTTCGTGATCGAGTTCAAGACGTTGGCTGTGGAGAGTGGGTGGAACGAGGAGTCTCTGCAAGCGGCCTTTTACCAGGGTCTGTCGGAGCAGCTCAAGGATGAGTTGATCTCCTATCCGGAGCCTAGTGACCTGGACAGCTTGGTAGCCTTGTCTATTCGGGTGGATAATCGAGTTCGAGAGCGAAGGAGGGAGAAGCAATGGGGTCCGTCCAATCGATCAGCTTCTCAGTTCCCAGTCGGGTCGGGTGGTGGACCAGAACACGTCGATCATTCTCCACCACAAAGGATTAGTGGAGAGGTCCTCTCTCCCGATTCTGAACCCATGCAAGTGGGGCGGCACGGGTTAACCAAGGAGGAGCGTCAACATAGACGTAAGACCAACTGCTGCCTCTACTGTGGTAGCTCGGGACATTACATCTCCACTTGTTCCCGGCGGTCGTCAAACTGCCCGGCTCGCTAAAGTTGGGAGGACTTTTAGCGAGCCAGTTTCAACCTCTCAGTACCTCTGTCAGACCCCGTTTCCGGCTACCCTTGTGAACAGGAATCAGAGCTTAGCGATTAACGCTTTATCGATTCAGGTGCCGATGGAAGCTTTCTTGATGCCGAGTTGGTGGAACAGCTGGGGCTTTCCAAGGAGCAATTGCCGGAAGCCATTGAAGCGACCACTCTGAACGGCAGTAGTCTGGCACGTATCACGATGAGGACTGAACCGGTTAAGATGCGGTTGTCGGGAATCATTCTGAGATGATTTCATTCTTCATTCTGCCGTCTTCCCATGTTCCTCTGGTCCTTGGATACCCCTGGCTGAAGGAACACAATCCCACGTTCGATTGGGTGACGGGCAAGGTAACGAGTTGGAGCCTTGATTGTCATGCTAACTGTCTCAAGACTGCCTGCCCCCATTCGGTTCCCAGTCAGGTGATTGAGGCTAAACCCCCAGATTTGTCCCTGGTTCCCGAGACATATCACGATTTGGGGGAAGTTTTCAGTAAGCAGAAGGCTCTGTCACTCCCTCCCCACCGACCATATGATTGTGCCATCAACCTGTTCCCTGGAGCTGTCTACCCCAAGGGAAGGTTATACAGTATCTCCCGACCTGAACGTGAGGCTTTGGAGACCTACATCAAGGAGTCCCTAGCTGCTGGTCTCGTTAGTCCCTCGTCATCACCCCTGGGGGCAGGATTCTTCTTTGTGGGTAAGAAGGATGGCTCTCTTCGACCGTGTATTGATTATCGGGGGTTGAATGACATCACGGTCAAGAACAAGTATCCCCTGCCCTTGATGAGTTCTGCCTTCGACTCCTTACAGGGTGCTACGGTGTTCACCAAGCTAGACCTACGCAATGCGTATCACATGGTCCGGATCAGAGAGGGGGACGAGTGGTTGACGGGTTTCAATACACCGATGGGTCACCGAGTATCAGGTGATGCCGTTTGGACTGACCAATGCTCCAGCGGTATTCCAGAGTATGGTGAACGACGTCCTGAGAGATATGATCGGTCTCTTTGTGTTTGTTTACCTGGATGACATTCTGATCTTCTCGAAGGAACCTTCCGACCACGTCCAGCATGTCCGGCAGGTTCTGCAGCGATTGTTGGAGAATCGCCTGTTCGTGAAGGCCGAGAAGTGCGAGTTTCACGCCCACACGACATCCTTTCTCGGGTACATCATCTCCAGGGGAGAGATTAGGATGGACCAGGAGAAGGTTAGAGCGGTTCTGGAATGGGCCCAGCCCGGTACGAGATTGCAGCTCCAGAGATTTTTGGGGTTTGCGAATTTCTACCGCAGATTCATCCGGGATTACAGCCGTGTGGCCGCTCCGTTAACTGCCTTGACTTCCAGTATCAGGACCTTCAAGTGGAATCCGGAGGCGGATCGAGCGTTTCTGGATTTGAAGAGGCGATTCACCAACGCACCGATTCTCTCTCAACCGGACACGGCCCGTCAGTTCGTCGTTGAAGTGGACGCGTCTGATGTGGGAGTTGGCGCCATCCTGTCGCAGCGATGCTCCACGGACAGTAAACTCCATCCCTGCGCCTACTACTCTCGTCGCCTTTCGCCTGCGGAGAGGAATTACGATGTGGGTAACCGGGAGCTTCTCGCGGTGAAACTTGCCTTGGAGGAGTGGCGCCACTGGTTGGAGGGGGCGGAGCAACCGTTTATTGTCTGGACTGACCACAAGAATCTTGCTTACGTGCAATCGGCTAAACGTCTCAACTCCCGTCAGGCCAGGTGGGCGTTGTTTTTCGGACGATTCAAGTTTTCCTGACGTTCCGACCTGGATCTAAGAACGGCAAGGCGGACGCCTTGTCCCGGATGTTCTCCAAGACGGAGGAGAGTGGGTCCAAGACCGAGACAATTCTCCCCCGGAACTGCGTCGTGGGGAGCAGTTATGTGGAAGATTGAGGAGGAGGTGCTGGCGGCCCTTCGGACTCAGCCCGGTCCCGGTAACGGTCCACCCGGTCGGTTGTTTGTGCCTGAGTCGGTTCGTCCTGCTGTCCTCAAATGGTCCCACGCCAGCAAGATGGCTTGTCACCCTGGCGTGGCTCGGACAATGGCGTTTCTTCGCAGACGCTTTTTGGTGGCCTGCCATGGCCGAGGATACTCGGGGGTTTTGTTGCTGCCTGTCCAGTGTGTGCGCAGAATAAGAGTACCAATCGGCCCAGCTCTGGACTACTTCACCCCCTTCCTATTCCCGGCGACCATGGTCGCATCTGGCCCTGGACTTCGTCACTGGGTTGCCCGCTTCTGAGGGGAACACGGTCGTTCTGACTATCGTGGACAGATTCAGCAAGTTCGCCCACTTTGTGCCAATTGCCAAGCTTCCCTCTGCCTCGGAGACGTCCGAGATCCTGGTTAGGGAGGTTTTCAGGGTCCACGGTTTGCCCAGTGATATCGTTTCCGACCGTGGCCCTCAGTTTACCTCTGCTGTCTGGAAGTCCTTCTGTTTGGCCATTGGAGCTACAGTCAGTCTCACATCTGGTTTTCACCCCCAATCCAATGGTCAGGCGGAGAGAGCCAACCAGAAGATGGAATCCACGCTACGCTGTCTGGTCTCTTCCAACCCCACCTCCTGGGTCTCTCAGTTGCCTTGGGTTGAGTATGCCCACAATACTCTCCCTACATCTGCCACTGGGATGTCTCCCTTCCAGTGCCTGTATGGCTACCAACCTCCCCTGTTCCCTTCTCAGGAGAAGGAGCTCTCAGTGCCTTCTGTTCAGGCCCATATTCGTCGTTGCCACCGGACCTGGCATCGGGCCAGAAAGGCACTCCTTAGAGTTTCGGACCGGTATCAGCTCCAGGCGAATCGTCGCCGGATCCCCGCTCCCACCTATACCATCGGAGATAGGGGTTTGGTTGGCCACACGGGATCTTCCGTTACGGACTGAGTCTAGGAAGTTGTTACCGAAGTTCATTGGTCCGTTTGTGGTGGAGAAGGTGATCAATCCAGTGGCAGTTCGACTCAAACTACCGAGGGACGCTCAGAGTCCATCCCACCTTTCATGTCTCCTGCCTCAAGCCTGTCTTCCTCAGTCCTCTGTTGCCTCCTCCGCCTCCTCCTCCTCCTCCTCGGATGATCGGAGGTGGTCCTGCCTACACGGTGCGTCGCATCATGGATTCCAGACGGCGGGGGCCGGGGTTTCCAGTATCTCGTGGACTGGGAGGGGTATGGTCCTGAAGAGAGGAGTTGGATTCCGCGGCGACAGGTCCTAGATGCTGACCTCATCAGTGACTTCTACCGCCTCCATCCTGGCGCTCCGGGGAGTCCGCCCGGTGGCGTCTGGTCGGAGGGGGGTACTGTAACGATCCCGGCAGTCTGAGTCGGGTCCTGTCTGGTGACTAGTTTTTCTGTTCGTGATCTCCAGTTTCCCGAGGGTTCGGGAACGCTCCGGGGAGCTCTCTTGATTTCCGCACCTGCATCCCATCAGCAATCTGCACACCTGGTCCTGATCATCACCCTTCTTAGGCTCTGGCCTAACATCCAGTCCCTGCCGGATCGTTAGCCATGAACAGTAGGTTTACCAGAGTATCAGTCTTAGAGCCTAGCGTTAGTTTTGTTGTTTTTGCACCGTGTTGGTTTGTTGCTTACTTACCCCCGTTTTGTTCCATCTGCAGTCACCCGTCCGGAACCTTCATCCAACCTCTGCCTGGTGGTCGGGCGGCTGCCGACCCAGGGATGGGATCAACCACTGCACCCCCAACAACTAATCAACGCCGCCCGCTCTGTTCCCTGGATTATTCAGCATCACTCTTGAATTTGTAATAAACACTCACCTTCGTTTCAACTTACCTTGTCCTGGTCTGCTTCTGGGTTCTGGCTTAGCAACTCGTGACACTATGTTTACAGAGGCCTTTCCAATAAGAAGTGAACACCCTTAAACAATCCAAATTGTCTGTGCAGTTCCACAACATTTTCTGTCATGATTGACTCCGTTAATATAAGCACTCTCTTTGTTGGGAAAAACTGGGGGGTGGGAGGGGGACAAACTAAGTCCTAAATATAGTCACGCTCAGTGCCCTCCCATAGTCTCACCACTTCCCCCTAGTCAATTTGACAATTTGGACATGTCATTTCTATGCTAACCGGACACCCTTATCTTGGGCGTGCTCTGTAGCCTATTTTTTATGTCTAATCATATATGTGCAGATTTCTTTTTACCCCTAAACATTGTTCAACATTATACTTTGCGAGCAGCCACAAAACATTCAGTATACAGAACATTCACTCTAATTCTATACCCTTAACAAGAACTCCAATGTTACACCAAAAATCAACCTTGGTGTCTCTTCATAATGCTAGCTCATTACTCAGTTATTTCAGTCTCTATCATTAAAGATGCACTCTCAAACTTTTGTATAAATTTCAGCCAGTAGTTTTGATTTCAGCCAGTAGGGTCCACATTTTTTGTGTACCATGTCATCCAATTGTGTACTACGTCATCCATTTTGTGTGATATGATATGAATCCAATTAGTGCAATATGTTACAAATTTACTGTGCTTATGATCCCGGAGTGCATCTTTAACTACACTACCGGTCAAAAGTTTTAGAACACCTACTCATTCAAGGGTTTTTCTTTATTTTTACTATTTTCTACATTGTAGAATAATAGTGAAGACATCAACTATGAAATAACACATATGGAATCATGTAGTAACCAAAAAAGTGTTAAACAATCAAAATATATTTTATATTTGAGATTCTTCAAATAGCCACCATTTGCCTTGATGACAGCTTTGCACACTCTTGGCATTCTCTCAACTAGCTTCACCTGGAATGCTTTTCCAACAGTCTTGAAGGAGTTCCCACATATGCTGAGCACTTGTTGGCTGCTTTTCCTTCACTCTGCGGTTCGACTCATCCCAAACCATCTCAATTTGGTTGAGATCGGGGAATTGTGGAGGCCAGGTCATCTGATGCAGCACTCCATCACTCTCCTTCTTGGTAAAATAGCCCTTTCACAGCCTGGAGGTGTGTTGGGTCATTGTCCTGTTGAAAAACAAATGATTGTCCCACTAAGCCCAAACCAGATGGGATGGCGTATCGCTGCAGAATGCTGTGGTAGTCATGATGGTTAAGTGTGCCTTGAATTCTAAATAAATCAATGACAGTATCACCAGCAAAGCACCCCCACACCATAACACCCCCTCCTCCATGCTTTACAGTTGGAAATACACATGCGGAGATCATCCGTTCACCCACACCGCGTCTCACAAAGACACGGCGGTTGGAACCCAAAATCTCCAGATCAAAGGACACATTTCCACCGGTCTAATGTCCATTGCTCGTGTTTCTTGGACCAAGTAAGTCTCTTCTTCTTATTGGTGTCCTTTAGTAGTGGTTTCTTTGCAGCAATTCGACCATGAAGGCCTGATTCACACAGTCTCCTCTGAACAGTTGATGTTGAGATGTGTCTGTTACTTGAACTCTGTGAAGCATTTATTTGGGCTGCAATTTCTGAGGCTGGTAACTCTAATGAACTTATCCTCCGCAGCAGAGGTAACAAAACAAGATAAACGCATTGAAAATATGAATTTACAGTAGGTACATTCATTTTCACATTGACATAGAGTATATTAAAACATCTGAAGTTGAATAGAATACTCAACAATAGTGTCACAGGTGTGACAGTATCAGTGTTGACCTCTGACCTTGGTTGCTGGGCTTTCTCTGGCTGCCTCGGCCCGCCCCCTCAGGCATGGTGTGATGGTGTCACACGAAGTGGAAACCTGCAAAGGACAATCAACCGAAACATCACAACACTGAAAGAAATGAGCAAAATACAGTTGTTATTGTGCAACATAGGACATACTGTAGGACAGACAGCACTGCAATGAAAGTATGATTATTTCTGCAAAAATACTTTTTTTAAAATCTGAACTGGACCCCCATTTACAGTGTACTCTCATTTTGATGGGAATATAACTCTGCAATGTGCTCTAGCAGAGAATTAGGGCATGACATCAGGCAATTTCTATCTTTTCAAAGATTTTAGGTTCTTTCACCATTCACCGCTTTCAGGTGGCTGTTTTAAACCACTTGTACACCAGACACAGTGGATGTTCCATGGATATATTCTCTCTACTGGTTGGGTGTCACTGCTGAGGCCTCTTAAACAAAGACACAGAAATAATACCTGAGAAAGTACCAGAGTTGCAAGAGCTTCTAATTCAAAAAGGCCTTTCTCAGGCTACGATTCCAGTCCAGTGAAGCCCAGTCCCTTTGGTTTAGACAGAGCGAAGCCAAAAGCAAACTTTATCATCGCCGAAGTGCCTTCCGCTCCTTTAACTCAAAGAGGAAAGCGTAGAAAGGGAGAAGGAAAAAATGTTCAGCAGAACTTGGAGCCCAAGCAATTAAAAGGCTGAAACACGAGAGATGCTGTTTGGGAAATAGGAGGGGAGGAGGAGGGCATACACAGCCGCATGGAATAATTATTTTCTCTTTCTCCACACACAGAAAAAGATGAGAATACAGAACATGTGTAATGTTTGGCTGTGAGACAAGAATGTGCTCTTCTCTGGTTCTATAGCAGTGTGTTGAGTATGTGCTGTGGAGGCAGGGGGTTGTGGCACTGGCGGACAGGAAGTCTTTAGGAGCAACGTTCAAGTTTCAAGTTTTAATGTCACATGCACAAGTACAGTGAAATGCCTTTCTTGCACGCTCTAAACGCAACAACGCAGTAATCAATAACAATGTAGTACTAAAAATAACATAAGGTAGAACAAAAACACAAGAAATAAAACTAACTAATAAGATGAACACATGAAAATAAGAAGCTATGATACAGGGTCAGTTCCAATACCATATTTACAATGTTCAGCGTTACTGGAGTGATAGAGGTAGATATGTATAGGGGTAAGGTGACTAGGCATCAGGATGTATGATAAACAGAGTAGCAGCACCGTAAATGAAGATTGTATGTGA
Organism: Coregonus clupeaformis; assembly: GCF_020615455.1. Lineage (NCBI taxonomy): Eukaryota > Metazoa > Chordata > Actinopteri > Salmoniformes > Salmonidae > Coregonus > Coregonus clupeaformis. The sequence goes on from NC_059197.1 coordinate 45,716,270, forward strand.
GTCTGTGTGCGTGTGTGTAGAGTCAGTATAAATGTGTGTGCATGTTATGTGTGTGTGTAGGAGTGTCAGTGTGCGTGAGTGTGTAGAGTCCTGTGAGTGCGCTTCAAATCAAATCAAATCAAACCAAATCAAATTGTATTTGCCACATGCGCCGAATACAACAGGTGTGGACTTTACAGTGAAATGCTTACTTACAAGCCCTTAACAAACAATGCAGTTTTTTAAGAAAAATTAATAAATAGAGCAGCAGTAAAATAAAATAGCAGTAGGGAGGCTATATACAGGGGGGTACCGGTACAGAGTCAATGTGCGGGGGGAACCGGCTAGTTGAGGTAATTGAGGTAATATGTACATGTGGGTAGAGTTAAAGTGACTATGCATAAATAGTAAACAGAGTAGCAGCAGCGTAAAAGAGGGGGATGGGGTGGGGGGGCAGTGCAAATAGTCCGGATAGGCATTATTAGCTGTTCAGGAGTCTTATGGCTTGGGGATAGAAGCTGTTGAGATGCCTTTTGGACCTAGACTTGGCGCTCCGGTACCGCTTGCCGTGCGGTAGCAGAGAGAACAGTCTATGACTAGGGTGGCTTGAGTCTTTGACAATTTTTAGGGCCTTCCTCTGACACTGCCTGGTATAGAGGTCCTGGATGGCAGGAAGCTTGACCCCAGTGATGTACTGGGCCGTACGCACGTAGTGCCTTGCGGTCGGAGGCCAAGCAGTTGCCATAACAGGCGGTGATGCAACCAGTCAGGATGCTCTCGATGGTGCAGCTGTATAACTTTTTGAGGATCTGAGGACCCATGCCAAATCTTTTCAGTCTCCTGAGGGGGAATAGGTTTTGTTGTGCCCTCTTCACGACTGTCTTGGTGTGTTTCGACCATGATAGTTTGTTGGTGATGTGGACACCAAGGAACTTGAAGCTCTCAACCTGTTCCACTACAGCCCCGTCGATGAGAATTGGGCCGTGCTCAGTCCTCTTTTTTTTCCTGTAGTCCACAATCATCTCCTTTGTCTTGATCACGTTGAGGGAGAGGTTGTTGTCCTGGCACCACATGGTCTCATCGTTGTCGGTGATCAGTCCTACCATTGTTGTGTCGTCGGCAAACTTAATGATGGTGTTGGAGTCGTGCCTGGCCATGCAGTCATGGGTGAACAGGGAGTACAGGAGGGGACTGAGCACGCACCCCTGAGGGGCCCCCGTGTTGAGGATCAGCGTGGCAGACGTGTTGTTACCTACCCTTACCACCTGGGGGCGGCCCGTCAGGAAGTCCGGGATCCAGTTGCAGAGGGAGGTGTTTATTCCCAGGATCCTTAGCTTAGTGATGAGCTTTGAGGGCACTATGGTGTTGAACGCTGAGCTGTAGTCAAAGAATAGCATTCTCACGTAGGTGTTCCTCTTGTCCAGGTGGGAAAGGGCAGTGTGGAGTGCAATAGAGATTGCATCATCTGTGGATCTGTTGGGGCGGTATGCAAATTGGAGTGGGTCTAGGGTTTCTGGGATAATGGTGTTGATGTGAGCCATGACCAGCCTTTCAAACCACTTCATGGCTACAGAGGTGAGTGCTATGGGTCGGTAGTCATTTAGGCAGGTTATCTTAGTGTCCTTGGGCACAGGGACTATGGTGGTCTGCTTGAAACTTGTTGGTATTACAGACTCAGTCAGGGACATGTTGCCAGTTGGTCAGCACATGCTCGGGGTACATGTCCTGGTAATCCGTCTGGCCCTGCGGCCTTGTGAATGTTGACCTGCTTAAAAGTCTTACTCACATCGGCTACGAGAGCGTGATCACATAGTCATCCGGAACAGCTGATGCTCTCATGCATACTTCAGTGTTGCTTGCCTCGAAGCGAGCATAGAAGTGATTTAGCTCGTCTGGTAGGCTTGTGTCACTGGGCAGTTTGCGGCTGTGCTTCCCTTTGTAGTCTGTAATAGTTTTCAGGCCCTGCCACATCTGACGAGCATCAGAGCCGGTGTAGTACGATTCAATCTTAGTCCTGTATTGACTCTTTGCCTGTTTGATGGTTCATCGGAAAACATAGCGGGATTTCTTATAAGCTTCCAGGTTAGAGTCCCGCTCCTTGAAAGCGGCATCTCTACCCTTTAGCTCATTGCGGATGTTGCCTGTAATCCATGGCTTCTGGTTGGGGTATGTACGTACGGTCACTGTGGGGACGACGTCATCGATGCACTTATTGATGAAGCTGGTGACTGATGTGGTGTACTCCTCAATGCTATCTGAAGAATCCCGGAACATATTCCAGTCTGTGCTAGCAAAACAGTCCTGTAGCTTAGCATCTGCGTCATCTGACCACTTTTTTATTAACCGAGTCACTGGTGCTTCCTGCATTAGATTTTGCTTATACGCAGGAATCAGGAGGATAGAGTTATGGTCAGATTTGCCAAATGGAGGGCGAGGGAGAGCTTTGTATGCGTCTCTGTGTGTGGAGTAAAGGTGGTCTAGAATTTTTTTCCCTCTGGTTGCACATTTAACATGCTGATAGAAATTAGGCAGAACGGATTTAAGTTTCCCTGCATTAAAGTCCCTGGCCACTAGGAGCGCTGCCTCTGGATGAGCGTTTTCCTGTCTGCTTATGGCCTTATACAGCTCATTGAGTGCAATCTTAGTGCCAGCATCAGTTTGTGGGGGTAGGTAGACAGCTACAAAAATATATAGATGAAAACTCTCTTGGAAACTCTTGTGGTCCTCTGTAGCTCAGCTGGTAGAGCACGGCGCTTGTAACGCCAAGGTAGTGGGTTTGATCCCCGGGACCACCCATACACAAAAAAAAGAATGTATGCACGCATGACTGTAAGTCGCTTTGGATAAAAGCGTCTGCTAAATGGCATTTTATTATTATTATTATTATTATTAAATAGTGTGGTCTACAGCTTATCATGAGATACTCTACCTCAGGTGAGCAAAACCTCGAAACTTCCTTAGTATTAGATTTTATGCACCAGCTGTTGTTTACAAATATACACAGACCGCCACCCCTTGTCTTACCGGAGTCAGCCGTTCTATCCTGCCGATGTAGCGTATAGCCCGCTAGCTGTATGTTATCCATGTCGTCGTTCAGCCACGACTCGTGAAACATAAGATATTACAGTTTTTAATGTCCCGTTGGTAGGATAACCTTAGTCTTAGGTCATCCAATTTGTTCTCAAATGATTGAACATTGGCTAATAGGATCGATGGAAGAGGCAGTTTACTCGCTCGCCGTCGGATCCTTACAAGGCACCCCGACTTACGTCCACGATATCTCCGTCTCTTTCTCATGCGAATGATGGGGATTTGGGCCTAGTCGGGTGTCTGTAGAATATCCTTCGCATCCGACTCATTGAAGAAAAAAATCTTCGTCCAATACGAGGTGAGTAATCGTTGTCCTGACATCCAGAAGCTCTTTTTGGTCATAAGAGACGGTGGCAGAAACATTATGTACAGAATAAATTACAAATAACGCGAAAAAGCACACATAATAGTACAATTGGTTAGAGGGCTGTAAAACGGCAGCCATCTTCTCCGGCACCATTGCAACTCAGATAGATTAGAGACAGAGCAAAAAAAAAAAAATGATGAGACAGCCTACAGGGAGGAGGTCAGTGACCTGGCAATGTGGTGCCGGGACAAACTCTCCCTTAACGTCAGTAAGACAAAGGCCCCGTCAATGTGGATGGCGGCGTGCTCGCCCCCCAGTTTCCTGTAGTCCACGATCAGGTCCTTTGTCTTACTGACGTTAAGGGAGAGTTTGTCCCGGCACCACATTGCCAGGTCACTGACCTCCTCCCTGTAGGCTGTCTCATCATCACCGGTGATCAGGCCTACCACCATCGTGTTGTCAGCAAACTTGATGATGGTGTTGGAGTCGTGAACAGAGAGTACAGGAGGGGACTAAGCACACACCCCTGTGGGGCCCCCGTGTTGAGGGTCAGCGTGGCGAAGGTGATGTTGCCTACCCTCACTACCTGGGGTCGGCCCGTCAGGAAGGCCAGAATCCAGTTGCGGAGGGAGGTGTTCAGTGTCAGGGTCCTAAGCTTGGTGACGAGCTTGGAGGGGACAATGGTGTTGAACGCTGAGCTGTAGTCAATGAACAGCATTCTCACATACTGTAGGTATTCCTCTTACTGTATCTAGGTGGCTGAGGGCAGTGTGGAGTGCAATTGAGATTGTGTCGTCTATGAATCTATTGGGACGGTATGCAAATGGTGGGTCTAGAGTTGATGTGTGCCATAACAAGCTTTTCAAAGCACTTCATGATTGCAGATGTGAGTGCAGGGCATTAGTTGTTATGGCTTGAAGCCTTAGAGTTCTTGGGAACAGGAATGATGGAAGTCATCCTAAAACATGTGGGGATTACAGACTGGGACAAGGAGAGGTTCAGACTGGGACAAGGAGTGGGGGCCATGGACCCTCGCGAGACAGCTGCAGACAGCAGGGTTGTCCTACATCATAAAGACTCTCCTAAAAAACCTCCACAGCCAAAACATAATCAAGGAAGTACGGCGAGTGGGATCGATTAGGGTACTCCAAGTCCAGTATCGGAGGGAAATGTTCTTGACACCAAAATTTGACATTTCTGTTAGAAATCTTCTAACTTTCTTGTTTTGCCAAGAATTCCACAGCATGACAGAGCAAGGAAATTGCTTCATATACTGGGAATTAAGCAATCCCTCTAATCTGTCATTGTCCTCCAACTGAAGACCTTTCTGTGGGTTGTGTAGTAGTTCAAATTGAAAGCCTCAATATTGGGAACAAAGAACTGTGTCTTTGTGTTTGTGTTGGCATGACGCAGGCCACAGAGACCTCTCTCCATCTATCATAATGCTTAATGTCGGTGATGGAAGTCAAACGTTACTTCATTAGCCAAGTTTAATGATCTGTTCTGGACTTTTTGCAGCCATAAGAAATGTAGAAATTGCCTTGGAGCAAGCCATATCTCACCACAACTCCCCCATTTTATTTCCAGAGCCTGTTTCCAGTACTGTATTACCTAATTAAAAGCCTCTTCCTGTAAGCGCTACGATAAAGACTTCAGAACACCACTCGGCCCTGCTTGTCTACCCCATATATACTTTCTTGGCTCCACCGCTTGTTTGCTGTGAAATTCCTGAATTCCAGAAACAGGATTGTGGTAAGAATGAACTTTGCTTCCCCCACAAAACCTCTTAAGTGTAGTTTCTAATAGTGTTTGTCTGTTGGGGTGGGGTAGTGTGTGTGGGGGAGGGAGGGGGGTGCAAGTTGTTGGGTTGTTTGAAAGAGAGGGGAGGAAATGGGCCAACATCTGGTTAACTCTGAGGTTACAGTGAGGTTAGAGAGACTGCTGAAGCATAGCAGCCACCCCCAAGCCCCCTTGTACAACAGTGTGTACTTTACTGTTCTCTGAGCACTCCACCATGTTCCTGGTACATGGTACATGTAACTTTATCATTATGAAGGATAGGCTGTGAGAGGCCTCTTCAGGCCCTGTAATTTGGCACATTTTGGTCGCATCGCTCATGCTGCTGATCCAGGTGCATCCAAGAGCTCTTTCAGCTCAGCTATGCTATCTGACACAGCCGACGGATGGAAATCAAACTTTGCGCTGACAGAACCCAAATACGGGAGAGAACAGCTGGACAGCTGCTTCAGAGTGTGTGTGTATGTGCATGTGCGTGTGTGCTCTGTGTGTGTTCTGTGTGTCTGTGTGTGATTGTGTTGGTGTATGCCTATAAAATTGCACTAGATGTGCATTTTTCACTGACTTTAGGCTTGAGTTGTATATTTATTACTTAGTTCAGGCTCAGCCTGTACTTTTCTATAGGAATGTACAGTTTTAGCAACGGATGTGTTCCTTTTCCATAAAACAGTTACTAAAAAACAAACCTTAATGTGGCTCATTAAGGCCATAATAAAATGGATTAAGGGATAAGTATAGATAAAGCTCCATTCCTAGTTAAAACAAAAAGTTATATGACTCTAATCAAAACCACCATGAGTCTAATCATTTACGTAAAATTCAATAACAATCACTTTGTGTTCTAATTCCTGACATCCATTCTAAAGTGAATTTTCTGAAGTCAGCTTAACTATCATGCTATGCACTTCATTATCTAATGCAAGTGTCTTTAGGCTGTTGAACTCATTGATCAAGTGTCTGTTATGCTGTTGAACTCATTGATCCAATCCACAGAACCATGCAGACGTCAGTCGAGCCATGACTTGACATTGTTGATTCCTATTAACAATTGCATGATTATTAACAACCACATGCTTCCTTTTAACAATTGCATGATTATTAACATTTGCATGATTCCTAATAACAATTCCATACAGCCAGCCGACTGGCCAGCCGACTGGTCCCATCTGGCCGGCCGACTGGTCCCATCTCAGAATTATAGGCATGACGCAAGATAGGATTCCAAACAGATGTAAATAACAATTATTGGCTATCCAGCAAGCTAGCTAGCTAACTTTACTAGCTAACAGTGAGGAGACACAATAATACAAAAATGTAACTGATAAGCTGGTTTTACTATAAAAGATATTTGGACATTCTGAACCGTCTGCGGGTCATCCACTGCCATAGGTTCCTCAGCTCCACGATCTGAGCTGACAGTTTATAGCTCTACTAACTTGAGATTAATGATGTCACAATCCCAAAATCTCCCAAAAACATACAGAGTGATCCTGGGAAAATCATTTCGTAACCTTGGATTCCTGAGATTGTTGTTTTATATATGCAAATTCACAGCGCTTCCATATTCCGTATGCGTTTTTGGATTAGTGTTTATGACCTCATCAAACTTCCCTGGAATCTGTGTCAAAGATGTGAAGAGAGAAACGGTCAACCTACTGAACAATTGAACGCACACAGACACACACACACAGACACACACACACACACACACACACACTGTACTCTTGAACATACAAGTATGCGTGTGGGGAAGGAGGGAGAGGGGGGCAACCTTGGGATGTTCAACAGTTGATACCGTCACAGAGGGGGTCAGTTTTGGAGGAAGGGTGGATGGGGGGGACAAAACATTAATAATAATAACCTTAATAATACCAAATAAATACACAGAGAGAGGGAGGGACGATGACCGCTGGGGACCACAACAACAGGGGGGTGCGTCAGCGACAGGGAGGCTGCTCCATTGTCCATCCAGAGGCAGAGCGTGCAGCGGCAATTGTTAGAGGACCAGCATGTTTCCCCTGGGTCAGAGAGGCCCAGCAGCCCATACAGTGGGCCACAGCCCAGACTCTTCTCTCCTGCCACCTCCTTATTCTCTCAGACAACAAAGGGCTTCTTTTGTGTCAGGGAGGGAGTGGGGAGGGAGGGCTGGACAAGACCCTGATCATAATGGAAAACGCTGGGTAGGGAGGCGGCACGCGCATGTGGAACACACATTAACACACATACACAAACTCCTACAGGCACATACAATAAACTGAAAGTGTTTGGTTAAGAGACGTAAGGGTAAAAGTCTAAAGAGATCCGGTCCAGTGGTGGTGTTTAGGCTACTGAATGTAGGGAACATGGTATGTGGTCTCTGTTGTACATGGTCCTGCCTTGCAACAGTTGATCTTTTGTTATCTTGGCGCTCAATTAATGAGCTGAACACTCAGATGTCTCAACCGCTAAATCAGTATGACCCTCAGGATTCTAGTCAGAGACAATAATCTCTGTCTAGCAGCTGACCAGGAGTGGATAATACATTTTGGTTGAGTCATGGTGAATTACAGTAGACCCAGTGGCTCTGAGGATTAAGGGTTAAAAGCTCATTGGTTTAAAGGTTATCTAAATATATAGATGTAATATGTGCCATTTCTTAGCAGACACTTTATCTATGATCTGGACTGGTCATCTGAAGTTATTTGAAGCAGACGGACACAGTCGTGCTGCTGTGGTCAACGACGAACACTAAATGTGATTTGATAAGATTTTAAATTGGGTGTGATGGACAGGCTTTTTATTTTGAGCCGGGTTGAATTAGAGCCAACATCCGCTGGCCTATGTAGGCCTGCTTTATGAAATGATGCTGTTTATTTATTTCATGACCAACCACAACTCTCAGGGGCTCCTCTGTCCAAAACGGAGAAATTGCACTTCTGGTTAACTACGTCAAACAGCCGCTCCAACAAAATAACAGCTGTGTTCTTCAGTAATATGCTACATGTGAGCAATTACCAAGTAAACAATGTGGCGATGTCACCAGGGAAAAGTTGATGTAACAGGGACACTGCCCGGCATGGATGGGGTAGTTGACATCGACCTTGATGTCAGCAATCAGAGACAAGAGACTAAAATTATCCCATGTTCTGTTCCTTTCTGGGATGTGTCATGATTCCAACAAAGGCCATCAATCCCCTAGAGAGCTTCCATAAGGGGGGAAGAAAATCCAGAAAATTGGCCCGGGAAAGCTGCAACATCCAAAGTTCCTGGAGCTCTATAAAAGTGTCATCGGCTGTAGTAAAGAATGGGGCCATAAAGAAAGACAATGGGGGAGGCGCTGGGATCCAAGAGGCAGTCAAACAACGTGCCAGGAGGGAAATTCCAGTCCCATGCACGGGACTAATTATAGATGCTGAGATGTACTGTAGAAGAGAATACCTGTCTGTCTGTCTGTCTGTCTGTCTGTCTGTCTGTCTGTCTGTCTGTCTGTCTGTCTGTCTGTCTGTCTGTCTGTCTGTCTGTCTGTCTGTCTGTCTGTCTGTCTGTCTGTCTGTCTGTCTGTCAGTCAGTCAGTCAGTCAGTCAGTCAGTCAGTCAGTCAGTCAGTCAGTCAGTCAGTCAGTCAGTCAGTCAGTCTGTCTGTCTGTCTGTCTGTCTGTCTGTCTGTCTGTCTGTCTGTCTGTCTGTCTGTCTGTCTGTCTGTCTGTCTGTCTGTCTGTCTGTCTGTCTGTGTGGTATTGTAGTGTACTGTAGGAGGTGACAACACAGTGTGTTGACAGAAGGGTGGGGGGTTAATGGGCACAGAGGTGCCAGGAAAGGTGGAGAGGTGTCATACACAGTGCATGGAGTCAGGGAGGGAGGGACAGTATTGGGAGGGAGATGAGGCTGAAAGTTGGAGGACTGAGGACGGGGAGACGGGGTATTTACAATGAAGAGGTCACAAGGAAAGAGTGGGGGCCATGGACCCGTGGGAGGAGACACATTTATGTGTGTGCGTGAGAGGGAGAGTTGGGATTGATGACTCAAGGAAAACACTTCCATGAGACAGTCTGGTCCTGAGTCACCTGACAGACAGAGGAACATATTCACAGCCACACACACCAACAATATACACACCTGCACATGGGAATAAAATCACATAACCACACAGGGCCATGGACCGGTGGGAGGAGACACATTTATGTGTGTGCGTGAGAGGGAGAGTTGGGATTGATGACTCAAGGAAAACACTTCCATGAGACAGTCTTGTCCTGAGTCACCTGACAGACAGAGGAACATATTCACAGCTACACACACCAACAATATACACACCTGCACATGGGAATAAAATCACATAACCACACACACCAACAGTTGCCTCAAAGAAAGAAAAAAAGGGCTCCCCAACATCAAATCACAGTGAACACATTATTACCCCCCCCCTCTCTCTTTCCCTCTCTCTCTGTCTCTTTTTCTCGTGACATCTTCAAATCTGAAAGCCCTTTGAAAAGCTTCAAGGGTCTTGCTCCTCCACAGGCCACTAAGTGTGCTGTGAGGTCTGTAATATTGTGGTATCCCGTTCTCTCACTGTCACCGCTAAAGCTAATTCTGAGCAGCGTAGAGGCTGCTCTGCTCAGAGGAATATGGTAGTTCTTTCTCTGTCCCAACCAAATATCCTACTATTATTGTGTATTTAGGATTTAGAGAGTCCTAAAAAGTGACCGTCAAAATCAGAGCTGTGTGTGTCTGCTCCAATGGACAAAACAAATGAGTGTCAGTCACAAAATACAGATCACCATATCTTGCCATTCAAAGACACATACTTGCATCATATGCAGGTAGACCGACATAGACCAATCAGACACATACACATACAGTACTTCTGTCTCCATACATCACTGAGCTTATAAAAATCTAGAGACCAAAGCCAAGAGTACATTGTTGTGTGCAGGTTTTTGACTGTGCTGTATATTCAGATGTGCCCTGCTGGTATTGGCTGGCTCTCTCTTGGATTCTGCCGGGGGACCCAGTTGCACAGAGCTGGGAAGCTCATCAGTGCAAACACATCCAAATTCCTGGAGCTGGAGAGCCGTGCTCCAGGAGGAAATGGGGATTAAGCCTATTCCCTCTGAGCATTTGGGGGAAGGGGGCTCACACTCCTGAAGTTAGGGAGTTAGGGGGAACGAAGAGAGGACAAGTTGCTGAAAGAGATGGGGCTGTTTCTATTACAAAAAGGATGGAACTGGGCTGAGGAAGGAACGCAATGCCGGCTTTCAAAGCTAACAGGACTTATCTGCATTTAAGCTCCAGACTGCAGGGGCCTGAACACTCAGGGCAGAGAGGGAGGGTTTGGGACGCTTCCTGTTGCTCCGTTCAGATTCCATGACCAATTCCTATTCCCATTCTTCCCTTTGATATGGTCCAAATAGCCAAACAATACCCTTTCTCCCGCAAGACTCCCGCTTCAGCCCAGCTCCCAAGGTTATGTATAAGATCACGCTACACGGCCATTTTCAAAATACAATGCATTCGGAAAGTATTCAGACCCCTTGACTTTTTCCACATTTTGTTACGTTAGAGCCTTATTCTAAAATTGATTAAATAAATAAACATCCTCATCAATCTACACACAATACCCCATAATGACAAAGCGAAAATAGGTTTTTAGAATTTTTTGCAAATGTATAAAAAAATAATAAAAAAAATACCTTATTTACATAAGTATTCTGACCATTTGCTATGAGACTTGAAATTGACCTCAGGTGCATCCTGTTTCCATTGATCATCCTTGAGATGTTTCTACAACTTGATTGGACTCCACCTGTGGTAAATTCAACTGATTGGACATGATTTGGAAAGGCACACACATAAGGTCCCACTGTTGACAGTGCATGCCAGAGCAAAAACCAAGCCATGAGGTTGAAGGAATTGTCCGTAGAGCTCCGAGACAGGATTGTGTCGAAGCACAGATCTGGGGAAGGGTACCAAAACATTTCTGCAGCATTGAAGGTCCCCAAGAACACATTGGCCACCATCATTCTTAAATGGAAGAAGTTTGGAACCACCAAGACTCTTCCTAGAGCTGGCCGCCCGGCCAAACTGAGCAATCGGGGGAGAAGGGCCTTGGTCAGGGAGGTGACCAAGAACCTGATGGTCACTATAACAGACCTCCAGAGTTCCTCTGTGGAGATGGGAGAACCTTCCAGAAGGACAACCATCTCTGCAGCACTCCACCAATCAGGCCTTTATTGTAGAATGGCCAGACGGAAGCCACTCCTCAGTAAAAGGCACATGACAGCCCGCTTGGAATTAGCCAAAAGGCACCTAAAGGACTCTCAGACCATGAGAAACAAGATTCTCTGGTCTGATGAAACCAAGATTGAACTCTTTGGCCTGAATGCCAAGCGTCACGTCTGGAAGAAACCTGGCACTACGGTACGGTGAAGCATGGTGGTGGCAGCATCATGCTGTGGGGATGTATTTCAGTGGCAGGGACTGGGAGACTAGTCAGGATCGAGGGAAAGATGAACAGAGCAAAGTACAGAAAGATCCTTGATGAAAACCTGCTCCAGAGTGCTCAGGACCTCAGACTGGGGCGAAGGTTCACCTTCCAACAGGACAACGACCCTAGGAACACAGCCAAGACAACGCGTGGGGGGGTATTGTGTGTAGATGGATGAGGATTTTTATTTATTTAATCCATTTTAGAATAAGGCTGTAACTTAACAAAGAGTGGAAAAAGTCAAGGGGTCTGAATACTTTCCGAATGCACTGTAGGTAAGAGACACAGTTGTGAAAAATGTTTGTGTTGGAGGGATTCACTGTGTGTTTTCCTGGATGTTTTGCTATGAGAGAGGTATTAGTAAGATTGCCACACCAAAGGCCTTGCTTGTCAAGTGTTTGCCAAGACTCAAATAGTTGTCCGGATCATGTTTGAAGAGAAAATAATTATGAATTACACTTTTTGAAATCCTCCAACAAAGATCTTCAGAAGGCTTGTCAAAGAAGACAAGGAATTCTAATTCAGTTCAGTCCAATGCAAGTGAATAATCTGTGTTTGCTATTGAATAGGTGCATATGCACACAACATGTTTGCAGGGGAAATCTTGCCCGTTGTTATTGGCATTGAGTGACTTTGAAGGAGGGATGTTCTCTGAAAATAGCTCCAACCAGTTGATCCCTGCTAAAGACCTGGCTGAGATTAATTCATCCAGTTTGACTTTAAATATACCCAGGGATGACTGTGGTTGTTTCAGATTAAACTATTACTACACTTATACAATCCTCACTCTCTTTTCCTGCCATGATAGGGATCTCTCCGATGACTAATATGCTGTTAAGGGCCAAGAGAGGGAATGGGGAGGGGTGTTCAATCATAGAATTAGGAATTAGAATACTAGAATGGACATGAACCTTCTTACGATGGTCCAAAGGTCAGCCATGTTGGTCAGGGAGTTGGTTTGCCAGTGCTGTGATAAGATATTGTGTAAAACAATGAATGTGAAAAAAATGTCTGCACTGTATGTATGTGTGTTAGCTAGCTAGCCTGCCAGTTTAGAGGAATGATTCCATAAATTATTTAAATTAACTGCCAATATGCCAACATTCTATTCAAACAATGCAGTCAATCTCCACAGCCATACACTGTCTCAATTCAGTTGACAATAGGACTTAGACAAGTTGTAAATGTAACAAGTAGTGATATTGTATAATATAATAGCACTCACAGCTTTCCAAGAAAACAAAATCTGAGACATTTATGGTCTGTTTACATAAGGGATAATCAACGAGGGGCTATTCGCTCTATGGAAAATAATGAATGACCTTGGAAGGTGTGTTCAGAGAACGCATTGAGTGCCAAGTTGATTATCCCTTTCATACCATAGCACATTTGCCGCTAGAAATGTGTTCTTTTGCCGGTAGAAACGTGTTCAACATCCACTGAAGTAGATAGCAAGTTTACTAGATAGCTACAGTAGTTGCCTTGGTAACCAAACAAACAGACTTGCTTGTTTAGCTAACCAAACTATCAGTCCTAGCTCACCATTATGAAAATCGAATTCAACAACGCCAATAATGTTTTAAATTCAACTTTTACTTTAAAAAGCAGCTCAAACATAGAACAGGTAGGAATGAACTATAGCCATTGAATTCTAATGTGCTAATATACTGTGGGTTATAGGGAAATAATGCACGCTCTAGCATGCCCTTCAAGCCAATCAGAAACAAGTATCCAACAATGCCATGGTATAAATATATTTTAGAGGCTATTTATACAGAAAATTGGTATAAAACTTGTATAAACTGTATTTATAATTATATGACAATATTTTAGGTTGACTATAATTCCATTACACAATTTCTGATACATCACATGACTTACTTTTATTTTCCTCTACTGCCATTAATTTGCAATTAGACTGGTTTTGGATTTCTCCCTGACCAAGATGGCTGCCATTATGGCATTTTTAAGGATTATGACATAGTCTCTCCAGTAATTTAATAGGATCTTAATGGCTTTAATTAAGATCATAGGGGATACTGAGATGTTTTATTTGTCCACTCTGGATAGATGACATTGCAGTTGATTTGCTGGAGAACTTCATGTTGGTTGAGCAAGAATGGCCCTCCTGAGCAACTTTAAGGAGAATTTCCATTGAAAGTGATTTTTAGTCCAGGACTATAGGCTTACTCTTTGTCCAGGAAACCATACCAAAAGGTCCGGAATGAGATCATTCTTTCAGCATTTCTGAGTGAGATCTTGGACATTCTCCTACCTGCAGTACTCTAGCCGGTTTTGGAAAGAGGGCGGGGCACAGGCAATCAAAACCGGGAAAAGAAAGACTCAATTAAACACTTGAAATTCTGGTAAAGATTATGGGGAATAACTACAGAAATGTTACTGTGGCCAAATAAATAATTTTTTATTCAGCTGTGGGTTTTTGATCACGTCTCTGCGCAATAATTAGAATATGCTACCAATGACTCAATGAGGCTGCCCAGTGTTCAGTCACATTAATTAGTTATGTTTGACAAGCTCAGAAAGTTTGTTATTATTACACCAGTAAATCCTTTATATGATCAGTAACACCCTATACTGTACTGTCTGTGTCTTATCTGATATACAAAGTTATCCTCATTCACTTTGTGGCAGACAAATACGTGCCATTATCAATATGAAACAATAGTCCTACATAGCCTAATGTATGGAGGGATAGAGTATGCACGTAGCTATTGATAACATGTATATAAAACAGAGAAACAAAAAACATAAACATATTTTTATCATAGGTTTGTCCAGGGGTGTTAAACATGCGACGATGTCATTCAGTGAGGTGAAACTAAATAAATCACTTGGCATTAGCATCTAATAATACATTAATATAGAGAGCATAAACTTACCTTTACAGGTATGTGGAGAGGAGACATGAAAACCTATGCTGCTGTGCTGCTGTCTTGATCAGTGTTCCTCTTCCCACCGCACTCCGATAAACTCCTTTGACTTAACCTGTACTTTGTCACTCTATTATGTTGTTGATTTATCACACAGTCTGGACGCTTTGGGGTAGATAGTTTTATTTCGGTGTCTTCCGCACACAAGAGCTCCAAAAAACGAGAAATTAAACTCCGCTTTCAATTCTTGGTCTTCCCCCTTCTTGGCACAAGCCTCGCTCGCCGCTTAATGCCAGGAACCATCCCCTTTGGCTTGAATCACTGCTTCACCTGATGGATCATCCTCACAAAGTAACGGTTTTACATCACGCGAGCGTTTGTACTTGTTTGACAATCCCGGGAAAATAAGACACGTCAATACAGCTCTAGGTCTCCTCAACATATATCACCCAGCACTAGAGTGAAAGTGAAGGGGTATGATAAAAGTGCCCGGTGTCGGAGGAAAAGTCCGATTTCCCACCGCCTCTGAAAACTCATATATGGTTTTCCTTTCTTTCCTCCTTGAAAGGCGTCGCGAACATCTCTGATTGCCCGTACTACATTACACATACACTAATAGTATTATAGGAAGTGTCTAATAGTAGGCGTGTGTGCATAGCGGCGGGAAGTAGGGATGCTGCACACCTGATAAATCACAATACAAAAATAATTAATATAAATATATATATACAGTACCAGTCAAAAGTTTGGACACACCTACTCATTCAAGGGTTTTTCTTTATTTTTACTATTTTCTACATTGTAGAATAATAGTGAAGACATCGAAACGATGAAATAACACATATGGAATAATGTAGTAACCAAAAAAGTGTTAAACAAATCAAAATATATTTTATTTTTGAGATTCTTCAAATAGCCACCCTTTGCCTTGATGACAGCTTTGCACACTCTTGGCATTCGCTCAACAAACTTCACCTGGAATGCTTTTCCAACAGTATTGAAGGAGCACTTGTTGGGTGCTTTTCCTTCACTCTGCGGTCCGACTCATCCCAAACCATCTCAATTTGGTTGAGGTCGGGGGATTGCAGAGGACAGGTCATCTGATGCAGCACTCCATCACTCTCCTTCTTGGTAAAATAGCCCTTACACAGCCTGGAGGTGTGTTGGGTCATTGTCCTGTTGAAAAACAAATGATAGTCCCACTAAGCCCAAAGATGGGATGGCATATCGCTGCAGAATGCTGTGGTAGCCATGCTGGTTAAGTGTGCCTTGAATTCTAAATAAATCACAGACAGTGTCACCAGCAAAGCACCCCCACACCATAACACTCCCTCCTCCATGCTTTACGGTGGGAAATACACATGCGGAGATCATCCGTTCACCCACACAGCGTCTCACAAAGACACAGTGGTTGGAACCAAAATTCTCACATCTGGACTCCAGACCAAAGGACACATTTCCACCGGTCTAATGTCCATTGCTCGTGTTTCTTGGACCAAGCAAGTCTCTTCTTATTATTGGTCTCCTTTAGTAGTGGTTTCTTTGCAGCAATTCGACCATGAAGGCCTAATTCACACAGTCTCCTCTGAACAGTTGATGTTGAGATGTGTCTGTTACTTGAACTCTGTAAAGCATTTATTTGGGATGCAATTTCTAAGGCTGGTAACTCTAATGAACTTATCCTATGCAGCAGAGGTAACTCTGGGTCTTCCATTCCTGTGGCGGTCCTCATGAGAGCCAGTTTCATCATAGCGCTCAATGGTTTTTCCGACAAAACTTGAAGAAACTTTCAAAGTACTTTACATTTTCCGTATTGACTGACCTTCATGTCTTAAAATAATGATGGACTGTTGTTTCTCTTTGCTTATTTGAGCTGTTCTTGCCATAATATGGACTTTATCTTTTACCAAATAGGGCTATCTTCTGTATACCCCCTATACCTTGTCACAACACAACTAATTGGCTCAAACGCATTAAGAAGGCACACCTGTTAATTGAAATGCATTCCAGGTGACTACCTCATGAAGCTGGTTGAGAGAATGCCAAGAGTGTGCAAAGCTGTCATCAATGCAAAGTGTGGCTATTTGAAGAATCTCCAATATAAAATATATTTTGATTTGTTTAACACTTTTTTGGTTACTACATGATTCCATGTGTGTTATTTCATAGTGTTGATGTCTTCACTATTATTCTACAATGTAAAAAAAAACAAAAATAAAGAAGAACCCTTGAATGAGTAGGTGTGTCCAAACCTTTGACTGGTAGTGTAAATGTTCACCTTCCAACAGGACAACGAGCCTAAGCACACAGCCAAGACAATGCAGGAGTGGCTTCGGGACAAGTCTCTGAATGTCCTTGAGAGGCCCAGCCAGAGCACGGACTTGAACCCGATCGAACATCTCTGGAGAGTCCTGAAAATAGCTGTGCAGCGACACTCCCCATCCAACCTGAAAGAGCTTGAGAGGATCTGCAGAGAAGAATGGGAGAAACTCCCCAAAGACAGGTGTGCCAAGCTTGTAGCATCATACCCAAGAAGACTCGAGGCTGTAATCGCTGCCAAAGGTGCTTCAACAAAGTACTGAGTAAAGGGTTTGAATACTTATGTAAATGTGACATTTCAGTTTTTTATAAAAATGTGCTTTGTCATTATGGGGTATTGTGTGTAGATTGATGAGGGGAAAAAAACTATTGAATACATTTTAGAATAAGGCTGGAACATAATAAAATGTGGAAAAAGTCGAGGGGTCTGAATACTTCGCGAATGCACTGTAAGCCACCTCCAACGTCCAACCCGGCCTCACAACCGTATTGGGTGGGCAAGCGGTTTACTGATGTCAACGTTGTGAACAGACTGCCCCATGGTGGCGGTGGGGTTATGGTATGGGCATGCATAAGCTACGGACAACGAACACAATTGCATTTTATCAATGGCAATTTGAATGCACAGAAATACCATGACGAGATCCTGACGGCCATTGTGAGGCCAATTTTTTTTAAGGTACAGTATATTTTCTTTTCTTTTTGGGGTCGGGGGACCCCTGGCGACCGGGGGCCCTAAGCAACCGCTTATGTTGCTTATGCCTGGAACTGGCCCTGGGTGGTAATGACTGTGTGGCGGTAATAACAGGGTAATGTTAAATTGCATTAGTGGGTGGAAATGCATATCTACAATATCATTGATCGCTATAAGACAGTAAAATACTGTGTCATTTGATAAGCAGTTTTGAGCAGGGGTATGCCCATTTTTTACAAAAGTTACACAAAAAGTCGCTACTTTCTGATGGAAATAACCTGGTAATCATCATTACAGACACAGTTTGTTTTAGTAATGAGTGTTGGTAATGACAACCACAACATAATGAAACGTATTCTTTCAAATAGAAGACAATCTAGATGAGTTATAGCCATTGCGGTAATGATGCAGAATTAAAATATTATCTTATCTTGACATATTCAAAGTGACTTTTCTTAAAGGTGGAAATATAATTTCATACACTCATACATGTGATATCCTTGTTCTCCACAGTCACTTCCCAGTTCGTGTGTGACTTCATGTGTAAAATGTAGAAAAACGCTATAATTAATCATTTTGTTCAGAGTGAAGGTTATGACGCAATACTGTGAGACGACAGTATTTTGTTTAAAAAAAGTAACAAATGGCTTATGCACATCAAATATTTATATCGTTATTTGACTCTTTTTCTAAACAGGTTCATAAAATCTTTGTAATACATAGCAGAATATCAAAAGTCTGAGTGTGAGACAAGGCAAAAACAGTTCAAAACAGTGAAATCCAGACATTAAATGCTTTAGAAAATAAACACAAAATTGAAATTGAAAGCTGAAAAATAATGTATAAGGTTATTTTAGTGTCTACTTAATATATGTAAAATAAAAAAATCCCAATATCATATATATATATTTTTTTTTATCTACCCCTGAAACACAAAAAAAGCCTATAGTTGCGAAATTGCCCTAATATGGTGTGAGTCAGTCACGGTTCAGACATAGCAACATAAACGAGGTGAAACGATGTGAGTCCTCACTCATAGCCTGGAGTTCCCATCGTCAACTGATGTACTCCGACATCTGGACAGGTATTTAATTACCAACAACACAGAAGGTTGTCTTGGACACGTCAGGAAACCATTTGGGGGTTCACCTAGTAAACATGATATGGATACAATAAAATATAGTGGGCTTGGCCTATAGAAACAGTATAGTTCATTCCTTTGAATTCATTTGACTATGGTTGTTATAGGAGCACTTAACATTAACTTGCCGTTACAGCCTACCCGTACTTACAGAGTCGTAACAGCAGTCACTGTTTTGTATTTACAGTACTTACTTTGTATTTTTACTATACTTTTCTTTACTCCTATATAATAGAGTAGTGACCAATAAACAGTTGTGTAAATACCAATTCTGATGAAAATAAATTGTTTATCATATGAGCTTTTCATTCTACATGAGAATTTTAACACATCTGAAATTCCCCCATTGCCTAAATTGCCTCATATCCCTAAATTTCCCAATCAATAGAGTGCAGTTTTGCAGCACAACCCACATTTTTATTGTATTACAAATATTCATTCCCACACCTGGGGTCTGCTCTAGCAGTGCTGGTGAAGGATCTTACTCAAGGGTACAGAAACCATGCATTCTGAGACATAAGTTGGTTTGGTATACAGAGCCAAGTCACTGTTGTTGTGAATGCACATGCACAGAATTACACGCTCATTGGAATTCTTTACAGCTCTCCAATGAAACATTGTGATACAAAAGACCCACATTTTTAGAGGTCCATATTTTCACTTTAATGGGCTGTTGTCAAACAAAAGTGCGCACTCTGTCGCACTGTACACTGTATGTGCTTAGACACTCAAGCCCGACATGCACATTCAGTCATGCACAACTGAACACAAACACATGCAATGCCCAGAGACCTACTAAGCACATAACGAGAGTGTGGGGAGAAAGTGTAGAGGAGGGGGAGCGTGAGACATTCCAAAGGCACATCTGACCCTAACACAAACAAACACCATCCCTGCTTTCAAAAGGAGCAGACTGACCAGGAGTTTATCAGTCTGCATGGGCACAAGGTTTATTTTGGGAAGATAAACAGAAATGTCATGTTTGCACCATTCATGTCAGTCTTTTGTGCCACAGTGAGAAATTCTTGAGTCCCATTTTCTCTGCTAACAATCCGTTCAAATGAGGAGCCAGCAACACAGTGGAGTGGATACCCATGATAGGGGTCACGGAATGTCAAATGATCACAGTACCTTGTCAATAAAATTAGTACAGCTCAAACTACTGTAGTTCCAAATGATGACCATATTCTATGCTCCTTGATCTGTTATGTCATCAAATACCGTCTTTGATTTACTATTGCAATATCAAGCATCGTATACTTTTTCATTGATAATAATCACACACTTCAGCCAATTGGAACCATTTCCCATATCATTACTGTTGAAGACCCAGCAGGTCACATTGACGCATCCAACCCAGTCTGACTCTGAGGACCAGATGGAATTTGCAGCAGACAGCGAAAAACTCTAAGTGATTCTACAGAACATTCTGGAGTTCAGATACAGCTGAACATTATGCCATCCTATGATGCTCCACTCCAGTGCATCTTTGGCAGAAACAGGAAGCTAGCAGGAAGCTGGGCCAGAGGGGGTCTGCAGATGTCTAATGGGTGACTGGCGTTTTAGCCATGTAGAGGCCTTCAAACTCAATAGTCAAACTTTCCAGAGAATCCTGCATCCCATTCTAGGCCAGGGGAGAGAAGCCAAACAGAAGTCGTAAGATCGTTTTTCATTGTTTGAACGACTGGCCTGCTCGCTCTGAAGCTGCTGAATAGTTTATCAAGGAGGAAAGTGGGTAGGAGAATTGTACAGGACAGGCATTGAAGGAGAGGAAAGGCTACATATTTCATCATGCAACACTACTACTCTAACAGGTCCATATGGTCTTAGATATACCTTTTTAATATGCACCTCAAAGTACAGAACGAGATCTAAAGGAACAGCAGGAATGGTGATTAAAGAGAAGAATCTCTGGCCCCCGGAGTTAGAATATCATTAATTCCTCTAGGTTGAAATATCACAGGACTATAGCCAGCCTCTCTGCAGCCAGCTTTGCTAAACCTAAACTACCAGCCGCAGAGTGGAGGGGAAAAAACACACGCTCCATCTCCACCACAGCTGAAAGTGGTTGACTGGAGCAAGCCCTTAGATTAGGCCGGGTCCCAGCCAAAGCCACACGCATCCCGATGACCTACATACAAGCTACGGTGGTTTCCGGCCCCTGCCTGGCCCTGTGAGCCTTTTTACCGCTAGCAGCTAGCACTGTCCGGCCCGGAGGAGAGGAAACCGCAAATGGACAAGGAGCGCAGGCTCATGTTACTCTTAATTACCCTTGCCTGGACATTGACATTGACCCGCAGCTGTTTAACTGCCCAGAGCTCCATCTCCACTATGATGAGTGACTGAGTGGCAGCCCTCAGGTGACTACTGTACCCAGTGGTTTACACAGACACACCCGCTTCCCAGCACAGGTCACCTCTCACCCTGGGAAGCCAGGGATTGGCCCTTTGACTAATCACCCTGTCAGACACCTGCCGTGGGCAACCAGTCGTCACCCCAGACTTGTAGCAACAGCCGAGGTGGGACAGTTTGGCTGGAGTAATAAGGTGAGTGAGGGAGCTGCTGGAAGGGTTTGGGGATTTTTAAATGGCAGCTGAACATCCCTGAAGAGGGAACAGGATTGCGTAGGTCACCTGGATGAGTCAGAGCACGTGCTAGGGAACACACGCAGCTGCCAGTCACTAGCTCTAGGTCTGTTTCAGCGGAGGAAATTACAGGCCTCCGACAGAGGCTGTAGTTAGGCAGATATTTTGAGAAGTATGGGGGAACAGTGTCAGTAGAAGCGGCCATGTAATTTGGTCCTCTGCTGTTTGTCATTTCAAGAACAAGTGACGCAACACTCCAGCTGTGGCTGTTCTTGTTACTTAACATCACTGGTGTCCAAACTCCTTTCCCTATGAACAACTTTTTCCTCAAGATGGAAGTTGAAAAGCTGATAGCATTCATTGCATCAGAAGATAATGAAAAAACCTATCTAGGAGAACATGTTCCTTCAACAACTAGCTTTCCAAGCATGTAAAATAATGAGTGTCGTGTTTTACATTAGAATCTCGAGAGCAGATAAGAACAAGCGGTAATGATTTTATTCAGAGAGAACTCTGGGTCTTGGAAAAAACTTTACCATGTGGGTTTTTTTAAGTAACCCCTCCCCTGTCCCTACACTGAAAAAAATAAAGGTTCTTAAATGGTTCTTCCTCAGCTCTTAAGGTTCCTTGGAGAACTCTTACCTGATAAGGAAAACTCCACTCAAAAACAATATGTTGGTATTTTTTTTCATTAGTTGACTGTTGATACAGTCCCAAAATGTTTTGCATGTCAGCAGTCAAGTTTTCAAGATATTGGACTTTCAAGAAGCAAATTGTCAACGGCCACATCATCATGATGATTCAAAATGCAGTGGTGTAAAAGAAGGTCAGTGTTGGTATTAATAACCAGAGTTGAACCAAAACCTAGCCCATCATTATCATATTTCCCAGCATGCTCTATTGCAGGTTGATTTTTAGAATTGTATGTTTCAATATACAGTGGGGAGAACAAGTATTTGATACACTGCCGATTTTGCAGGTTTTCCTACTTACAAAGCATGTAGAGGTCTGTAATTTTTATCATAGGTACACTTCAACTGTGAGAGACGGAATCTAAAACAAAAATCCAGAAAATCACATTGTATGATTTTTAAGTAATTAATTTGCATTTTATTGCATGACATAAGTATTTGATCACCTACCAACCAGTAAGAATTCCGGCTCTCACAGACCTGTTCGTTTTTTCTTTAAGAAGCCCTCCTGTTCTCCACTCATTACCTGTATTAACTGCACCTGTTTGAACTCGTTACCTGTATAAAAGACACCTGTCCACACACTCAATCAAACCGACTCCAACCTCTCCACAATGGCCAAGACCAGAGAGCTGTGTAAGGACATCAGGGATAAAATTGTAGACCTGCACAAGGCTGGGATGGGCTACAGGACAATAGGCAAGCAGCTTGGTGAGAAGGCAACAACTGTTGGCGCAATTATTAGAAAATGGAAGAAGTTCAAGATGACGGTCAATCACCCTGGGTCTGGGGCTCCATGCAAGATCTCACCTCGTGGGGCATCAATGATCATGAGGAAGGTGAGGGATCAGCCCAGAACTACACGGCAGGACCTGGTCAATGACCTGAAGAGAGCTGGGACCACAGTCTCAAAGAAAACCATTAGTAACACACTACGCCGTCATGGATTAAAATCCTGCAGCGCACGCAAGGTCCCCCTGCTCAAGCCAGCGCATGTCCAGGCCCATCTGAAGTTTGCCAATGACCATCTGGATGATCCAGAGGAGGAATGGGAGAAGGTAATGTGGTCTGATGAGACAAAAATAGAGCTTTTTGGTCTAAACTCCACTCGCCGTGTTTGCAGGAAGAAGAAGGATGAGTACAACCCCAAGAACACCATCCCAACCGTGAAGCATGGAGGTGGAAACATCATTCTTTGGGGATGCTTTTCTGCAAAGGGGACAGGACGACTGCACCGTATTGAGGGGAGGATGGATGGGGCCATGTATCGCGAGATCTTGGCCAACAACCTCCTTCCCTCAGTAAGAGCATTGAAGATGGGTCGTGGCTGGGTCTTCCAGCATGACAACGACCCGAAACACACAGCCAGGGCAACTAAGGAGT
The DNA here is from genome assembly GCF_020615455.1 of Coregonus clupeaformis. NCBI lineage: Eukaryota > Metazoa > Chordata > Actinopteri > Salmoniformes > Salmonidae > Coregonus > Coregonus clupeaformis. The sequence continues at coordinate 45,739,607 of NC_059197.1, forward strand.
GGCTCCGTAAGAAGCATCTCAAGGTCCTGGAGTGGCCTAGCCAGTCTCCAGACCTGAACCCAATAGAAAATCTTTGGAGGGAGCTGAAAGTCCGTATTGCCCAGCGACAGCCCCGAAACCTGAAGGATCTGGAGAAGGTCTGTATGGAGGAGTGGGCCAAAATCCCTGCTGCAGTGTGTGCAAAACTGGTCAAGACCTACAGGAAACGTATGATCTCTGTAATTGCAAACAAAGGTTTCTGTACCAAATATTAAGTTCTGCTTTTCTGATGTATCAAATACTTATGTCATGCAATAAAATGAAAATGAATTACTTAAAAATCATACAATGTGATTTTCTGGATAAAAATTACAGACCTCTACATGCTTTGTAAGTAGGAAAACCTGCAAAATCGGCAGTGTATCAAATACTTGTTATCCCCACTGTATATGTTTCTGCGTGTACATTGATGGACTAATTAATCTTATAAATGTATCTAAACAATCTGTTACTTGGACTTAGTGCACCCGTTACTGAAATGGTTGTTCCAGTTGAGATGTTTAAGGCAGTCTCACATCTTAGTCTTCCCAACCCTGGCAGTCATTCTGAATGCAGGTTGCGAGGGATAAAAAAATTCCAAATGATGGATATCCCCACTTTGTCTGAATAGGAATTACACATCACTTTGCGAGCCAGCATAATGTGACATGCAGGCCTGATGTGGCCTGTAAACTATGAGTTTCAGGCCACTGTGTTAGGCTAAAACCAGGCCCTCAAAAGAAGGCCTCATAAAATATGTATTGTATTGTCTTAAAGAATTACATTCACTTAGGATCTCACTTGGTGAAAGCCACAGAACTGAAAATGAATGAATGCAACAACCATGTCTCTGTCACAGTCATAGGTGGTACTGTTAACTCTAAAATTCACTCGAAATGCAACCTGGGAAATATTCCAATATGGTTTAAAACTCTTCAGCAGGGCTTTTCAATTCCGGTCCTGAAGAGCCAAAACATTTCTCGTTATGGATTTTTGTAGAGTTCTTCAAAGAACCATCACATTTATGGTTCTTCAGAGACCCTAAAATGGTTCCCTATGGCATCGCTCTCAAGAATCTTATTTGGTTCCACTTGCATCTTTATTTCTAAGAGTGTAATGCACACACAGGCTTTCCCAGACAGTTTCAGCTTTTGTGCGGCTCATACTGTAGCGGTGACACTATATTTTGACAGTGAGCAGGGTAACTGACACAGGGCCCATCGACTCCAGGCCTGAGCATGCAGTGACCAGACCAACAACAGGAAATGGTCGTAGCCTTTTGGCCTAGAAAACAGTCCCCCAACATCCTGCCCCGTGCATCTTGTGACTAGAAGATGACGCTCACCGTCCAGCAGTGTGTTGCCAAGGACCCCCAAGGTCAGCAAAATCACCCCTTTGCTCTCCCTTTCACCCGTTGCTATGACAACAGGGGTATAGGAAGTGCTTTGCCAATTGTGTTCTATTGCCACAGCTGGTGGCAGTTACAATGTTTGCACCCCTGTCCTCAAAACCCCCTCTCTCCTCTACCTCAAGACCCTCAGATTTTTAAATGGTGTCTGAAAATGTAGGAGTTGAGGGCGCCATTGGGGGATCATCCCACATGGGATCCAAACCTCAAGGAGGATAAATCTACACATTAGCAACTGGGGGGAGACCCCACACACACTGTCACATCCTCTAGCGTGAGACTGGAGAGAGGATGGGAGAGATGGAAGAGAAGAGAGAGGAAGAGAGGGAGGAGGGGAAGGAATTGGGTGAGAGCGATTGAGAAGGAGAGAACAGATTTGAGAGTGTAGAAGAAAGATCTAGAGACTAAGCGAAAGACAGAGAGACAGAAAGATAGTGACAGACAGATTAGTGAAGGCTGAGCTTATCAACATGGCTTAACTGTGTCTCCAAACTATTTTGCACATCATCTCTTTCCTTTGTCTCTCAGTTCCAATGTACAGGAACTCAATGGGAAAGTACATCAGAAGTACTGAATCATTAGTGATACTTCTGACTCACACACACACACACCTTCCTGCCAATGGCACACCGTATGCTTAGAATGAACATTAAGCTGTGTCCTTTATAGGGTCTCTTTGGGGAAAAGAGAGGGCTGTGGTAGAACATTCTAACTGTGTCTCTAATTCGGCAGATGACATCACCCTCTGATGTCATACAAGGACGAATAAGAACCCAATGCTCTGATTACTACTCTCACTATGCAGGGATCCTGGCTCCATCTCACCAGATATGGGAACATTGGGATGAAGAAACAGAGAGAGAGAAAGGGATACCGACAGAGAGATAGAAACTCATGACAGATGTTGGAGTCTGGGAGATCAAGACGGTCTGCAGTCGTGGTTGCTAATCGCTGAGACAGCAATAACCCATCAGACAATAGGAGAGCCCCTAAAGGAGAAGTCATGTATTATTATATATTATAAACTGGGTGGTTCGAGCTCTGAATGCTGATTGGCTGACAGCCGTATACCACGGGTTTGTTAAAGCATTTATTTTCACTGCCCTAATTACGTTGGTAACCAGTTTATAATAGCAATAAGGCACTCCGCGTTGCGTCGTGCTTAAGAACAGCCCTTAGCCGTGGTATATTTGCCATATACCACAAACCCCCGAGTGCCTTATTGCTTAAATATACCATGTAGCAGACACTTATATCCAAAGCGACTAATAGTCATGCGTACAAACATTATTTGTTTAGGTGGCCCACAGCGGGAATCAAACCCACGATCGTGGCATTGCAAGCGACATGCTCTACCACAGGGATGTGTGACTGCCTACATCATGATAGAGAAAGGGCTAAAAGACCCAGAGGAGATCAGGAAAAGGGACATTTATTTTCATGATGTGGTGAATACACACTAATTGAATACAGCAGGCTCCACTAACGGGAGGCGGGCCCTCCATTTAAGCCCCACTAAGTGGCAGACATTCCCTAACTGTTTGTCACCCTCTTTCCTGGCACTGGCCATATACTATGTGTGTCTGTGTGTGTGTTTCTCTCTGGGGGTGGGCTGGAAAAACATTTTGTCCACGCTGCAGACGGCTATATCAGTCCGCTAATAAGGGACTATTAAAGGCCCAGTGCACTACTTTTGTAAAAAAATAATCATCTCAAATGTTATTCTGATTTCTCAGGGAGTGCTGCAGCACCCCTACTTCCCGCTGCTATGTCTCTGTCTGTGTGTGTGTGTGTGTGTGTGTGTGTGTGTGTGTGTGTGTGTGTGTGTGTGTGTGTGTCTGGAGCAAGTCAAGTGGTATTTGCTGCATAAGCACGGTTCCTGTTCTCACTGTGGAAATAGTAGGGTATGAGTTGGTTTTGAGTTGGTTAGGATGTGTGTGTGTCTGAGCGACTGTTTATAATACTGTATATGATGATGTGTCTGGGAAGCTATTTATGTAAATATCTCTGTAGCCTACTAGGATGTGTTGTTTAGTCTGGAATGTGTGTACTTCATGAGTGTCTGAGAGAGAGAGAGAGCGAGAGCGAGAGAGAGAGAGAGAGAGAGAGAGAGAGAGAGACAGACAAAGACAGAGAAGAGTTTGTTACAATACACTGACTCATTGTCTCCCTGTTCATAAGACCTTTGTCAGCACACCTTTAAAGTCCTCTTGTCTTTCTCCCTGCGGTGGATCTTCTCTATACCTCCACAGCCGTGGTGAACGACCAACTCTGAGCCTCTGGCCTGGGTAGACTCGTCTGGTTTCAGTGGGCCCTTACAGCGCAAACCACAAAATGATTCAGCCAAAAGAAATTGTCAGACGAAGCTCCATCCCTCCAGGTGAAGGGAAATAAAAGCCAGCCCTTAGATGACTTCAGTTACCTAACATGGTCATATCCATATAGAGAGCTAGTCACGTTCAAACCAGCGGTACTACCTTTGAACAGTAAACATTGATTATTCATATAAGGCTGATTCAAAATCATCTTCGAGTTGCGCAATGTATGTAGCCGCATTTGACCTCATGACTGTGCCACAGTGTCAACATGCCATCTTGCCTGCAATGAATCATCCATTATGTCTGCTCCATTATCTATTACGCATCTGTTCCCTGAGGCAGGCTCACCATGGGAATGTCTCTGATGGTAATGAGAGAGTACAGTTGCTTCTCACGACCCCCAGGTAAACTCCCAGGTATCTCTGTTTTCATTGGCTCAAATGAAATAGCTCAATAGTTCGACGTGGTTTGTAATCATCGCTGGCAAATTACAAAGTGTCTACACCACTCATGTCTCGATCCAGAGTATTTCCCAGTTTGTGTCTGAGTGGTGTGACTGACATGTGTCTGGGAGAAGACGTCAAGAGAGGAGGAGGAGGAGGAGAAGCTTTAAGAGTAGAGGGTGCCAGCGTTTCATAGGCCTAATTTCACCTTACATGAAAGTATTACCACAGTTTCCACATTACCGGTATACCCATAAGAATGAAATACTGACTGTAGTAAAAATGTGCATGTCTTCAACTTTTTTCTCTGTCGGTACGCACATCGTTGTTTGCCTAACGGTTAATTACATATTTGAATCGGCACCAAAACATTCCTAAACACTGATGATTGTATCTCGCAATAACACAATAGGGTATTTTTGCCAAAAGTCCAAGTTGTTTAGTTTCAGCACAACTGAAATGACCTTAAACAGCTTAACTTCCCTCAGGTTTGACATCAAACTGAAGAGTCCTACCCCGGAGGTGAATAGCTGCTCGCTTGAGAACACCTCTCTCCCATTCCCCTAATGTCATAAATACAGTTAATTGCCTGTAAAGTTTACCACACACATCGACTTGGCTGCCACGAGGAATACCACACAGATTTCACCTGGCTTTAACTCGCAGTATGCCCTGATTGGTCTGTTGTCCTGGCAAGGGAGGTTTAGAGATGAACAGCCATCAAGGGCCATTTGGTCTTCATCTCAAGGTAACAATAGGTTATAAACTTATCCCTGACGTAACACGGAGACCATTTAGCATACAGTGTGCATTATTTGTTATGGCACTCTATCATAGAATGGAAGTGCCAAATGAAGAGGTTGGGAGATCATACAGTACATAGTATGTACTGTACCTTTTCATACAGGCGTAGCCTCATATTTAACTTGGATACTGTTAAATAGACTTAATACCCGTACACAACACTTTACCATCATCGACTCAGTTGGAAGAGAATGGCACTTGCCATGCCAGGATTGTGGGTTCGATTCCCGGTGCCCATACATAAAATGTATGCATGCATGACTAAGTCGCTTTGAATTAAAGCATCTGCTAAATGGCATATATTGTTATTATTTTATTAACATTACCTAACATATCTTATATCTTGTCAATCTTGTTTTATGCTTGAGAGGTTCTCATGGCCTCAGAGGGATGAACGACGGATAAAATACTTATAAACATGTATAAACCCATCAACGCTTTGCCCAACATATTTCTTTGCCCAACATATTTCTTTGCCCAACATATTTCTTTGCCAAACATATTTCTTTCCACAACATATTTCTTTTTTTAATTTCTTTTTTCTTATTTTTTATTTTTTGGGGGGGATGGATCAACATATTTCTTTGCCCAACATATTTCTTTCCCCAACATATTTCTTTCCCTCCTCCACACGTTCCTTCTAGCATCATCCTGCTCTCAGTTTTCCATCACACATTCACAAATAAGAATCATCAGTGAAATAGAGCCACATACCAGGAAGTGTTTGGAGGAAAATAGGGGTCAAAGGACATGGTGTAGTCTAGCCATCTCACCATCTCCTAAATCATCTGACAAAAGTATTTTTCATTTCATGGCCATTTTATCATTCTCAAGGCCGCTTTTTATAAGCATCTTCCACTCCAACCCATCCCCCTCTCCGTTTTGCCTTTTTAAGTGCGACTGGTCATGGCCGACGGTCCAAAATACCACCAGACTTCCCATTTATAGGCACAGGGGCCAACGAAAGAATGAGAGAAAGAACGAGAAAATAGGGGGAAGTGCAGAAAAAAAGAGAAGTGGAGGTCGGTTGGTGTCGTGGGAACTGGGAACAGAGTCTGGATCGCAAAAACTTCGGCCCTCCAGAGGATTCACAACTGCTTTCAATTTTAGTCGGGGTCACTCGGATTTCAGTCCCCTTTTCTGCCAAGATATCATCCCCCCCTTTAGGACCTCCTCTCCATGCTCTTGAGAGTCAAAGTCATGACATCATACTTAGTGGAGAAGGATTCTTTCCTATTTCACCTCACTACTTTCTTTCTCTCGCTTTTCCCCTCCCTTTGTCTTCCCTCCCTTTTTGTCTCACTCATTTATATCACACCAGAACCTCTCTCTCTTACTCACTCGTTCCTTTGATAAATCCTTCCCTCTCGCTTTCTCTCCTCTGTTCCTCGTCTCTGGCATGGCTGATTTGGGGTCAGTTCCTTTGGGTGGCTCTGTGGCGTTTTAGGGCTCTGTCATTATCCTGCTAAAGACATGGTGATGGGTGGGAGAGGGCTGGAGGGGATGGGGAGTACCCGAGTTGAGGGACACCTCCTTAGGGAGATGAACTGGCCCACGGTTGGAGGTCCTACCCTGCTGGAGTGGGGGAGAGGGTATGCCACTCCCCCCTTCCCGAAAAGGGGCTCTACCAGGAGGAGTGTGAGGACAGACTGAGGTGTCCCTCGGCATGAAGAGCTTACAAACACACATACACGCACACAAACTCACTCACTTTTACTTGCCATAATACCAAACAGACAAACCCCCTCCTTCACGCATTCAAACACACCATCTATGACTTCCTGACACACAAACTCCAACACACACACACAAGTCTGAATGTGTGTTGGAGAAGGGGTAAATGGGGGAATCACACTCCCACTCATGCCCCAGGAATGCAGAGCATCCCTCAAATCTGTGAGGCAGCTGTTGAGGGGTGGAGGTGTACAGGGGGTGGGGGGTTGGGGGGTGAAGAGGAGGAGAGGTGGTGTCATGCTAAATAAGCACAATTACACCAACACTGGATGGAAAACAGATGACCACAGGCACTGACAACATCACCAAGAGAGGTTACCAAGGCCAGGGTACACATCGGGCCAAACAAAGCCCTGCATTGTGCACACCACTGGAACTGCAGGAGGAGAGTTATAGGTTATGGGCCTGGGAGCACGCTGTGGAGAGAAGAGAAGGATTAGACTGTAGAAGCAGGGCTGACAGTGTCCTATGGATTTACCTTGGACAGTCAGTGAGAGTTATAGGGGTGGACAGTGTCCAGTGTATCTGCTTTCAGACAGTGAGGGTTATAGGCGCTCTATAAACATTATCCCCCATGCTGCGCTGTTGGAGTTCTGCTCTTGAAGACCCAACATCCTTATCGCTAACACTCCCCTCTACTTTCTCTGTGGTTTCTCTATCTATCCCCCTTTCCTCCCACCATCCTCTTTGACCAACAGTTATCTCAACGTTTTGTGTCAGAGCCAGGTCACAACTGAAATGATCATTCTGTTTGACTGTTTATGGAAATGAATTTGAATCTCATTGACTAATAATGAGTGTGTGTGTGTGTGTGTGTGTGTGTGTGTATATGCGTGCGTGGGAGGAGAGGGTGGATTTACATGGTTGGGAAATGAGCTAATCATTTGGTCTTTAGGGCCTCATTTTAGAGCTCAGCGAAAGCAGAGCACTTTAGTACCCAAGGACACAACGTCAAGGAGGCCAGCTGCTTCATATTCAGCCTCTTCAGCAGAAAGGAACGGGAGAGGAAGGTGAACATTACACTGGGGCTCTATCTCAATTTGTCTTTCTGTGGTTCCTCGCATCCTATCGCCGCCGCCTCCTTTTCAACCGTATTTGAGGAGAAGATCCAAAGTCCCTCCCTCCCCTTGTACCACCTTCTCCAATGGATTTTGACGAGGCGAGGAGATAGGGTGCAAGGAATCGAGAAAAATGAATTGAAAAAGAGCCAGCAACACAACACCAAACCCTGCATGACCACACCCACTCCACAGCCTCTGTATGTGGCTGGCTACCTACTTTATCACTAACCATTTCCCAGGCCTGGAACCAATTCATTCCGAATTAAGTTTGCTCAATTAGCTAGGTCATTTTAGAATCGTGCGGAATGAAAATGTTCAGCCGATTCCTGTGTTTCATTACAAAAACGACCCACCCCGTCAAGATAACCTCTTAGTTTATCTCGAGCCTTTTTGCATGGCGATGAAATGTGCAAAGTGATACATTGACAGTGAAATACAAATGGCAGTTGAGAACCTACATTACTATGATCATTTTGAATAGGATGTTTTGATTTAGAAAAAAACTTCACTCACTGAAATTCCATAACTAGTGTTGAAGAAAACATTTGAGTCCTATGCATAAAATGTACTCATAGGATCAGTTTAAGGAGTGCCCACAAAGATCAGTCTAGTTTCTTCACTAAGATACTGAGTATGTATCATGGTCACTTCTGCCCTCTAGAGGTAAGAAAAAAAACACTCCAGCCTTGTCCTCTCCAATCTCAAGCAATACAAATGCAGCTGGGAGTGAGTTGACAAACCGTTGACATTAAGAAAAATAACATACCTTTTACCTAGGGCGCTTTTAGTTGTCCACTGTTGTTTTACCATCTTAAATGTATCTATTTACTACTTATTTATAAATGTATGTTTTATTCTCTAATTTCTTTATGTATGTGAAGCACTTTGCACTGTAAAAAAATGTGCTATATAAATAGAGATTCAGCAATCAAAAAGTACCAGTATATTTTATTTATTAAACACATTCAGTAGTTAATAAAGAGGATGCAGTGTTGACGTCATCCATCTCACTGCTGAGTTACAGGTAGAACAGGATAGTGTTTGGTATTAGTGTAATCATGAAAATAACAGTTGTGTCATCCATGTCATGTTTATCATGTTTAAGATTTAAATGATGTGCTCCCCTCTTAAATTGTAAGTAAAATGTTACATTAAATATTTTATTCATTCATTAAATTGACTTCATTATATTTTGTTTTAAAAGGCAATCCTGCCACTGAATATAGGTGTACAAAATAACATCTCACAGTTAACAGTGCACATAGTATAGTAGTTCGTTCATTAACTAAAGCGAAGTTTACAAAAGTGTTTTAAAACCCCATTCAGGGGAGGTTTCCCGGACACATTGATGTGCCTAATCCTGGACTAAAAAACATTTTAATGGAGATTCTCCTTTGAGTTTTTCTCCAAGATTAGGCTTAATCTGTGTCTGGGAGACTGCCCGTCAAAGTTTCAGCCTTTTAAATAAACAAAAGTAATGACAGCAGCAGAAATTCCCTATGATCTGAAAAAGTCAAGCACAGTCTAAATCACTCACCAAAACCTGGCCTAAACACCTCTCAGGTGTGCATGTATTAGCAATTTACCTATCATTTTAATCTACGTAATTAGTATAGTGGCTATTTGGACAAAAAAACACAATTAACAAATGAACAACTTCCCATCGTATATGAATACATCCCTTGACAACCAGCAGATGCAGGCATTCCGTGTCAGTGATATTTGGAATGGAAAGTGACGTAAGGTGACTGTGGCTCCATGGAGCTACACAGGAGCAGGGGGGGCTCCCTCCTTATGGTGCGGTGCCCACTTTGGGGAGCGCTTCCTCGGGCAGCTGCTCCTCAAACAGCTCCTCGTAGGGCAGCAGGTCTTCCTTGTCACTGAGGCGGCGGTGGCCACGCTGCAGCCTGGAGCACCGGAAGGTGAAGAGGATCAGACCCACCAGGATCAGGGCTGAAATCACAACCAGCGAAGCCACCAGGAAGAACCCTGGAGGGGAAGGAGGGAGGCATTTACTCCCATACTTATTTATTTGGACAGTGAAACTAAAACTTAATTTGGCTCTATACTTTAGCATTTTGGATTTGAGATCAAAATGTTTCATATGAGGCAATAGCACATTACTTTTATTTGAGGGTATTTTCATAAATATGTTTCACCGTTTAGAAATGAAATCATTAAGGCGCTATAAGTATTTGGACAAATTGAACTGTGTGTATTAAAGTAGTCAAAAGTGTAGTATTTGGTCCCATATTCTTAGAACGCAATGACTAGATCAAATTTGTGACTCTACAAACGTATTGGATGCATTTGCAGTTTGTTTTGGTTGTGTTGCAGATTACGTTGTGCCCAATAGAATTTAATGGTAAGAAATTCTGGTCATAACTAGTCTTCCACCGTTTAAGCTAGAAACACCATTCAAACTTTTAAAAAATGTGCAGACCGGTCTGAAATAGGTTGCTTGTATACAGCTTTTTGCTGAGAATGACAGTTTGTGCGGCCATTTTGTTACCAAACTTTGCATCGGCACTGTTCAAGTAAATTTGTTTTTGTAACATTTTCAGTGGAAATTGTTAAAACTAGTCCTTGTGCAGAGTTGTGTGGTTTGTTTAACTTTGCAATCATTGTTTGTTTTTTTACATACATCTTAAAGTGAAAAATAGGAGTCTCTGAATCACTCTGTTACCATGGAATTGCCCAAATGAGTCACAAACTTGATGTAGTCATTGATATGGGACCAAATACCAAACTTTTGACTACTTTAATACAGATTTGTCCAAATACTTATGACACCTTCAAATGATACAAGATACATAGTGCTTTCATTTCTAAACGGTAAAACAGATATGAAAATAGCCTCATGAAAAGGTGACATTCTGTCTGTACTGTCACTGAAACATTTTCTCTCAAATCCATAATGCTGGAGTACAGAGCCAAATTAAAAGTTGCAGCTTCACTGTCCAAATAAAGGAGTAAAGGAGTGTACACAACATTAAGAACACCTGCTCTTCCCATGACTGACTGACCAGGTGAATCCAGGTGAAAGCTATGATCCCTTATGGATGTAAAATCCACTTCAATCAGTGTAGATGTAGGGGAGGAGACAGGTTAAAGAAGGATTTTTAAGCCTTGAGACAATTGAGTCATGGATTGTGTGTGTGTCATTCAGAGACTGAATGGGCAAGACAAAATATTTAAGTGGCATTCAACAGGGTATGGTAGTAGGTGCAAGGCGCACCAGTTTGTGTCAAGAACTGCAACGCTGCTGGGTTTTTCACACGCAACAGTTTCTCGTGTGTATCAAGAATGGTCCACGACCCAAATGACATCCAGCCAACTTGACACAACTGTGGGAAGCATTGGAGTCAACATTGGCCAGCATCCCTGTGGAACGCTTTCGACACCTTGTAGGGTGCATGCCCTGACGAATTGAGGCTGTTCTGAGGGCAAAGGGGGGTGCAACTCAATTAGGAAGGCGTTGGTGTTCCTAATGTTTTGTACACTGTGTATATTCTCAGTGAATCTTTCAGTTGTTCATGATCACTCTTTGGTTCACATCACATGGTGTTATTTCTAACAGTCTCATTTATCAATGAGACCAACTCAGTGGCTTGTGATTAGTGTCCGCCCTGAGATTGGAAGGTTAGGTGTTCGATGCCCGGCCGAGACATACCAAAGACTGTAAAAATGGGACCTGATGAGTCTCTGCTTGGCACTCAGGATTAAGGAGATCGGAGGGCTTGACCGCCAATCTAGTTCCGTGTAGCTCAGTTGGTAGAGCATGGCGATTGCAATGCCAGGGTTGTGGGTTCGATATATATATAAATATATATATATATAAATAAATAAATAAATAAATAACGCATTGTCCAGGGGGTGTACTTGTACCTCAAGATGCCTCACACTGCAGAAACAGGAGATAGGCTCCTGTTCCTATGAGCCATTCCGGCTCGCACAAGCCAAGTTCATATACTACCCAAAACAAACTTTAAATAAAAACCTATAGACTCTCCTGAAGCTGTATTCAGAACTGTTAAGTGTTGCCATATCACACCCACTGGAACATGACCCTTTAAACCTCTCAGCCAGCCTAGAACCTAAGGAAGGTTAGCTTACCTGGTGTCATGCGGTTATGGCCATTGTGTTGCCCTTGTTCGCCTGTGAAAATAATGGAATCAGAAAATAAACATATCACTATATCCACTTCAAAAGAAAGTCAATACATGTTAGAAACACCTTTGGCAGCAACGATTACAGCTGTGAGTCTTCTTGGGCAAGTCTCATAAAGAGCTTTGCACATCTGTATTGTTGAATATTTGCCCATTATTATTTTCAAAATTCTTCAAGCTCTGTCAAGGTGTTGGGGATCATCGCTAGACAGCAATTTTTAAGTCTTGCCATAGATTTTTAAGCAGAGTTAAATCAAAAACTAACTTCGCCACTCAGCAACATTCACGGTCTTCTTGGTAAATAACTTGTGTAAATTTGGTCTTGTGTTGTAGGTTATTGTTCTGCTGAAAGGTGAATTCCTCTCCCAGTGTCTGGTGTAAAGCAGACTGAAGCAGGTTTCCTCTAGGATTTTGCATGTGCTTAGCTCTATCCCGTTTCTTTTCATCCTGAAAAACTCCCCAGTCTTTGCCGACGTCAAGGATACCCTTACCATGATGCAGCCACCACCATGCTTCAAAATAAGGCGGCAGTTACTTTGTGATGTGTTGGATTTGATCCAAACAGAAGGCTTTGCATTTAGGCCAAAAAGTGTATTCCTTAGCAACATTGTTTTGCAGTATTATTGTAGTGCCTTATCTTGGAATAATTTGTATTCTTCTTTTCATTCTGTCATTATTGTGGCGTAACAACAATGTTGTCAGTTCTCCCTTCACAGCCATTGAACTCTGTAGCGGTTTTAAAATTGGCCTCATGGTGACATTTCCTTCCTGTCTGGCAGCTCAGTTAAGAAGTACGACCATCTTTGTTGTGTCTGGGTGATTTAATACATAATCCACACCATAATGATTAACTTGACCATGCTTAAAATAGCTATTCGATGTCTGATTTCTTATTGTTACCCAACTAACAAATCACTGCCCTTCTTTATGAAGCTATCGAAAAGCTCCATGGTTTTTGTAGTTGAATCTGTGCTTGAAAATCAATACTTGACTGAGGGACCTTACAGATGTATGTATGGCAGACAGAGGAAGGGGTAGTCATTAAAAAATCATGTCAACCCCTATTATTTCACACAGAGTGAGTCAATATAACTTACTATGTGATTTGTTAAGCCAAATTGCACTCCTTAACTAACTTAGGCTTGCCTAAACAAAAGGGGTGAATATTTTATACAATTTTTTACCCCTTTTTGTCCCCAATTTCGTGATATCAAATTGGTAGTTACAGTCTTGTCCCATCACTGGAACTCCCGTACGGACTCGGGAGAGGCGAAGGTCGAGAGCCATGCGTCCTCCAAAATACGACCCTGCCAAGTCACACTGCTTCTTGACACACTGCATGCTTAACCCGGAAGCCTGGTGGCCGAAGTCAGCATGAATGCGCCCGGCCGCCACAAAGAGTCGCTAGTGCGCGATGGGACAAGGACATCCCAGCCGGCCCAACCCTCCCCTAACCCGGACGACGCTGGGCCAATTGTGTGCCACCTCATGGGTCTTCCGGTCGCGGACGGCTGCGAAACAGCCTGGGATCGAACCCGGATCTGTCATGACACCTCTAGCACTGCGGTGCAGTGCCTTAGACCGCTGCGCCATTCGGGAGGCCGCAAACAACTATATTTTAGTTATTTTATTTGTATTCATTTGTTCTTTTCACTTTGACATTCTGGAGCATTTTGTGTAGATCAATAACTAAATCCATTTCAATCCCACTTTGTAACGCAACAAAAACATTTTTTAAATCCAATGTGGGTGAATACTTCCGATACCCACTATATTTAACTTCCCCCAGGCTTTTGAACTCCATGAGAAGCCTGAGGCTAACTTAATCACTCCCATAACCAGACAATTTATAATCTCATCCTATTTGTCAGATCACTGAAATGCAGTCCATCCTTACCGTCCACTCCAGTGCACCGGGCCATGCATTCGTCCAGTGTGCCGTAGCGGTTATCATTTCCCTGGCAGCCACCGTAGATGAAAGACTTGCAGGAGCTAGTGCTACGGTCAAAGTAGTACATACTGAAGGCAGCGCGGCAAGGGCCTGCGTCTGAGGGCACCATGCAAGCATCTGTGGAGGAAAGGAGGACCAGGGGACAATCAGAACTGATCTCAAACCTGCAGACCTGTGAAAAAGGCTATCACATCAGGAAGGACATGTTTGAGACTGATCCCTGAACAGGTAACTACACCATGCAGGGGGAATGGTTTACACTGAACATCAACCTAAAGGAGCTAGCCAAAAGCCATACTGCAGAAATATGTCCTCTATCCAGTTACCTTTATGTTCAATGCTCTTGTCATCTGTAGGTTTGTCTATATCAGATCCTTTCCTTCCCTTAGAGCCAGGGATGACGGTCACTGGAGAGATATAAAATAAGTCAATGTAAGAGAGAGAGGGGTTGCTGGGTGGGGAGGCCTGTTGGGGTTGGTGGGAGGTGAGAAGTGTCAGGTAATAATGGGAGGAGGTGATAGAGGGGGAGGGTGAAGAGCACCTGTGCAGGTGGCGAGGCACCTCTCGGCAGTATCGTAGTTGTTCTTGTTGCCAAGGCAGCCTCCGTAGATGAAGGGCAGGCAGGTGCCGGTGGAGCTGTCGAAGTAGTAGTGGCGATGGGAGGCGCGGCATGGCCCTGTTTCTGGACTGGCCTGGCACATCTCTAATTGGACAGGAGAAAAGGGTCAGAGGTCAGCACCACTCAAACAGGAAATGACAGCAATTAAGAGAGAATAGGAAGAGGAGAGAGCATATAATTCACTAAACACAGTTAGGACAGGAAGAGGAGTGTTATCAATTGAATTTACAGGGAAGGGAAGACAACAGGAATAGAAAGAAACAAAGAGGAGTGAGAGAAATAGACAACTTGCCGATAAAGTCATCTGATGTCATCTTGGGAAGGAGATCGTTAGAACTGGCAGGATCCTCAGGACTGGCAGCTAGTGACCCATTTTAAAGTCAGTCAAAATTGTTGGAATTACAGTGATCACACAATACACTGTCACCATGGGTACAGTATGTTGACCTTTGTGCTGTAAAAATCACATGCTTCCCAGCCAGTGTACTTGAACAGGCCCGCACCGCTACTTTTGGCATAGGAAAATTATCTCAGCAAATCAGAGATCAGCTTCCCTGTTATTAACCAATAATGCGATGTGTCAAGACACATTTATTTAGCTAATCGTCATAGTAACAAAATGTACATATTCAGTATTCAAAGCATGCCTTGGAGTTAGGGCTGAACAATATCAAATTAATTTGAATGTTTGTTTTTGCACAATATTCCAAAATGCCACAAGAATCCAGTTTCTTTTTACTTTTAGTTTATATCCACTTGTTCTCATGTTGCCTTCACTCCTTCTGTCCACCTCCCATTTACACCAGAGATCTGTATATAATGACAAGATGCTCATGTCTCCGCCCTAACAATGGGAGTCATTGTCCCAAAGGCGGGAAGGTAGACGACATTCTTCCTCTTTGACAAGCGGTTTCAACTTGCTATTTTCATTTGGTCCAACAGAAAAAGAAAAAAAAGTCATATGGACGCCTAAACGCATTGAGAAATGTTACTGTAATTTCTGTAATTACATTTCAATCTAATAGATTAAAATTATCTCTCATATATATATATATATACACATACATACATACATATATATACATACATATACACACACACACAGTGAGGGAAAAAAGTATTTGATCCCCTGCTGATTTTGTACGTTTGCCCACTGACAAAGAAATGATCAGTCTATAATTTTAAATGGTAGGTTTATTTGAACAGTGAGAGACAGAATAACAACAAAAAAATCCAGAAAAACACATGTCAAAAATGTTATAAATTGATTTGCATTTTAAATGAGGGAAATAAGTATTTGACCCCCTCTCAATCAGAAAGATTTCTGGCTCCCAGGTGTCTTTTATACAGGTAACGAGCTGAGATTAGGAGCACACTCGTAAAGGGAGTGCTCCTAATCTCAGCTTGTTACCTGTATAAAAGACACCTGTCCACAGAAGCAATCAATCAGATTCCAAACTCTCCACCATGGCCAAGACCAAAGAGCTCTCCAAGGATGTCAGGGACAATATTGTAGACCTACACAAGGCTGGAATGGGCTACAAGACCATCGCCAAGCAGCTTGGTGAGAAGGTAACAACAGTTGGTGCGATTATTTGCAAATGGAAGAAACACAAAAGACCTGTCAATCTCCCTCGGCCTGGGGCTCCATGCAAGATCTCACCTCGTGGAGTTGCAATGATCATGAGAACGGTGAGGAATCAGCCCAGAACTACACGGGAGGATCTTGTCAATGATGTCAGCTGGGACCATAGTCACCAAGAAAACAATTGGTAACACACTACGCCGTGAAGGACTGAAATCCTGCAGCGCCCGCAAGGTCCCCCTGCTCAAGAAAGCACATATACAGGCCCGTCTTAAGTTTGCCAATGAACATCTGAATGATTCAGAGGAGAACTGGGTGAAAGTGTTGTGGTCAGATGAGACCAAAATCAAGCTCTTTGGCATCAACTCAACTCGCCGTGTTTGGAGGAGGAGGAATGCTGCCTATGACCCCAAGAACACCATCCCCACCGTCAAACATGGAGGTGGAAACATTATGCTTTGGGGGGTTTCGGCTAAGGGGACAGGACAACTTCACCGCATCAAAGGGACAATGGACGGGGCCATGTACCGTCAAATCTTGGGTGAGAACCTCCTTCCCTCAGCCAGGGCATTGAAAATGGGTCGTGGATGGGTATTCCAGCATGACAATGACCCAAAACACACGGCCAAGGCAACAAAGGAGTGGCTCAAGAAGAAGCACATTAAGGTCCTGGAGTGGCCTAGCCAGTCTCCAGACCTTAATCCCATAGAAAATCTGTGGAGGGAGCTGAAGGTTTGAGTTGCCAAACGTCAGCCTCGAAACCTTAATGACTTGGAGAAGATCTGCAAAGAGGAGTGGGACAAAATCCCTCTTGAGATGTGTGCAAACCTGGTGGCCAACTACAAGAAATGTCTGACCTCTCTGATTGCCAACAAGGGTTTTGCCACCAAGTACTAAGTCATGTTTTGCAGAGGGGTCAAATACTTATTTCCCTCATTAAAATGCAAATCAATACATAACATTTTTGACATGCGTTTCTCTGGATTTTTTTGTTGTTATTCTGTCTCTCACTGTTCAAATAAACCTACCATTAAAATTATAGACTGATCATGTCTTTGTCAGTGGGCAAACGTACAAAATCAGCAGGGGATCAAATACTTTTTTCCCCCTCACGATATGTATGTATGTATGTATGTATGTATGTATGTATGTATGTATATACACACACACACACACACACACACACACACACACACACACACACACACACACACACACACACACACACACACACACACACACACAGCTAAAAAAAATAAAGGGAACACTTAAACACAATGTAACTCCAAGTCAATCACACTTCTGTGAAATCAAACTGTCCACTTAGGAAGCAACACTGATTGACAATACATTTCACATGCTGTTGTGCAAATGGAATAGACAACAGGTGGAAATTATAGGCAATTAGCAAGACACCGCCAATAAAGGACTGGTTTTGCAGGTGGTGACCACAGACCACTTCTCAGTTCCTATGCTTCCTGGCTGATGTTTTGGTCACTTTTGAATGCTGGTGGTGCTTTCACTCTAGTGGTAGCATGAGACGGAGTCTACAACCCACACAAGTGGCTCAGGTAGTGCAGCTCATCCAGGATGGCACATCAATGCGAGCTGTGGCAAGAAGGTTTGCTGTGTCTGTCAGCGTAGTGTCCAGAGCATGGAGGTGCTACCAGGAGACAGGCCAGTACATCAGGAGACATGGAGGAGGCCGTAGGAGGGCAACAACCCAGCAGAAGGACTGCTACCTCCGCATTTGTGCAAGGAGGAACACTGCCAGAGCCCTGCAAAATGACCTCCAGCAGGCCACAAATGTGCATGTGTCTGCTCAAACGGTCAGAAACAGACTCCATGAGGGTGGTATGAGGGCCCGACGTCCACAGGTGGGGGTTGTGCTTACAGCCCAACACCGTGCAGGACGTTTGGCATTTGCCAAAGAACACCAAGATTGGCAAATTCGCCACTGGCGCCCTGTGCTCTTCACAGATGAAAGCAGGTTCACACTGAGCACGTGACAGACGTGACAGAGTCTGGAGACGCCGTGGAGAACGTTCTGCTGCCTGCAACATCATCCAGCATGACCGGTTTGGCGGTGGGTCAGTCATGGTGTGGGGTGGCATTTCTTTGGGGGGCCGCACAGCCCTCCATGTGCTCGCCAGTGGTAGCCTGACTGCCATTAGGTACCGAGATGAGATCCTCAGACCCCTTGTGAGACCATATGCTGGTGCGGTTGGCCCTGGGTTCCTCCTAATGCAAGACAATGCTAGACCTCATTGATATTTTTTTTGTGATTTTGTTGTCAGCACATTCAACTATGTAAAGAAAAAAGTATTTAATAAGATTATTTCATTCATTCAGAACTAGGATGTGTTATTTTAGTGTTCCCTTTATTTTTTTGAGCAGTATATATATATATATATATAGTTTCAATATGGTAGATATTGCATTCATTGTCTGTGTATCAAGTTTACAAACTATAATTTCAAGTTTATCAAAGTTTCATATATTCAACCTCTCAGATGCATTCAGATTCAGTTCTCTAAATTCAGATTCAAAACCAGAGACAACATTCTGGTACTTTGCAAGCCACGAAAAGTAGAGGAGAACAGATAGAATTTAAAACGCCAACTGTGGTTAACAGAAGCTTCTGGCGGCTTCTGAAGCCAATGTGGCATGTAGAATTTATTTTCTCCCTATACATTTTAATCATTTAGCAGACGCTCTTATCCAGAGCGACTTACAGTTAGTGAGTGCATACATTTTTCATACTGGCCCCCGTGGGAATCGAACCCACAACCCTTGCGTTGCAAGCGCCGCCATGCTCTACCAACTGAGCTACAGGAGGCCCTATAGAGTTCAAACCATTTCATCTATAAACTATTATGATCCATTCCTGAAAGGCTCTCTGGAAAATGGATGTGCCCTCTATGATGATCACAGGCCGTGATAGAAGGGAGAAAAAACAATTTGACCCCCATAAGAACACAGTTGAATAGCCCTGTCATAGCCCTTCTAAGGATAGCCTTTCACCTTTTTCCACCTATTAATCTTGCTCTTGTGACTGACTGGGTTCGAACCAGGTCTCCTGCATGTCACAAGACTGATATCCCACTTAGCTAAAGCCCATAGGGATGAGTTCAGGAAGCTAACAAAAGTCTTCAAGTCTCCAGCAAAGTTACGCATCAAAAGAGCGTAGTTCATCGAACGACCTCAGTTACATTTCACCCCCCTTTGACCTCAATAGGTGGTGCTTTGCTTTATCTTGGCCAGGTCGCAGTTGTAAATGAGAACTTGTTCTCAACTGGCTTACCTGGTTAAATAAAGGTGAAATAAATAAAACATATAAAAAAATACTCAGAGATCAAGGCACCAATAGAACTGACTGGGTCCGGAATCAAGCCTACTGCACAACACTTACTGTGGCAAACAGAAGCATCCCTGTTAGTGAGCATTTCTCATTTGCCAAGATAATCCATCCACCTGACAGGTGTGACATATAAAGAAGCTGATTAAACAGCATGATCATTACACAGGTGCACCTTGTGCTGGGGACAATAAAAGGCTACTTTAAAATGTGTAGTTTTGTCACAACACAATGCCACAGATGTCGCAAGTTGAGGGAGCGTGCAATTTGCATACTGACTGCAGGAATCACCTTTTCTCCCCAATTTCGTGATATCCAATTGCGATCTTGTCTCATCGCTGCAACTCTCCAACGGGCTCGGGAGATGCGAAGGTTGAGTCATGCGTCCTCCAAAACATGACCCGCCAAACTGCGTTTCTTAACACCCGCCCACTTAACCCGGAAGCCAGCCGCACCAATGTGTCGGAGGAAACACCATTCAACTGACGACCGAAGTCAGCCTGCAGGCGCCCAGCCCGCCACAAGGAGTCGCTAGAGCGCGATAAGCCAAGTAAAGCCCCCCCAGCCAAACCCTCACCTAATCCGGACGACGCTGGGCCAATTGTGCGCCGCCCTATGGGTCTGTAGTGACGCTTAAAGCACTGCGATGCAGTGCCTTAGACCGCTGCGCCTCTCAGGAGGCCCACGCTAAGGAGTATTTCGGTCTGTAATAAAGCCTTTTTGTGGGGATAAACTCATTTTGATTGGTTGGGCCTGGCTCCCCAGTGGGTGGGCCTGGCTCCCCAGTGGGTGGGCCTATGCGCCCACCCATGGCTGCACCCCTGCCCACTCATGTGAAATCCATAGATTAGGGCCTAATGAATTTATTTCAATTGACCAATTTCCTCATATGAACTGTAACTCAGTAAAATCTTAGAAATTGTTGTGTTTATATTTTTGTTCAGTATATACACACAGTGCCTTCGGAAAGTATTCAGACCCGTTGACACAGGTGGACTCCACTCAAGTTGTAGAAACATCAAGGATGATCAGTGGAAACAGGATGCACCGGAGCTCCATTTCGAGTCTCATAGCAAATACTAATGTAAATAAGGAATTTCTGTTTTTTATTTTTAATAAACTTGCAGAAATGTCTAAAAACCTTTTTTCGGTTTGTCATTATGGGGTATTGTGTGTAGATTGATGAGGAAGCGTTTTTATTTAATCAATTTTAGAATAAGGCTGTAACGTAACAAAATGTGGAAAAAGTCAAGGGTCTGAATACTTTCCGAATGCACTGTATATGAGGCACCATAACATGACCTATGATTTGAAGTGTGTTGGACAAACACAGATAAGCGGCGCTGTACACATTATGGAAGGACTGAGGAATGTGGAACTGTTGACTGATTTATCTAGAACCGCCTCAGGTCTCACACATAAGTAGCTGCCATTTTACACATCAGTCAAGTTGTGTTTTAATGTTGAGGATCATGACATTTTGCCTTTTAAAATCGGAGACACACAATCCAAGAGATGCAGTATGATATTTCCAGTTTTACTACTTCTAAAGAAAGTGTTTAAAATAGGTGGTGTAAATAGTGCTACGTATATGTTACCTTGATCGTCGGCAGTCATAGCCATTCTTCTCTGCATGGGGGAAGCCTTGGACAACAGCACAGTACCTGTTGAGAAAGTGATGGTCCATGAAACCCATTAAGGGAACAAAAGCACATTGACTCACGGTTTAGCCTTACTGTAAAAACAGTGTATCGATTTATAATGAAGTGATTAAAAGGGAAGCTTCTCTTTGAAAATAATACATTGAAAAAGCAAGCATTTCCTTTCAACAGATATGGCTTCTTCTTGTTAATATTAGCAACACAAACAGCTATTCATGAAACGGATTACAACCCATTAAAAAAAAAAAAACGATAGTGGACTAGAGTGCAATTTGTATGCTTTAAAAAAAAACAAATCCCGAATTACAGCTATTTCCTGTCTAAACAAGCGGCCAGCAATAATTCAGATGTACTGACTCTTCACATGGTAGAATGTGGACTTTGTTGGGCAACATCCATGTAAAACGGACCCATGAGAACCAACTGTCAAATGAAAGCTAAGAGTCTAAAACATTTTTTATTAAGGCATATACCGTGGGGTCTGAAATTGACACCATTGATAAAGATGAGCATAAATGACTGTATAAAATAAATAATTCAAATACTGAGCTTTATTGAATGCTCGAAAAAGTTGGGAAATTAAAGAGAGAGATTGTTTAACCTCTGCGGGATCGGTGTCCCGTATATGGGATGGTTGAGCTCACGTGCGCTAATGTGATTAGCATGACTGCTGTAAGTAACAGCAAACTTACCAGGACATAGACATGTCTTATATTCATATCCATAATTATGCATTTCTATGTAGTACATTTCAGGGACCCATGATGACATTTCATTACCGGGTGTAAATCCAATTTACTTACTATAGTTCAATAACCAAAAAGGAGACACCCCATGCAGCAAAGCATCCCCAAACCATCACACCACCACCATGCTTGACCTTTGGTATGATGTTCTTACTGTGGAATGCAGTGTTTGGTTTTCGCCAGGCATTACTGGAACCATGTTGTCCAAAAAGCTATACTTTTGAATCATCTGTCCATAGAACGTTCTTCCAAGAGTCTTGATGATCATCCAAGTGCTTTTTGGCAAACTTGAGTCAACTTTTTGGATGAGATGGGTCCCATTATGCCTGGCGAAAACCAAACACTGCATTCCACAGTAAGAACATCATACCAAAGGTCAAGCATGGTGGTGGTGGTGTGATGGTTTGGGGATGCTTTGCTGGCTCAGGACCTGGACGACTTGCCTTAATAGAAGGAACCATGAATTCTGCTCTGTATCAGAGAATTCTACAGGAGAATGTCAGACCATCCGTCTGTGAGCTGAAGCTGAAGCGCAGGTGGGTCATGCAGCAAGACAATGATCCAAAACACACAATCAAGTCTACATGAAAATGGCTAAAAAGCAACAAATTGGATGTTTTGGGAAGGCCTAGTCAATGTCCAGACTTAATCCCAATTGAGATGTTGTGGTAGGACTTGAAACGAGCAGTTCATGCTTGAAAACCCACACGTCACTGAGTTAAAGCAGTTCTGCATGGAAGAGTGGGCCAAAATTCCTCCACAGCGACATGAGACTGATCAACAACTACAGGAAGCATTTGGTTGGAGTCATTGCAGCTAAAGGTGGCACAACCAGTTATTGAGTGTAAGGGGGCAATTACTTTTTCACACAGGGGAATTGGGTGTTGCATAACTTTGTTTATGAAATAAATATGTAATTGTTGTGTTCTTTGTTCACTTATGTTCCCTTTATCTAATATTAGGTTTTGGTTGAAGATCTGATAACATTCAGTATCACAAATATGCAAAAGTAGAGAAAATTAGAAAGGGGGCAAATACTTTTTCACAGCACTGTACATTAGCTCCAACTGCAAGAGCCTGACTATGAAGAGTTTATTATTACGGAATGGTTGAGACTGTAGTGCACGGCTCAGGCCAACCCTTGTGAAAAATGCAGTTCATCTCATCGTACAGAGGTCGCTTAACCGGTTTGGCATTGGGTAAGCTGAAACAAGCATAACACCATCTATGCACACGACACACACCCATGACAAACACTCTACACCTCAAAGGGATGACGTAACACTAACTAGCTTAGTAGTTGAGACTCACATGAATGGTCCTGGTCCTGTTTTATTGTTCCAACTAAGCCTTTAAAAATGACCTATTTTAGTTAATTTACTTTCTATAGGTATAATTCAATTTTCTGTAGCTTACTCAAAGTAGGAAACCGAGACAGGAGTTGGACTAGTAGCCTGCTGGACTGATGTGAAGGACTTAAGGATGCTGCCAGGACCCTAGTGGAGTGACCACAAGGAGGAGATGCTATTTTGACTATTTCTAAAAGGACAATAGTATGTGCAGTAAACTACCATAGTGATGCATGCTAGAACTTGAAATGAATGAAACACTATGAAATCAATGTTTTTTGCTTGGCATACATTTTAAAGTGAAAAATCAGAGTCTCAGCATAATTCTGTTACCATGGAATTACCCTACAGCAGGGATGGGCAACTGGTGGCACACCTGTGGCTCAATTAAACAAATATATAAATACTTATTTTGGGGGGGAACTCAGTCAGGGTCTCAACTTACTGTTGAGAGTTAGAATAATATACTCAACAAAAATAAACACAAAATGCAACAATTTCAAAGATTTCACTGAGTTACAGTTCACATAAGGAAATCAGTCAATTTAAATAAATTCATTAGGCCCTTATCTATGGATTTCACCTGACTGAGAATACAGATATGCATCTGTTGGTCACAGATACCTTAAATAAAAAGGTAGGGGCATGGATCAGAAAACCAGTCAGTATCTGGTGTGACCACCATTTGCCTCATGCAGTGCGACACCTCGCATAGAGTTGATCAGGCTGTTGATTGTGGCCTGTGGAATGTTGTCCCACTCCTCTTCAATGGCTGTGTGAAGTTGCTGGATATTGGCGGGAACTGGAACACACGGTCTTACACGTCAATCCAGAGCATCCCAAACATGCTCAACGGGTGACATGTCTGATGAGTACGCAGGTCATGGAAGAACTGGGACATTTTCAGTTTGTGTACAGATCCTTGTGACATGGGGCCGTGCATTATCATGCTGAAACATGAGGTGATGGCGGTGGATGAATGGCACGACAAAGTGCCTCAGTATCTCGTCAAGGTATCTCTGCGCAATCAAAATTGCCATAGTTAAAATGCAATTGTGTTCATTGTCTGTAGCTTATGCCTGCCCATACCATAACCCCACCACCACGGAGCACTCAGTTCACAGCATTGACATTAGCAAACCACTCGCCCACACGTCTGCCATCTGCCCAGTACAGTTGAAACCGGGATTTATCCTTGAAGAGCACACTTCTACAGCGTGCAAGTGGCCATCGAAGGTGAGCAATTTGCCCACTGAGGTCGTTTACGACCCGAACTGCTGTCAGGTCAAGACCCTGGTGAGGACGACGAGCCCGCAGATAAGCTTCCCTGAGACGGTTTCTGACAGTTTGTGCAGAAATCCTTCGGTTGTGCAAACCCACAGTTTAATCTGCTGTCCGCGTGGTTGGTCTCAAATGATCCTTCTGGTGAAGAAGCCGGATGTGGCGGTCCTGGGCTGGTGTGGTTACACATGGTTTGCGGTTGTGAGGCCGGTTGGACGTACTGCCAAATTCTCTAAAACGACATTGAGGCGGCTTATGGTAGAGAAATCAACATTCAATTCTCTGGCAACAAGACTGGTGGACATTCCTGCAGTCAGCATGCCAATTGCACACTCCCTTAAAACTTGAGACATCTGTGGCATTGTGTTGTGTGACAAAACTGCACATTTTAAAGTGGCTTTTTATTGTCCACAGCACAAAGTGCACCTGTGTAATGATCAGCTTCTTGATATGCCACACCTGTCCGGTGGATGGATTATCTTGGCAAATGAGAAATGCTCACTAACAGGGATGTAAACAAATTTGTGCACAAAATTTGAGAAATGTGTTTTTTGTGCGTATGGAAAAATTTTCGGGGATCTTTTATTTGAGCTCATGAAACATGGGACCAACAATTTACATGTTGCGTTTATATTTTTGTTCAGTGTAGAATACACAAGTTGCAATTTCGAAATTTGGTTGTGCATCAGTTTTTCTATCATTATGTCAGTCACTCAATTAGCCCATGATGAGTTCCGATTTTTTGTGGCCCCCACCCCACATCAAAGTTGCCCATCCCTGCCCTACAGCAAAGCAACAACAAAAGAACCAGTACTGATTGCTGTGAAAACCCTAAATAACATTGGGGTGTGGACTAAGACACACAAGGGAGTTAGTTAAACCTGCTGAAAAGGTGTTGACACAATCATTCTGTGTTTTGGCAATTTGAGTTGAAACAAAACGCTCACTGCCCAATCCAGTTTAGAATTATGACTTTGGGAGATGAATAAAATGCACATTAAATAATGATCAACCATACACAAGCCGGGGCAGGGGGAAATGTAAGACGTCGAGGAAAAAAAAAATAGGTAGGCCTAATTACCGAGAAAACAAAGACTTAACCCCAACATGGCATGTCTTTTAACCCGTGGCATTTCCACAGTAACAGAATTATGCTGAGACTCAGATTTTTCGCTTTAAAAATGTAAAACAATTTATATAAAAGTTTTAAAACAAACCATACAACTCTATGCACCATGACCACCTGGAACAAATTACACAGTCAATTATTATTTTCTTAACATTTACTGGAAAAACTGTGCAGATGCAAAGTTTAGTAACAGAATTACAGTAAAATCTCACTCTGTTTTTTTCCGTAACCAAACTTTGCATCTGCACAGTTCTTCCTGTAAATGTGCTTTTGTAAAATGCATACATTTTAAAGTTAAAAAATCTGAGTCTTTGCCTAATTCTATTACATTGGAATTGCCCCCCAGCAGTCCCTGCTGAAGGCTGTTAGTAACGTGAGACTTCCCTCTCTGTTACTTAGTTTCCACAAGGTCACTTCCTCCTCTGTTACCGCTGGCTCCCACCACCTCAGACTGTCTATGTGTTGACTTAAGACCACAGCTGCGTTCCACTGACAACGCCCCGGCAGTGACGCCATGGCTGGGCCAACAGAGAAACCACACACCCACAAATATTTCCCCAATATGGAAAATCACCTCGGTAGAACGATATCTCACCTGTCACCCCACTACAAGCCCCCTCACACTCCTCCTGAGTGTGAAAGTTGTTTCCGTTGCCGTCGCAGCCGCCATAGATGAACAGCTTGCAGGTCTGGTTGGTTACGTCATAGTAGTATTTGGGGAAGGCAGCGCGGCAGGAGCCCACTACCATGGGCATGCGGCACTTATCTGTGGGAAGAGGAAAGGGCAGACGAGAGGTTAACACTGAAGCGGGTCACAAAAAGCTCAATTCACATGGAAACCTATCCGTTGTCGGATTACATGCTTAAAAAGGGGCACGTTCTATAGTCAAAGAGTAGCAAATCGGGAACTACATCAGTCAAGATGAAAATATGATTAACACCAAAACAAAATAATATAAGTAATAAATAAATGTATGATGAGGGCCTAGTTGTCAAAGAAAAGCACTTTTCTAGGAGGAGAGTTAGTAGGCCTACTGTGGCTCTCTCCTGCCTTTATTTCCCTATGATTTACAAACTGAGTGAAACCATGGGAGCTGGAATGGACAAACAAAACATGACAAAGGAGCGCCGACCTGAGTCTCTCCACTCCACCTCAGAAGACGTTCCATCCTATTATACAAATCAATCTTATCTTGCACATGCAAACCTGGCTGACTGGTTGGCCCAGTCTCTTGCCGTGTTCAAAACAATTGGGCAGTGGGAACTCAGACATCTCCGACTTCCGACTTCAGTGCGTTCAAGACAACTGGGAACTCGGAAAAAAACGAGCTCCGATGGGAGAAAAAAACGTTTAACGGTCATTCACTCGGAATTCCAAGTTGGGAACTCTGGCCTCTTTCTCGATCTCCGACTTTCCAACCTGAAGATCACTGACGTCATAATTTGACCTCGGTTTTTTCCGAGTTCGCAGTTGTCTTGAAAGCACCATCTCTCCCCATGAAAGTTCACCTATCAGGAAGTAAGTGTGTGTGCCAGAGAAATGGGTGAAGTTGCCACACAAAAAACGTCCTGTGAACTCCAATAGGATTCAATACCCCTGGCACAGAAAAACCACGCTTTCCTAATTGTTCCACTTTGTAAAACGCACCTTACCTGGCTACGAATGTATGACGGTATGCAAAGCAGTGGATGGCGTATGTGAGACTAAAACGCAGCACCATGAAATACAGAACAATGAGCACTGGTCGCCACTGGGTTAATGTGTATTGGAAGAAGCAAATAAAAGAGACAACACTGTATAAACTTGAGTGGTGGTCCATAATTCATTTTCACACTTTAAACTGACTGAAAGGCTAAAGTCCAGGTCAAATTGAATTTCTAGAGTGCATAACTTGCACTATGATTCCTTAGCTCAATAAAAAGGATTGCAAAACCAGGACAGAGCTGGGGAATGGTCCTCTGCCACATTGCCCTAATTTGTAAGCCATATTGACCCCACCAAAAACTAGGTAATTGGCATATTCATTGACAAAGTACTGATATAGCCTAGTCTAGCCTACTTGGCTAAAGCAGTCCCTATAAGTGCCAATGACGCACCTGAATTGTCATTGTCCTAAAGACCAATATGCCTACCTGTCACGTTGACTTCCCTGGGGACACCAGCTTCACTAAGAGAGTCAACTTCGACTTTTTTAGTCTTGGGCTGCGTCTTTTTGCGGTAGACTTTGAACTGTGAATCGGACTGTAAAACGCAGACGTCCTTTCCATCTTTCATGCAGCTGACGAGAAAACACTCCGAAGTTCCATCAGCTGGGGTTCCAATCAAAGCGAGCTGGCAGTCCTGGTCGCCGCAGCAAGCATCCTGACACCCCTTGCAGTCCATCTCCGGCAGGTGAGCCAAATGTCTGGCTCCAGCTTCAAGGGATTTTGGGTCAAGACCTTGGTCGGGGTCGGTGTCCACATCCCAAGCGCATCCTTGTTTCTCTTCGTCCAACTGACCGCGGGCCAGTACCACGAGCAGTAGGAACAATACACCACCACTCCACACCTGTTTCATCGTTTTTTTTTCCGTGAAAGCCTTCGTCAAAGTAAATAATCGTCTACCAAATAATATGTTCTTGATCGAGGTAGCAATTCGTCTTAGACTATTAGAAGCTGTAAGCGAAACTCCTTTCTTGTTGAAGCGACCTCCTTTTGTAGTCTTGAATACACCGTGTGCTATTTTCCTCGACCACGGAATAATGTGAGGCAATGTTCAGTTGCCAAACGTGTTTGAACGTTGCAGATAGAAATGTCGTAAATAGAGCCAACGTGTTCTACATATCATATTTCTATCTGAACTTTCCAAACCGTTCGGTCCTGCTGAGGCGCCCCAAGCGTCCTTATGAGCGTGTGACGTTAGGTTCAACTTTTTTCAAAAGTTCCCTCTTCTGTGTTCTTTTGCATGACATTCAGATGTATTAGATATTTACTTAGCGATTGTTAGGCCTACGGATTTGTTCAATCTAATCACTCATTTAGTTATTTTGTTGTTGTCGTAGACTAACACAGATGTTGTACATGAGTACAGGTAGTCTACATAACATTCGCCGAATAGTGAATCCATTTTATTTTGATACCACAAGATGGCACCATTACCCTTCTGCCATAAACTTGATATCCAGTGGTACATGGTAAGTCACCCCACTAGAACGCAGGCAAGAGCAAGAAAAGTACGAGAAATACCGGTTGATTTGGGCAAGTTGATTTGAATTCTTATTTAGAATAAAAGCATGTCACAAGTCTACTATAAAACGGTGTGTGTTTGCTTCAGCTGTCAGAAGTATGTGAAATAACATTGTTCATGCTTTCCAGTGTTTGGTGATTGGAAAGGTGAGCGGACAATGCCAGCTCCAAGCATCATCTAGTTGGTTCAGTGCCGTATTACAGTTATGTTAAAAATATATCCAGTTTAGGAGTGTGCAGATATGAGTCAAAGTCTAGTGTTTACAGCGAGGACAAACTAACCGACATGTGTAAAGAAGTCAGTAGGCTGCAAACAGGACTTATTGCGTTCTGCAACCCTGGGTATAACCTATAACCAAATGGCTTAGTGCATCAGTAATACATTTTAGTAATTTAGCAGACGCTCTTATCCAGAGCGACTTACAGGAGCAATTAGGGTTAAGTGCCTTGCTCAAGGGCACATCGACAGATTTTTCACCTAGTCGGCTCGGGGATTAGAACCAGCGACCTTTCGGTTACTTGCACAACGCACTTAACCACTGTATCTACTACAGGCAGCAGTGTTTAGAATGAAGGCAGGGCTTTTGACACCAGGGGGGTGGAGTAGAAGAAAAAGATGAAGACAACAACTTTATTGATCCATTTGCCTTAGTCTACGGAAATGAAAGACAGACACACTCAAAGGTTGGAGCAGAGGACAGCCACAGTGGAGTGCCTGCACAGTTTTAGGTGCCTTGCTCAAGGGCACAACTGCAGGAGATGGCATTTAGGACACTGATGCCAGTAACCCTCCCTTTGTTGGTCCACTCTCGACCATATTTCTTCCTGTCGGACATTGGTTTTGAATCTGAAAATCTCTGGGTTCTCCAACCCTGTTCCTGGAGAGCTACAGTCCTGTAGGTTTTTGCTCCAACCTAATCTAGTGCACCTGATTTAAATAATTAGCTGGTTAACACCTGTGGTTGGAGCGAAAACCTACAGGAGGGTAGCGCTCCAGGAACAGGGTTGGAGACCCATGCTCTAGTTGCTGGCCCACCTCTCTATTAACTTCTAGGCCGTGTGTTACATTCATCTAAATCATTGTCATTACATGACAGTATAACAGTTCTGTATGTTTTATGAATAACCTTAAAATGACCAACTATGATCCTCTGCTGTGTTCATGACTTATGCTTTCTGGATATAAATAACCAATGAAAATATAAAGTAAATCCAGGGTGAAGCACAATGCCCTCAAATTCAAATCTACGCTTTTTTTTCATTATTCCCTCCAATCAGGGACTGATTTACATTTACGTCATTTAGCAGACGCTCTTATCCAGAGCGACTTACAGGAGCAATTAGGGTTAAGTGCCTTGCTCAAGGGCACATCGACAGATTTTTCACCTAGTCGGCTCGGGGATTAGAACCAGCGACCTTTCGGTTACTGGCACAACGCACTTAACCACTAAGCTACCTGCATTTAGACCTGGGACGCCAGGTGGATGCAATTAATTCAGGTAGAACAGAAAACCAGCAGGCTCCGGACCTCATAGGGTAATATTTGAATACCCAATGCACTAGGCAAGGGGTGGGCAAACTTTTTGGCTCGACCACCACAACAGAATTTCGAATTTCAACAGAGGGCTGCACAGATTTTTTTTTAACCGATTTGTTTGTCAAAATCAATTTGCAGGCCAGAAAAAGGGCAGACCGTCATGTAGGCTCATAGAGATACATAGAGGACTCATCTTTGTATCTGTGCTATTATAGAGTCTTTGACATCATGGGCAGCGCCATAGAGGCAATCTCCAATTTGAAGTAGTTCATTTTCTTCTTTCTTTGATTGGCTGTTCCCCAGGAGAGCTCAGCCAATGAAGTTGGAAGTCCGACCCAGTTGACTACGTTACAACGGTGGAAGACCTCAATGGCACTGCCCATGCTAATAGGCGTCGGCCTTTTGGCCACTAGAGGACTCTGTCATTCCCTATGTGTAGGCTAAATAATTTATAAATAGTGGTGACCATGATGGTGAGTCATTGTAATTTCCCCCAGAATACTGAATCATTCACATTTCTGGCGAATTCTTGTCACACAATTCAGAAAGTGTAGAACTTCCTTATGGACACAATTTTACAGAGCTAATCTCAATCAATTAAATAATGATCACATTGCTCTCAGCGCGCAACAGTTTCCCGGGTCTGGATCGGTGTGGCACTAGGACCCATAGCCGATTTATTCACTAGTGCGCTACTATTGCCACTGAGAGGGCACCTCGTTCACTCCCTGGGTCCACCGTCTGCACGTGTCTGTCATCCGAAGTGGATATGGCTGCGAACCGGGTCGGGAGGAGGTGTAACAACAAAGTCCATTCCCCGAGTAGGGGTCCAGGGAGGGACCCGGGGCTTAGCTTGCAGAAGCGGCAAGCACGGGTCACGGTAAAGTACAACAGAAAGGAGCTCCAAAGGCGCTTGGATGTGGAGAAGTGGATTGACTGTAGTCTGGAGGAGCTCTATGTGGGTAGGGTGAGTCCCATCTATTTGAAATGAAACGGATCTCTATTGATAGGCCACGCAATACCCATACGGTCACATACCTAGACAATGGGAAACGTTTATTTTACTTATTGTAAGAATACAAAAAGGGTTTTACGCAATAACAATTATTCAGCTTAACATCATGTCCACTGAATGACAAAAGCGACATTGGCAGCAGCTTCGGGGTACGCAATCCACCGTAGCGCTGCAAATCACTCTTCAGTGGGACTTGATCACTATAATGAATATATCAGTTTGGCGCATTTGGTTACATACAAGTCATTTTGTGTGAGCGGTTACGCAGTGATCGCGTATTTTCAGTCTCCTCAAGATATGTAAATAAAACTATTTAAAACATGTGACGGTCTGTTTTTCAGGAGATTGTACTGCCGAGTGTCCCTTGGCTACGACGTTACTCAATTTTACATGCTTGCCATTCGATGAATCAAGGATGGGTAGATAGATGCCTTCTAGTCATAGGGTCAAATGACTGTCTAGTCAAAACAATGCCTGTCATATTGGTCAATTCATGGTCTCATAAAATCCAGATTGATAGTATTGTGCATATGTGTTTTCTTATCAGACACTATTGACTGGACACTTGTCAATTTTAGCTAATAATAATAATAAAAGCAAACATTTCTCTGTTGCCAGAAGAGGGGACTAGAATAAATGACAAAGCCATTAGCAAGGCCATGGAGCACGTGCACAGGATAGTAAGGTTAACCATGTCAAGCTTTGGTTTCCCCTTTACACCCTTGTTTGTCTAAAGTTGTTAGCACATCATCCTCCTCTACATTCATTCAAGGTATTGTCTGTGCATTTTATTAGCTGAACAAATATTATCACACTTTACACACCACAGTTGAAACAGTTTACTCTGCTCTAAGAAGAACACCTGCGGAGGTGTTTTACGGCTGCCTGGAATGCTTCCTCGTATTAGCAAAGAGCGGAAAGACCCAGTACAAAAATAGACTTGACATCCAAGGCAAAATGCAAAAGTTGATATGGTAGATTCCCTTCATGTTGTATGTAAGGGGATTGATGGTCATTGGAGGACATGGAGGGGTCAGTATACTCCCTGTGAGTGGGAAAGGCTGCCAGGGGTGACATGGGAAAGATCAGAAGTCCAATTGAAAGTGCTCCCAGAAACATAACAGGTCTGTGGCTGGCTGGCCAGGTCGCTTGGTCTTTGTTACATTTTACATTTAAGTCATTTAGCAGACGTTCTTATCCAGAGCGACTTACAGGTAGTGAATACATAGTTTTTTTTTTTTTTTTTATTATACTGGCCCCCCGTGTGAAACGAACCCACAACCCTGGCGTTGCAAACGCCATGCTCTATAAACTGAGCTACATCCCTGCCGGCCATTCCCTCCCCTACCCTGGACGACGCTGGGCCAATTGTGCGCCGCCCATGAGTCTCCCGGTCGCGACCGGCTGCGACAGAGCCTGGATTCGAACCAGGATCTCTAGTGGCACAGTTAGCACTGCAATGCAGTGCCTTAGACCACTGCGCCACTCAGGAGTACACTCATGCTTTACATGGACAGCCTTGAGGATTTATGGGCTTCTGGCTGGCAAAACAGGAGGACCCTGGGGGACCAGGTGTGGTGTGTGGCATCACCAGCGAGGGCAGGGGCACCAGAGGATGTTGGTAGGCATTCGGTCAAGGCACTGCATGGTGGCGGCTGTGTGAGTAGGCGGGGTTCGGGAGGATGGTTGATGTAGAGATGGGGTTGGCACTATGGGACAGATTCTCAGATTATTCCATACCAATAATATCTCCGTCAGACACAACCATCTCCTGCTCAGAATGTATTTAACTATAAGACTATAGAAATTACACATCCTGTGTTGAATTCTGTTTGTATGATACATTGAGACCTATTTGAGTCTACAGCCTTCTGGGTGGGTCTCTTTTTCTGCAGACCAATTAGCAATCTGTTCTTCAGCATCTACTTTCTACATCCAATTTATAACACAGTAATAAAACATGGTAGTAAAAACTAAATGTGTCTACTGCAAAGACCACCACCTGGCAGATGCTAACCAATCGCAGAGGAGTAAAAGCAGTGCTGACACAGGGGGATGTCTCTGTAGTGACCATTATATAACCACAGGGGATACAATGACAGTAAAAACTGCATCAGTGAGCCATATTTTTAATAGCGTC
The DNA here is from genome assembly GCF_020615455.1 of Coregonus clupeaformis. Taxonomy (NCBI): domain Eukaryota; kingdom Metazoa; phylum Chordata; class Actinopteri; order Salmoniformes; family Salmonidae; genus Coregonus; species Coregonus clupeaformis. The sequence continues at coordinate 45,773,158 of NC_059197.1, forward strand.
TCCACATCCACTTAAAGAATATATAAATATTGCATTTGAGCCTATTTAGTGTTCATGACAATTTGATATACTGTACCATTCTGTTGCTTGTGGATGAATACAGTAAACACACTGTCTTGCTTTCTCATAAACACAAACACATGGCCACAGCTTTATATCTATGTTAATGGGTTACTTGATGTGCTGATAGTGGAGCAAGCATGTGTAATGACTGTGTAATCAGATCTCGCCCATACTAATTTCCTGCTAGACCAAAGCCCACCCTGGCTGGCCTTGCAACGTGTGAACCACCTGACCAGGCCTGAACGGACACTAACTATCCCAGTTATTGATTGATGACATCTTTGTTTCCTGGGATGATTCTTATGAATGGGGGGATGGGGGTTTGGGGGAAGTGAAGGTCCCATATGTCACCAAAGAGCACAAAGAGAATACCCCCCAGCTCCCCCCTAACTCCCCCCATCACCAAGCCTATTGTTGAAGCTCAAAGCATTGAATGTAGCACATCACTTGGCCCATTATCAAGGGCCATTAGTCTTGTATCAACGCTCAATTGGAGGCCCGGATTAAGACCCCTGCAGTGTTCTGCTATCTGCGTGATTGTCTGCCAGGCTCGGGGTCTTTTCACTTTTAATCCCATGTCCCACCACTACACCCAGTCATTATTACCATTCTATTGCGTCGTCACTGCCCACTAAGCCACACAGATGTGACAGCCAGTTGTTAGGCAATTTACCACTGCAAACTGGGCGTGAAGAACATCGGAGAACTAAGGTTTTTAGAGTGCAATTGTTTATTTTTGTAGCAACAATCAATATCTAATGGGTGTGAAATAGGTATTGCAACTGATCTATAACAGCTGTTTCCCCAACGAATGCAAGTTGTCGAAGACGTGGAAATGAATCTCATAAGACTCATAAAATATATAAATCGCAAACGCAATTATGTCATGTTATTTATCTTGAACCAGAACACCTGCCCAGTGATAAATGAATAACCTAATGGAAATACATTTAATTTGCATGCATATGTAGATCTGATAAACAACCATCAATCTCCTGATGAACAGGCCCATTTCCTGGTGTAGAGAGAACCTCTATTGGAAATCTCGCTTTGCCGATCATATATCTCAATAATTATGGTTTATACATGATTTCACTGACAGCACTAAACCCTTATTTTTGCATTACATTCTTGACAATGAGACCTTTTGGTAGTGTTCTGACCAGATGGGCTAATAATGTTGTAATTAATACTAGATCAGGTGTCAAACTCATTCCACGGTGGGCCGGTGTCTGCGGGTTTTCACTCCTTCCTCATACTTGATTGATGAATTAAGGTCACTGATTAGTAAGGAACTCCCCTCACCTGGTTATCTAGGTCTTAATTGAAAGGAAATACCAAAAACCAGCAGACACTAGGCCCTCCATGGAATGAGTTTGACACCCCTGTACTAGATTAATATTATTTTTATGTGCTGTAGCAGTAAGTAACTGTGGGAATGCATCTGGTGAAAACTAGTGATGTTGATGTTTTTAATAATAATGACTTGTTAGGATGTGATGGCATGGGATGGCCTGATGGAAATAGAGGTTGACATATTCTGGGCTGGGGAGACGAGGTGTGAGACAGGGAGAAAGAGTAGGGGAGAGAGAGGAGAGATGTGTAACAATATGTTATACAGGCAGTGAAGAGGATGTGAATATTACAGAGAGAAGTGAGTGGGACAGAGGAGAGTAGACCGATCATGACTCTGGGAATTACATGTTAATGTAGTATATTAGGGGTAGATAGATACTGTAGTGGTTCTGCGTTTCGCAGTTTGCCTGTTGCAGGATATGCAATGTCAGCATGGAAGGGGGAGGGAATGGTGGTGTGGAAAAAAACTTGAGTAAAGACAGATAAGCGTCTGTCAATACTGCAGGCTCTAAAGTAAACCCAACAGCTGAGGGTTGTAACATGGTGTACACAAACAGACCCACAACAGTGACTTTAAGAAATCATAATTTGTGTCAGTGCAATGTAGTGGCTCATTATCAGTGAAATGTATTGAGGCTGAATGTTTCATGTGTATATTGATTGGTTTCAGTTATTTTATTAATGATGACCTTCCACCTCAATGGGTTATGGCAATTATGGAAATGCATGTAGATTTAAAGTGTGGTCACTTCCCTTGTAAATGCATTTACTTTCCGTTAGTCTTCAGGTAAACCTGACATGGTATTTTGACCCAGATTTCTTTTGTCATCAGTGTGGGACAGCCCACTTACTGTATCAGGGTGTTGGCTATGGAAAACATTACACAGACACACAGAAACACACACAGGTGGGTGCACAGCTGGACACAGGGACCAGTGGACTAACACCAAGAGTACCCAAGCAAACAAAAAACACATTACCCTCAACCCACTGGCCTGGAAGTGATGTGAACTAAATTGCTGCCTTGGAGCCCTCTACTGATGCTAAACTGGGTGGAATGACTCGCTCCCATTCTCTATCTGTCTCTCTCGCTGTGTTGCCCACTCTCTCTCTCAATCTCTCTGCTACAGAGGAGTGAGGGCCCAGCCATACTCATTACAAAGTGCTACCTAGATCTGGTATTGTTGCTGGTGCTACATTCTGCAAAACAATCACTCACCTTCAGGACCCTAAACTATTTTTAACATAGGGCTTCATTGTCTGCTAAAACACTGTCATCACACAGTGCAGGCTAAATTAGAACCACAGATGAAAGGGAGTTCGTTTAAAGTGTCATTGCTAGAAATCAATGACTGGTAGAAATACTACTATCAGTATTTATTTCAAACTCGTGTATGCAAGATTCATACTTTTATGAGAAATGATCTACTTTGATGGGCAAATCGATGCAAGTGAGAAAAGAGACATATAAAATATATTAGTGCAATCCAGACTTGGACAATGAAAGCAGTTGAATCACAATAAAAACATTGCAACAGCCTAAAGAAACTAACTCATCCTGACAGGCCTGAGTCATCATGTTTGTCCCACGATGGAGGCTGTGTTTACTCAACACTGCCAGGAATGTGATTTTTAACTGCTCACTGAGCCTCATTAACCCCAGAATGAGTAGTACTAGTTCTAGCGGACGCCAGCTAGGATGAGATGCGAGGGGGGGGGGAATTAGCTATGCGTTTGCTTAATTGGTGAATATACACCATGTATAATTGAGCATTACAATAATTATTTTTGATGTTAGGGTATGAATTAAGAGGTTGTTTTTTTTTTACCAGCCCCTGGAATAGATCTGCTGATATGCAGTGTGCCAATAATGTGTTGTTTTATTACATATGTATATTACAATACTGTGTATTACACACATTGTTGTGTCTGTATGGTACATGTATGAGAGTGTTTGTGGACTTGCTCGTGTGGCTGTGTTTTTAAATGCCTGTGTCTGTGTGGGCAGTATGAGACAGTATTTCATTGGCATTTGGAGTTGAAAGAAAGGTCAGGGATGCCTGGGTAGGAAGGGACTGCTTGGATCTGCCGGGACGGACCTTTACACTACCGGCATCAGAATCACTAAGTTCACCCCCCCGACGGCACCCACAGACAGACCCAACAGGGCTGGTTAACCTTACTGCTGAGCATTCAGGTCAGACTGCTCTCTATAGCCTGTAGCAGGAGTGTCACTAGTCAACATGTCACACCCTCTCACACACACCCCACCACACCCATGCTGTCTTTGTTGTGTACTGTGGTTGATGTTTGGGTTAGGTTTTGAAAACAGCCTCCCTTCTAGTCTACAGTGATATTTGCAGTCGTCTTCATCAATTTCCATATTTTGTTATTCAAAGAATCTCTGCCTTACCAAAAAGGGCAATAAACGATCATTTTTGGCTCACTGTGTTGATAGCAGCACATCATGAATAATTCCCTTTGAATGTGCTGTTTGTGCCAATGAGCAGACTTGCCCCAAGGGAAAAATAAATAAGGTGGAATCTCACCATGAGACTCTTGGTAAGCGTTTGCCCGGAAGCCATTGTGGAATGCTTTCCTGTTGAGAGAAGTAGTTTGGGAAATGGGTGTGTGTTGGGGGCGACTATATTTTATACTGAACAAAAATAAAAACCCAACATGTAAAGTGTTGGTTTCATGTACTGAAATAAGGGGCCAGAAATGTTCCATATGCACAAAAAGCGTATTTCTCTCAAATGTTGTGCACAACTTTGTTTAAATCCCTGTTAGTGAGCATTTTCTCCTTTGCCAAGATAATCCATCCACCTGGCAGGTGTGGCATATAAAGAAGCTGATTAAACAGCATGATCATTACACAGGTGCACCTTGTGCTGGGGACAATAAAAGGCCACTCTGCCTCCAACATCGTTTTAGAGAATTTGGCAGTACGTCTAACTGGCCTCACAACCGCAGACCACGTGTAACCACGCCAGAGCAGGACCTCCACATTTGGCTTCACCTGTGGGATCGTCTGAGACCAGCCACCCAGACAACTGATGAAACTGTGGGTTTACACAACTGAATAATGTTTGCACAAACTATCAAACTGTCTCAGGGAAGCTCATCTGCGTGCTCGTCGTCCTTACTAGGGTCTTGACCTGACTGCAGTTTGGCGTCGTAACCGACTTCAGTGGACCTTCGATGGTCACTGGCACGCTGGAGAAGTGTGCTGTTCACGGAAAGCTGAAAATGGGAAGCTGAAAATTCGGGAAGCTGAAAATGCCCCAGTTCTTCCATGGCCTGCATACTCACTAGACATGTTACCCATTGAGCATGTTTGGGATGCTCTGGATCGACGTGTACAACAGCGTGTTCCAGTTCATGCCAATATCCAGCAACTTCGCACAGCCATTGAAGAGGAGTGGGACAACATTCCTCAGGCCAATATCAACAGCCTGATCAACTTCTCAATCAATGAGAAGGAGATGACGCGCTGCATGAGACAAATGGTGGGCACACCAGATATGGACTGTTTTTCTGATCCACACCCCTACCTTTTTGTTAAAGGTACTGTATCTGTGACCAACAGATTAATACAGTATTTTTTATTCCCAGTCATGTGAAATCCATAGATTAGGGCCTAATGAATTTATTTAAATTGACTGATTTTCCTTATATGAACTGTAACTGTAATCTTTGAAATTGTTGCATGTTGCATTTTATATTTTTGTTCAGTGTAGTTAATGATCTGTGAAAATTTCCCAAATGAAGTAAGTGCATAGACTGTTATACAAATAGTCTGCTTTCCTCTGAGACTTTGGGGGGAGCTGAAGGCACTGTTTGAGTATGACCGATTTAGGAGGCCGTGAGAAAGCGTAATGGATGCTATCTGTGATGGAGAATGTCTGGCCTTGATGGTGTTGGCTTCCGTCCTTACAGCATACCTAGACTAGTAGTAGCCAGGGTGGTGGTTCGTTCTCTCTCTCTTCTCCACCACCGTCTGTCTGTCTATCTCTCTCTCTCTCCCTTCCTCCCCTCGCTCTCTTCTCCCTCCCCCCCTGTCTGTCTCTCTCTCTCCCTTCCTCCCCTCTCCCCTCTCTCTCTTCTCCTTCCCCCCTCTTGTGTCTGTGTCTCTCTCTCTCCCTTCCTCCCCTCTCCCCTCGCTCTCTTCTCCCTCCCCCTCTCTCTGTCTGTCTCTCTCTCCCTTCCTCCCCTCTCCCCTCGCTCTCTTCTCCCTCCCCTCTCTCTGTCTGTCTCTCTCTCCTTCCTCTCCCCTCGCTCTCTTCTCCCTCCCCTCTCTCTGTCTGTCTCTCTCTCCCTTCCTCCCCTCGCTCTCTTCTCCCTCCCCTCTCTCTGTCTGTCTCTCTCTCCCTTCCTCCCCTCTCCCCTCGCTCTCTTCTCCCTCCCCCTCTCTCTGTCTGTCTCTCTCTCCCTTCCTCCCCTCTCCCCTCGCTCTCTTCTCCCTCCCCCTCTCTCTGTCTGTCTCTCTCTCTCCCTTCCTCCCCTCGCTCTCTTCTCCCTCCCTCCCTCCCTCCCTCCCTCCTCCCTCCCTCCCTCCTCCTCCCTCCCTCCCCCCTCCCTCCCTCCCTCCCTCTCTCTCTCTCTCTCTCTCCCTTCCTCCCCTCTCCCCTCACTCTCTTCTCCCTCCCCCCTCTCTCTGTCGGTCTCTCCCTCTCCCCTCGCTCTCTTCTCCCTCCCCCTCTCTCTGGTGTCTCTCTCTCCCTTCCTCCCCTCGCTCTCTTCTCCCTCCCCTCTCTCTCTCTCCCTTCCTCCCCTCGCTCTCTTCTCACTCTCCCCTCTCTCTCTCCCTTCCTCTCCTCTCCCCTCGCTCTCTTCTCCCTCCCTCCCCCTCTCTCTCTCTCTCCCTTCCTCCCCTCTCCCCTCACTCTCTTCTCCCTCCCCCCTCTCTCTCTCTCTCTCTCCCTTCCTCCCCTCTCCCCTCACTCTCTTCTCCCTCCCTCCCCCCTCTCTTTGTCTGTCTCGCTTTCTCTCCCTTCCTCCCCTCTCCCCTCGCTCTCTTCTCCCTCCCCCTCTCTTTGTCTGCCTCCCTTCATCCTCTCCCCTCGCTCTCTTCTCCCTCCCCCTCTCTCTCTCTCCCTTCCTTCCCTCTCCCCTCGCTCTCTTCTCCCTCCCCCCTCTCTCTGTCTGTCTCGCTTTCTCTCCCTTCCTCCCCTCTCCCCTCGCTCTCTTCTCCCTCCCCCTCTCTCTCTCCCTTCCTTCCCTCTCCCCTCGCTCTCTTCTCCCTCCCCCCTCTCTCTCCCTTCCTCCCCTCTCCCCTCGCTCTCTTCTCCCTCCCCCCTCTCTCTGTCTGTCTCTCTCCCTTCCTCCCCTCTCCCCTCGCTCTCTTCTCCCTCCCCCCTCTCTCTCTCCCTTCCTCCCCTCTCCCCTCGCTCTCTTCTCCCTCCCCTCTCTCTCTGTCTCTCTCTCTCCCTTCCACCCCTCTCCCCTAGCTCTCTTCCCCCTCTCTCTTTCTTATCCTCACATGCAGTGTTCCAACTGAAACTAAATCCTAAGATTATGGAGGCACTTTGATGACCGATTCCAACAGAGGCGCAGCCATCGAAATAATAGTTTTTCCCCCAAAAATCATCCCCCTAGCCCTTAACTGCCGGCCCACGCGTCAAGCATCCTGCATCATGCATATGATGACTCAACAGCCAACATGGAACACACACACACACACACACACACACACACACACACACACACACTGCAGTGCTCCAGGGTCTGTGAATGTCTCATGGTGTACTCTAAAAACACTCACAGCTTTTCTTCTGTGTCTGTAAGACCCATGCAACTCAGAACTTATGGCAAGACCTGATTTGTCCTTTTGTGAGTGACCTATATATTATATGCTTGTATCTGAGCCTGTCCCTTACATATAATGGGGTATATGATCACTGTATGTCAGGATACTGCCCTGGGCAGAGTGCAGTGGATTATGCCCAGGGCAGTATCCTGACATACAGCTACAGGATGTAGTGGAGGATTGGTGGACAGTTTGACTGATGCTCTGTCACCTTGTGTCCCCAGGAGGAGGAGATGCCAGAGGAGGTGAACATTGACGAGCTGTTAGACCTGAAGAGTGATGAGGAGAGAACTCACAGGCTCCAGGTATGCTGTACTACTCACTAGCAAAATCATCAATTTAAAAGCTGTGTGAACAAGTTGTATGGTTTGGTTTGTGAGAGTAACAGTAGTAGCTGTAGATGTGGTTGCTGTTGAAATATATTGTTTCAGCAGCAGGCTGGACAGTTGAACTAAAATCGTATTTGGTCTGGGGATTTTTTTCCAGGAAATGTTTCACACCTGCAACAACAACACAGAGGTAAGTGAGGTAATCTATATAAAAAAGCAATATCTAACAATGTGTTTAAGATTATGTTTTTGATAGTATTTTATGACATTTATGTCCAGAGACTGAGAATGATGTCATGGTGAAGGGACCAATCAGAGAACAGGGTTAGGACGATGTCATTATTAAGGTTGCAAAATTCCGGGAACTTTCAAAAAATTCCCTGGTTTTCCAGAAGTCCTGGTTGGAGGATTCCGGATTTTTCCTGCTTATTCCCTCCTGATTTCGGGAATCCTCCAACCTGGGATTTCGGGAAAACCAGGGAATTTATTGATAGTTCCCGGAATTTTGTAACACTAGTCATTATGAAGGGACCAATCAGATAGCAGGCTTATGATGATGTTATGATGAAGGGACCAGTCAGAGAACAGGGTTATGATGTCATTATAAAAGGACCAATCACCTCTGGTCAAGTCTGAGTTGAGTCACAAGTCATGAAAAATTGTGACTCAATTCCTAAACTCAAGTACTACAACACTGCCTTCCTCTCGCTCTCTCTCTCTCTCACCTCCTCTCTCACCTTCTTTCTCTCTTTATACTCTGTCTCTCTCTTTATACTCTGTCTCTCTCTCTCTCACCTCCTCACTCTTTCTTTCAGGAACAGAAGTAACTAATGATGACTCCACATATAGTAGCTGACAATGCTAGTCTTGTCCCTCACATACGAGGTCCTTCTTTCACATTGTCCCTGTATCCTTCGTGGTCAGCATTACTCAACCTGTCCGTTATGTGTTGACGGACCATGTTGACCCCCCCACACATATTGATATCATACACACAAATTGAAGTGATGTCTCTGAAACATGTTCCCTTGTTTTACTGTGAATTACTCAACATTACCATCATTGTCTCTCACTGTATCCATTCTGAGCATGTTTCAAATGATGACCGACTTCCCTTCTTCCCTGCACACACAGGTTTTCATCAAGGAACTGGTGTTGAAACTCCATGGGCTGCAGAAACAGGAGGACCTCCACAATGATGGCATCGAACAACCCCAGCTACACATCTTCCCCAACCGGCAAAACTCTGCAGACCGAGAGGTGATCTGAAGGCCCTGTTATGTTACCCTTCAACCCCAGAACCCAATTCCCCAGCCCGATGCCATGGACCTTGCGGGTCTATACACTGTCAAATACACATTAAACAGCTAGCCAGATCGGACAACTTATCGCAAACATTGCAGACACCTTATCTTCTGTCCACACGCACACACACAAACAACCACAATGCACAGGCAGTCCCGCAACATTTGTACCTCTACAATGTCAAATGAATTATGTTTTATTTTTGTTAACTCAGTGTCAGAAATGTGTGAAATGCTGCTCTCTGTTGGGTCGCTACCGTTACTTGTGTTCTGTGTTTCCTCTAATTGTTCTACTGTTCTCTCTTTTTTCAAGTATATTATATAATGCTTTTATTGGAAAATCCATTAAGGTATCAACTGTTGGTCTGTGTCTTATGTTGTGAGATGCACCGCTGATTCTGTTTAGCTCATAAACCAGAACCAAAGAGTCCAGCAACATACTGTAGATACCAATGTCAGTCTGAAGGTAATAAAGACATTACTGAGCTTTCATATACCCCAATGGGTTAGTCGACGGTACCTAGCTACAAGCAGGCCTATCATATTTTAAAACTGTGCATCCAGTAACATGAGACAATAGTTAATGGGGTCAACTGAAAAAAATGATATATATTATAAAGGGGAGAAATATTGTGTTGTGATATTCCCAATGATTTTAATGACCATATACATAAAGCTACAAAGGATATTTTTTTTATGAAGGCCAAGCAGTATTACTTGGTAGGTTGTCAACTGCCACTCACAAAGTCTGTTTAGGCTACTATTAAGGATAATTTAAGATCACACAACATTTAAGCTGTCAGCAATACCAGGTATTTTATTTCTTACCAAAGTGTATATCTATAGATGGAGTGCTGAGGATTTTCAGTCTGCTAAAGGATAGTAACCCAACTGCTTTACTGTGCCCCTATGTACCACCTCAGGTACACAATGTTTCCTAATGTGTTGTTTTTTTAAACATCATTTTCAACACTGTTTGTAAATGTGTAGTTCTCTGTTGGTTGGTTGTATTGATTGTATATTGGTTTAAATACATTTTGAATTCAACGTTTCCAAGACTAACTTTTAATAATGACCAGTATAGTGTTATAGATTAGAGGCTGTATTTACATATTGCTGTAACATAGTGATGGCCCATGTTAAAAAATAAAATAAAACAAACAATTGTTTTTTTTAGATAGGAGTCGTATGGATAAACAGCGCCCTCTCCTGGCTAAATACACTGAGCAGTAATTTACAACAACATTACATTTTATAATATGCCATTTAGCAGACGCTTTTATCCAAAGCGACTCACAGTCATGTGTGCATACATTTTTACGTATGGGAGGTCCCGGGGATCGAACCCACTACCCTGGCGTTACAAGCGCCATGCTCTACCAATTGAGCTGGCATTCTACTATACACACCTTTGGAAACAGGGTGTTTATTTAATCCAATAGGGGTCAACCCATTTACCATCATTGTAAATAAATTGCTAGGGTGTGACTGAGGGTAGATAGATAGTACCCTATATGATGCTAACTGAAGTGTCAGCCCAATGATGCATGTAATGTCAGATTTTTCAAGCACCCATAATTGTATCATAGCAATCCTACAGTATGAACTCTTGCTCAATCAAATCCAATACTATCTAATCTGACAGACTGTCATGGTTCATTGAAATAGCCTGTAGATGGCAGGAGAATACAAGTCAACGTTTCCTTTCTCATTGTATTGAGGAGGAGACGGGACACCGTAGTCAGCTTCAGGAAGGTCTTTAGGCCACGTGTAGCTCAGTTGGTAGAGCATGGCGTTTGCAACGCCAGGGTTGTGGGTTCGATTCCCACGGTGGGCCAGTAAAAAATAATAATAATTGTGTGTTCGGTTCCCACGGGGAGCCAGTAAAAAAATTAAAAAAATAAAACATGATATAAATATAAAAATGAAAACAAAAAAAGGAGGGAATAACAAAAAAAATCAAAACAGGAATAAAATATAAAAAATGTATGCACTCACTAACTGTAAGTCGCTCTGGATAAGAGCGTCTGCTAAATGACTAAAATGTAAAACCAGATATGCTTACAGGGCATTATGGGTACTGTAGTACCTCCTTTTAGCTCAGCATCATGCTACCATCATTAGCCTCAATTTCATACTTTTCTGTGGAATTTTGCTTTGCTCAAAAACGCTCTGTGTATGTATATGCCTGTTTGTTGCTGAAGCTCGTCTGATCCACCAGTCACAGACCAACCAGGCTCCTCGTCACCTTCACAGTTGTGTTGTGTGTGTGTGTGTGCTGTCGCCACACTTTTGACTATGTTTGTGGTGTAAACATGACAAATTCCACCTGGCATTAAGGACTTCTGGTCTGTAAGGTGCACATTTGAAATGTCTCTGTGTGTCATGATCATGGAATCAGATGAACTTGTGAAGTGAACTTTCCCCCTTGACAGTCATGATGGTTTGGTATAAGGGTCGTTCCACGAAATGAGTGCCTTTTGCGTCCCTTTGATATTTTAAGTAGAAATTGTGTGCCATTATTGAATTTTAAAAGCATGTTATATTATTAAATGTGTCCTTTAATATAGACCACATGCGAATAAAGACTTCCTAAAGTGCCAATATTCAGCATTTTGACATGTCCCTCCGTGCACCCTCTGTGACTTCTAGGAACCCACTTAATCCCCAAATTTATGCCATGTGATTAGTGAACAATTTGTCTGTCCCTCATTTTAAAGTCAACCCTGTTACGTGAACTGAACTCTCGTTTTAATGTGGTGAAACTATTCCTTTTCAAATATATTTTTTCAAAATAAACATTGAACATCTAATAGTCAAACGATAGTGTAAAAGCAGGTGAGCTGGCTCTACTCTTTTTGGCCATGCTCTGGTGTTTTGTGGTGGAAAAATGAGCGGGTCGAAAATAACATGTCAACCCTGTTACCCATAGTTAGACAGGCTATAAATAAAAAAAATCTAACACATTTGTGAAGCTTACTTTCAATTGACCCTCCCTGTTGCACACAACAAACTTCCAATCCCCCCATCACAAGGGGATTTACATCTGTTTTAAGATGAAATCATCGACCCTGTTACTTAATAGGCACTTACTATAGTCATTTTTATTATTTAACCTCTTGAGATGGGAAAACACATTTTTTATGAAGTTGAACATGTGCTCTTTATGACAGAATGTTAAACTTAGGTGAAATCCAATTATTATAATTTTTTACCACGTTACGCTACTCAAAAGACAGGGTATTATGTAGGCTGGACAAACAGTATACAGTAAAGGGTTAGAATTCCAAGTGCATTGTTCCACAGCATCAATACATCCTAAAGTCTCACAGACGCTCAAAGCACATAAACAAACATGGGCCTCAATCAAAGAGCGTACACATGAACTCTATGACCACATCCGTGTGTAGGTGTGTTCATTGCAGAATAAGTTCATAAACAAAGTGCAAGACAACAAGGTAACGGGAGAATTCTCCAAAACAAATCCTAGATCCGTTTCAGCTCCATGTGGGCTCGCTTCCATCCTGATAGCCGGTGGATAGGGCATAGGGGTAGCCTAAGGTGGGAGACTTAAAATAGATCATCTCTATGAGAGGGGTGATTCAACATACATATGGGTCTAAAGCAAACAAACAATTAATAAACTAAATGAAAGTCTAGCCACAATAACTACTCCCCTTCTCTCTCTTAAGACAATTAGTATAATCTGCCTCTCTCCCTGAGGGGCCTGTAGCTCGCTGTGGAGGAGGAGGCGGGGGGGTGGGGGGCAAAAATGGGATGGCCCACTTCCTCAGGAAAAAGCATCTTGCGCTACAGCCAGGAAATGGCCAACGCCAGCCCTGGAGATCCAGACGAGCCTCTGGAACAGAGAAGCAGGCATTACTTCTGAGCTCTCGGACCTATAAGGACACAGCCACTCACGCACACACTTCGACCAGTTACATGCCCGTGTGGCCCAGGGATGCCACTGCTGTGAGAACCACAGGGATCCTCTTCTTAACAACGTAACAAGGTAAGAGCTGGACTCTGGGCCTGGGTGACGCCATTTTAGACTTTTCATCTCAGTTTGATGTTGTCCGGGCGCCCCTGGTTTGGTTGGGATCCAGTCAGAGCTCCCCTCAGAGGCATGTGTCCTCACCCACTCATTGAGAGCAGGGCTTGGGTTCTGTATTGGTCAGAGCGGAGACCAATGAGAGACAAGTGAGCGGCGGTATTCAGTGGATAACATTCTGTTTGTTTTCTTCATATACCACTGTTGTTTCATGTATAGTCTGTATGGTATGTTTATGCATCTGTTGTTGTCTCTACTATAGCCTATAGAATAACATCATTTAAATACAACTTCTGCCAAGATCAGCATTTGTTAGCATGTATTGCAGTACTTGAAAATACATACAGGGCTCCAAAGCCTTGTGGATCAGGAAAAGCCATGCATAGGTAACTACATGAATATACATATACAGAGTGGATTTACTTAACTTTTAATCCCACATAGTGGACTACCCACAGTTGTTAATTTGTTGCATGTTTTTATCTTGCTCAGGACATTTTTTTTTTAAACTGAATTTCGTGGGTGAAGCTGTATCTTCGGTGCCGTTTTAATCAATGTTTCAATGGTATAAAAGCCTTGTTTGATGAGGTGTACTAAATTTGAACTACACTGACCAGTGTTGAGGGAGTAGCAGTCTGATGATTCATTGATGGTTATCGAAACGTCCATCAGGGAATCTCTGCTGTCGTCTGTATTGTTTATCCCTGCATGTTTGTGACGCACGCACAGTCACGGGAAAATCTAAAGAACTTTTTCTATAAACATTAGAGCAACAATGACAAAGTCCAAAGATTAATCATATGAACAGTAGCTTAATATAGGCCTACAGTGCTATGGCCAGTATAAGCCTTCTTGTGAGATGTCTTATAGTGAGGCACCATGTTACCAGGGCACCCATTATTCACTCCTTAATACAACTGTGGACACAGGTACACCTAGGCAATTAAAGTTAGGACAGTTCAAGGGAACAAGACCTGTTCCCACTATAATGTAAGAGTTTCTGTCTTGCCTAAATGATGCTACATGGTGTGATATAACATAATGCAGCAGTCAGTACAGCAATACAGTAGTCATAACAGTCACAGTTCCTTATGAGAGATCATACCATGTTTTCAGGCTATAAAGTGTGTTAAGTGGATAACTACACTGTTAAAATGGAGCGCTTTGCAACACCAAAACTAGTGGCAACTGAGCTGCCATCAACTTGAAGGAGACGGAACCTTAACTTTGCTGGAGTATTGAACACATAATCCTGAGATGTTTTGAAACAGGTGTGTTGTAACATCACTTAATCAGGTATTGAGCAACACCTTGCCAGGAGCACGACCATAAATGGTTGAAAACACTATTTCCGTGTTTAGTGCAGAATTAGATACCTTCTCTTTTGGTGTCGTTTCCTTTCTCTAATGCTTCTTAACACCATTATGTTGTTTCAAATCCTGTCTAGTGCAGAATTAGATCACGTCTTCTGGAGTACTTTAATGTTTAACATTGATTTATGTATTTAATCATTTGTAAGTGTAACCCATTTTGGTAGGCATTGTTGACCACAGTGCTAAATTCTCCAGCAGTAGCTAGAGGATTTACAGTAAGCATTGAAGGAAACTGTATTTGCCTCCACCATTTGAAGTTGGAAATGTGGGAATGGGTCGTATCATCATTGAACGTCAATTTGCCTGACGGTTCTGATATCCATTCATCATGATTCATTACCCCTCATGGTACAACAAGCTGCTTAATAATACTAATATAGAAATAAGATTTTATTTTTTCAAACATGCATACAACATTGTGTATATAAGAATGTCAACATGTTTTGAATTACCCACAATTCTCTAAAAACAGAGTTATGTGGCAAGATAGGAAGTGCAAGCAGATTAAACCAGAGACTTCCAATGAGTTCAGTCACTCCATTTTCTCTATCTTTGGTTATCCTCATAAAAGATACTTACATTTTGAGCAACATATTAAGTTTGATTTATTCTTAAATGTTTTGGTAAAATAACATTCGCCCCAGAATCATATTTTTACAGTGTGGCTGTGTGGTTGAGTATGTAACATTAAAATACAATTCCAATGTGTTTTGATGCTGCCTTTTACATGCACTGAAACCCCATAAAGTGTTTTCCCAACCCTCTCTTAAAAACACCAATATTCTGATTGAAGAACCACTTTGGGTGTTTCAGAGTACTTCCATTCTGTTTTAAAACACATTCTGTGTATCATAACACTTACATTGGGTTTACATTCAAGCACCCTCCAAACACCAGATCTCAGGTTAGGCGCACTACTTTTCATGGTTTCATTACACAATCCTGGTGTTTTGAGTCTTTCTATTTTTACAGTGTACTATGACCAGTAAACAACAGCAAGCATTACAAACATGACAAAAAATAGCAACTTATTTATCAACATTAGGGACAGGTATGGGTGGCAGGTAGCTTAGTGGTTAAGAGCGTTGTGCCAGTAACCGAAAGGTCTCTGGTTCTAATCCCTGAGCCGACTAGGTGAAAAATCTGTCGATGTGCCCTTGAGCAAGGCACTTAACCCTAATTGCTCCTGTAAGTCGCTCTGGATAAGAGAGTCTGCTAAATGACCTATTTATTTTTATTTTATATAGAAATGCCTGCCAAACTGAGGACATCATGGTCATTTTGCCAAGGTCAGCGGAACCAATGTCATGATTGCAAAAGAGTTTAACTCAGGAAGGAAAAGCTTAGGCAGAGAGAGAAACATGGGATGTGTGGTTTGTCACCAAGCCATAATTATGTCACCAAGCCATTACAGCATACCCTTTGATGACGAAAATTGTTCTGTCAGATGCTTTTTTATCCACTTTTTCCTACAGTCTACATTACAATTGACTCACCTGCTGAGTGATAAGCTAGCTACCTTCCTCTGCCGTCCACCTGAATTAGCATTGAATTAGAACGCTCTGAACCTCTTCAGGTCAGGGAACGAGTTTGACGTCTATCCGCTCCTCAGATGGTGAATCGTGAAGGCACCAGGATGCTACCTACTGCAGTCAGCGCAAATAAAGGATAACCTTAATTCCTCCTGTACTGTTGACTGTGTGTGTTTGAGTGGGACAGGAGACAGATTGATGCACTGAGACTGATGAACCGAGGGCATTCAATAGGGGCCCTTCACTCAGTGAGGGGTGGTAGAGGTGCTCCGAGGGGGCTTCCCGTGGCCCGTGTGGGGCGATCAGTGCAGGATGCAGGCAGGCTATGATTGGAGCGCCCCCCGATGACCCCACACACAGGTGCTGCCTTGGGGAAGGTTACATAACCATGGCGACAAACAAGGAAAATGTCCTGATTGGCCAGAGAGGGTGACATGGTGATTTTTTCTGTTGAATTCACATTGAATTCACGTTAGTTAACAACTCAATCCAATGTAAATCAAAACTAGACGTTGAACTGACATCTGCGCCTTGTGTCATCCAGCCTTGAGTGGTTTGGCAGTGGTTCCAGGGCCATACCAGTGGTCTGTGGTTTTGGAGAAACACACACAGCCTGGGGTTGTGTGGACAGAGTGGTTTCAAAAGATTTTTTTTTAGTATCTTTTAGCTTTTCTGAAGCAAAGTGTTACCTGCCCATTTGTCAAACATGTGAATGCAGATGCCACTGCATAATATGCATGGTTTGAGAATGTGAAAGTTAATGCAGATGATGGAACCCTTTTCTAATCACATACAATCTTGTTCGTTTAGGAATTCCTGAACCTCAGTGGTAGAGCTGATAAGTATTGAGCAACTAGAACTACCCTCATTGTGTTGCCTGTCTTTTCAATCTGCTGAGATGAGAAAGATTTGGAATCCATTCCACATTCCTAAAGATAACTCACTATCTAAAACCAAAATAATACTACCGCTGGCCCTTTAGGATCCAACATGAACCAACAGGTCTGCTGGGGGCCATTACGAAACCGTTGAAACTCTGCCAAGGTGAACTGATGTGACAGCTTGGGGAAAAGGATGGAGAGACAGAGAGAGAATGTTGCACTTAACAATGAAGAAGACAATCTTATGCAGTGCTATTTCCTGTTCCCTAAAACCTGAAATACACTCCATTTGCGGGCTCCTCTATATAGAAGCCAAATCACGCAGTGAAATAGCCACTCTGTATTCATAGCACGTCTTAGATGTGCTGCCAGTGGCTATGTTTCCTGTCCCTCTCACCACCCCCATGCCAATTAACAGGAACAGACCCGACTAGTAGTGTGCTCAGTGTTTCCACTCAGATAGATGCAATCTGTAATTGATTAGTTTGGCTGTTTGGGACAGGACATGGGAGGACTCACTCAATGGAATGCTGAAAGGTGTCAAAGATGATATATTTCATTCAAACTCTCATATCCATGCAGTACATCGTCTCTTCTTACAACCACTGGAGCATGCAGAGCACCCTGATTCTGGCCAGAGAGACTATACAGAACTGTATCACGTTTGCATTTTAGTCAGTTAGCAGACACTCTTATCCAGAGCAACTTACATAAGCAATTAGGGTTAAGTGCCATGCTCAAGGGCACATCGACAGACTTTTCACCTAGTCGACTCGGGGATTCAAACCAGCGATCTTTCGGTTACAAGCCCAACACTCTTAAACGCTAGGCTACCTAACGGAAATGGTGTGCAATGCATTTAGTGACTTTCTCAAATACCTCAGCGAGGGTAAATCCATGCTGTAGTGCACAGGTGTCAAACTCATTCCACGGAGGGCTGAGCGGCTGCAGGTTTTCGTTCCTCCCTTGTACTTGATTGATGAATTAAGGTCCCTGATTAGTAAGGAGCTCCCTTTACCTGGTTGTCTATGGCTTAGTTGAAACCAAAAACACCAGGCCCTCCATGGAATGAGTTTGACACCCCTGGTGTAGTGTATCTTCATGCAACTCATTGGCCCTGACAAATAAGTTATGGCATTCCACCATGACTTGAGTACACAACTGTCCTTAAAGAACTGCATGCTAAGGTGACTGGTAGTGGCTACTCATTATTTCGGTTCAGAGTCTATGTCCGGCGGCAGCTCAGGTTAATCAGTATCACCATCCATTTTCAAAGTCAAAATCACTAAAAGTTTTATGCTTGTTTGGTGAGCGTTGTGCAAAAGACACTTACGAGAAACTATTGCTATTCTAAAGTGTCCACCAACTATAGAGAGTAAATATTTGTAATTCATGTGTATTATACTCTCTGACTTGCCCCCATGACTTAACCTTGTAGAATGTTAAGATGGTTTCCAGGTCAGCCAGGCCGAAAGGGCACTCTCGGGACCATCCTTTGTTTATACATCAATACATCAGTGGCTAAGCTTTTCCCCAGTTGTTTACCGTGCTCTCAGCCTCCCAGGCTCAAACTGATTTCTCAATGTTTTACTGAGTGCCAGAATTTAGAGAAAAACTGGAGTTTGTGTAGTCTGTGGTGTTTCGTCCAACACGGCTCCAAACAATGGCGTCCTTATTGGCTGCCACAAATGAAATGTATCCCGCCGTGACTCCTATTGTGTATTTTTGAGAGTGAACTAATATGTATTTGAGTGACTTCCTTTCAGCACGTGCTGAGGCCGTTTGTTCTGTACAACTTACAGGCCAGTGAGTCCAGACAGAAGGGCAGAGACAGGCCATTGACCTGTTGAGGGATGTGTTCCATTCGTTCAGAAGGCACAAGCTGAACTTTTGCATTCAATCTTAATGGACATTTTCTCTTGGCAAAATATGTGTAGGGAGCCTATTAGGATTAAATGATAACTCTATGGCACCACCTACCCTACAATATCCATCATGGAATTTTGCCATCAATGCTCATTATGATAGCATCCTATTTATGTAGACTGCAGAGGGTGTCACTCTCACAGAACAGACAAAGGTAGGCTTGCATAACACAATAATGCAATGCATAACACATAATAACATTTCATCATGCATCTCTTTTGTGAATAAACTGTCTACATTCCTAATAAATCATCAGTTGGGATGACTGCCAGAAACTCATGACATTGGCTGATCATGGGTCATAATGTGACAGGTGAGGTAGCCTACTGTAGCACCGTAGCACCTGATTGGAAATTCAAGGGGAATCCCGTCTGTTTTTTTCTTCCATTACGCGGAAGTATACTATTTACTGGAAACGCGCAGAAAAGACAGCGTGGCATTACAAGTCTGTAAGAGAAAACGTATTAACTTGATTCTAACAGCAACTCTAGAGACCTCAGTCGCACTGCTGTCAATGCCTTTGCGCGATGCCAGCGCTGCTGCTGCGAGTGACAGCGATAGGCGAGGAGTCCAGAAGCCAGCCCACAGAAAATAAAGGGTGGAAGCTTTACGGAACTTTCAGCAACGCACTGAGCTCAGCACTCTCTCACCTGACAAGACAACCTTATCTTGGTTTGTGACTAGTTCTAGGATTTCACTTTTATTTTGTATTTTTGGTGCATGTTTTTAATAAGCGAGCAATCATGAATCATGTAAGTAGATTAATCTGTTGTGAGTTTCTCTAACTGTTATTGGATATTCATGATGATTTTGTTACTAATGGACTGACACTGATGACATTGACAAATGGCATTAACCTACAAACAGTAGTGTTTAGGGAAATGTGATACATTTACAGGTTGTTATTGTATTAATTATTTTTCAGTGTTGTTATGTTGTGTATGATGAAACATAAAGTGCTATATTTTAATTGAAAGGTATTTGCAGAGATTATCTCCGATTTCCAGCTTTTGTGTTATATTTTTGTGGCAGTAGGCTATGACAAACTCTGGTCTGGGATTAGCTACAGATTGTAATACTAGACAATTTAACAAAACAAATGTTAAATCACATTATCTGGTGTTACAATCTGTAGCTAGTTTGGGAAGTGGCTCATTCCTGAATCTCTTGAAAATTATTGAGTTTATAAAGAGAGTCAAGCTCAGGGTTCTGCATTAGAGACTAATCTGATCAGTTAATAAATAATATTTATTCTACAAAGGTTTGGCCTGAGACAACCTTTGCAGAATAAATATTATTTATTAACTGATGAGATTAGTCTCTAATGCAGAACCCTGAGCTTGACTCTCTTTATAAACTCAAGCATTTTCAAGAGATTCATGATTTATTCCACTGCACTCTCAGGAGAATTGAACTCTAAATGAGCTGACTGTGACATATTTTATTCCTGTAGAAGAAAATCAGGAAAGTTCACTTCTTTTTTGGAGGATCCCTATCCCCAAACTGTAGTTCTGCTCACAGACAGCCCTGTGTATTTAGTCATGGGTCTACCAGAGAACAGTTAACAATTTACTGCCCTAAATATGTTGAAATAAGGGACGTGTCATGGAAAAAACACAATCTTTGCAGAAGTCTTAAAGGGCACACATAGCAATTGTGTTAACTGTTGCAACTACTGAACAATGCTGAAATGATAGTGAGCTGCATTGCTTCATCCCTTAATATGATCCTGATGACTGATAAAGTATTAGAGCTCATTGTTCAAAGCCAACACAGAGATTGGAAGCCTTGATTGAGATGAAATCTGGCCCATCAAGGACATTGAAGGGCGAAATCACCTGTTGATTCATTTTTCCTCGTAGATGAGGAAATAATTGAGGAAAAAAACAGTCTTTCCAAAGTAATCGTACTTACCCCTACAGGTATTTCCTATGCCGCTAACATGTTATATTGCATTCACATACCCATGTCGCCAGTCTCCATAACACTGTCACTCTCAGGACAGTTTCTGTCCTCAAGGAAAGTTATACAAGACCTTATGTTTTTGGGGACCTTCCAACAATATCTCCTCTAAGCACTGGCCTCAGGCCAGGATGGAGCCGGAGCGGAGCCCCTCATATCTGCCACATCTTGACGGCAGGCCTGGTCTCTCTGCAGTAGCCTGATGCCCGCTCTCTCCCTTCTGACCTTCATAGAAGAGACAAGATGTCTGCAGAGAGGGGACTTTGGACCCGGTGAAGTCTTTAATTACACACTATTGTGTTCAGTTCAACAGTTCAAACTTATTAAAAGCCTTTTTCTTAGTCTCTGGAACGTGAAATAGCTGGAGGTCAAGCCTGAGCGTCGGCTTACTCAAGACATGAGATTAAAGAGGGTTGTTTGTTGATATGGTTAATAAACAACACATTGGCATCATACATATCCAGCCAATCCAGAAGGACATGGTGTACAAGCTTTTGAAGTTTATCTTTGTCAAGAGAGATGAGACCTTCGATAGTGTGCGTAAACAAAACAGATATGGCTGGCCTGGCTGGTGAGTTGTGCCGTTGGCCCGTTGCAGAGGTGGAGGGGAGGGGACCTGTCCCTTTTGTCCGCTACTTGGTCCTGGACGAGACAGGAAGTGGAGTTAGTCTGGGAAAGTGGTCCCCGTATCTCCCCCAGTGATCTAACCGCTGCTTTCATAATGGCTGCTCTGATTAGGTTATAATTAGAGCAGGAATTGCAGTGTGGCTTTAGTAGCTGAGTAGATGAGGAGGTGTGGGAGAGCAGGGATACACAACAGGGAGGGCTGTCCATGGGACCACTTGTTACAGCGCTCTCATAAGCTTATCAGACATCCGTGTCACTGGTGTCACCAACTGTCGGCAATGCCACATGCTTACATAACTCGGTTTGTCAACATCATGCTTCATGTTGACATCCCTCTGTGAACATCTGTGAAATTGGGAAGCCATTGTTCATGAGGCTCTGTGTTTTCTACCAAAAGTAAAGGAAAGGCCTATCATTTGCTTTGCAGAACTATTCAGCATCTTTTTTGTTTCCTTGTTGTCATGCCGCTAGTTGGGCTTGATTCCTGTTGTTTGCTCATATGCGTTTTCTGAAAGTCATGACCTCATTAGTAAGGGTGTGTAATAACACATTTATAACCAGAGTCATGTACAGGCTTATTCGGTCACATCTATTAGACTCATATAGCCATTGTATTGGCTAAGTCCATGTTGTGTAGACAAAAATGAAAGGGTTCACTGTAATATCCCTTTCCACAAACCAGTCATCAGTTGAATGTCTCAGTCGTAGCAGTTTCCTTTGCCCAATGGTTACATACCCTCTCTAGACAGGTGGGTCTTTTTCCAAGCCAGCGATCTGGTCTAAATAAGTTCAGCTGTGTATAACGCTCTTATACAGTATCACAATATTCTCAGTGTGGTTCCCCTGGAGGTTGGCTCTCTGATTGCACAGGGAAACCTTGAATGCTCAGCCCCCCACATGGAAAAAGCATCCAGACGCATTGTCATTCTAAAACACTCAGGCAAGCCACAAAACAATAGTTCCATAATAATTTGTGTAAAGCAAATCACGTTATTGTGAAACATCATAAATCAAGTATTTTTTAAATCTAATATGGAATGTGTTTTAGAATATGTTATATCCAAGCTTATCATTCATAATGTCTGACTTCGTTTTTAGTTTACCCAGAATTCATTCATGAATTTTCATTCATTAGAACAAAATCAATACGTTTTATGTTTGTATCAAGTATCAGTAGGAGTAGGTAGGAGAACATTGTAAATTGGTGAGCATAGGAGGTCTCTGAGTTTTCAATTGATCAGTTCAGGACTTCCCACTCAAATGTTCTCAAATGCCACTTTCAATTTCCCCAAAATAAGGCCACGGAAATAGTGGTCTCCATCATTTTCCCAAAGCTTGTTGAGACACACACACACACACACACACACACACACACACACACACACACACACAGGAAGTGATTCAGCGTTGTCCCTTCCCCTTGTCATCAGCCGTAAATATCCCAGGGCGCTCGGTGTGGCAGGAAGTCCATTGAGAGGGACAAACATGTTTTCTTGAAAAGGGTCAAAAAAGTAGAACAAGGATCTGAAACCTAATAAAATAGGCCCAGATCCTGGACCTCAGCCACATGACCATGATAACATATCACAATATTCACAACCGCCTTCCCACCCAAACGGAAGAAGGGTTAGAGTTTCCATGGTGATTCCTGTTTGGGTGGTAAGGCGGAAGGTTACCTGTTAATGTTTTATCAGATATACTCTTTATATAGAATGATTGCTGTTAACCATCCGATATCTGAACTCTCCTGTTACCCGACACAAGGGTGCGGCAGTAACATTGGGTGAACAGATGACTGTTATCTTAAACTGTAGATCTGAGTTACTTTAGTAACTGTCCTCGTTATCTGTGTCAGAAGAAATCTAATCAGGTAGCCTACTAAAATGAACAAAGACAGATGTGTCACATACTGTACTATTATGGAAGCATCTCTTGGAAAGGTCCCCTGTAATCATTCCACATCTCTCCCTCCCCCTCTCTCTGTTCCTTAGTTTAACCCCCAAGTGGAAGCATGCCCATCCTCAAGAACCTCCCAGCGCGGCTGAAGGGAGGCAGCAGGGTGAACGGGGAGTTGGAGAATACGCGTGGCGAACTGATCCTTTGCAAGATGAGCCTGAACCTGAAATCCAGCCCCTTTGAGGTGCCCAGTGACAATGAGGAATGGGCTCAGGCAAACTCAATCCTGGACGGGGGCGCGCCACGAGACCGTAACCCCTTCGAGGACGAGGAGGATGAGAATGAGGCGAACGAGGGGAGACGTGGCGGCTCAGGGAAGAGTTCGTTCAAGGGCACCCTGGAACGCATCCGAGGCGTCTCCCCGCTGAAGACTCTGGGCAAGCTGGGCAAGGGGCTCCGTATGTCAGGCC